>NC_059209.1:46035886-46368399 GCF_020615455.1 Coregonus clupeaformis | reverse complement strand
TGGGGATGAAGTGAGCATGCCCATTAAATGCAGAGTAATAGAGGGTAGGAAAGGGACCCTAAACTGGGGAATCCCTGTCTAGCATGATGATGTATTTCCTCCCAGTACGGTGAGTGATAAGCTAATCAGGCCCGTTGACAGTGAAGTGTTACAGCCCCCCGGTGCTGGGTCAAGACTTCTCCCATCATACACCACCAGCACACTCTAAATGGACAGCACAGGGGGGTGGAGGTACAAGACGTGACAAAAAGTGGCTCCGGTCAGAGAAGAAGATCCCTGTCAGCTCAGGTAGCCTTTGTCCTTCGATGATGATGCTCTCCTCCCCCAAAGGAGGCTTTGACAAGGTAATGGGTGGGTGGGGGAGGGGGGGCTACTCCGAATCAGAGAGATGGGTGGGGGGGGTGGGTTAGGGGGTGGGAAAAGATAACCCAAACAAACATCTTCTAGACATTTTGCCGAGCACACCAAAATGAATCACTGTCCCATTGTGGCACGGACATTTGTGGAAAGTGACATAAGGCATGACAGACCAGGGGGAGAGGATGGGAGAAAACTGAGGGAGGGAGACTGTGTATGTGTGTGTCCACTCTGAATCCTGCCCTCTCAGACTGTGGTGGGCAGGCGGCCAAATGGCGCAGTGATGACTGACCAGGCCTAGCTGTGGCGGCCGCACGCAGCGGTCGGGGAGACTGGCCAAATGAGTGGACAGGTCCTCCGTTACAGATCAGCAAACTGACTGACCCTACAAAACACATACAGCATGGGGCTCCAGCATAGGGATCAGCAGCAATCACTAACTCAATTCTGCCTGTTTACCTAATGAAGCATTTACCATCAATACTAACATAAACCTAGTATAAAAATATTACTTATTTATATACCTCATAAAAAATTGCATCTTGATCTATTTTAGTAACAAAGACAATTTGATTTACAATAAAGTATTCATATAGAATTTAAAATATGACTAACATAATTTGCTGCTTTTTCCCTCTTATTTCATTTCATATCTTATGTACTTTTGGTTTTTAGCTGCTAGCCTCAATTTACTGCAAAGGTACACATATTTTTAATTCAGACCCCAAGCACATAATGCAAATGTGGCACTGAAAGCCACTTATGAAATACCCAAAGGCAACTAATCTCTCCTCCTCTCTCTGCCTTCTCTGCAGCTCCCTAATTAGAAGATTGTATGAAACCAGGTCACACAGCAGGTCCTGTACACACAGACAACCAGGCATATATACGGATACAATTTCATCTAAACATCATGTGCATGAAACCATGCATACATTATTCTAAAGGCTAAGGGTGAAACAAATAATCCTACTTTTGTTATTAATCCCATGTTTTTACTGTATTCCTCTAAAGAAATGGTTTAGGGTTGAGGAATTGTGTGTGTGTGTGTGTGTGTGTGTACTCATGCACACATAAACCATAAAGCAGCATTGGGAACATACAGCAGACCATGATCCAGTGCCAGACAAATTATTATTTGCAGTGGCATTTCTACACGAGAGTTGACAGTCTATCATTTAGATTTCGTTGCAGTGTATCCACGGTAGAGACTGCAATGCCTGAAGGAGAAGGAGCTGTTTCCCACTGAATAATATATTTTCTAGGGAAGAATATGACTCCAAATTATAGATTAACATTCCCTTCACAGCCGAGCTAACATATATAGTCCCAATTACACTAGGAGGTAGAGGCTGTACCTGTGGAAAATGGGTGTCTTTGACACACAAAATAATCTCATTCTGCTGAGCGGTGAGACATGATGAGAAGCTCACCAAGGAGAACACATATACATTTGTTTTTACAGTGTTTATGACCTAAGGTAAATAGTGAATGTAATTTGGAGGGACAGAATGCTCAAGTCAGCCAAAGTCACATGTACCTGAATAGGAGCATCGTAGCTGCTGGCGTATTGTTGTGCCTGATGCTGCAGGTTGCTGTGGTCTGCAGTGTGGCTGTGAGAAGGAGCTGGACAAATCAATGTCCAGTCCCAACAACAGCATGTGACAGAAGCAGGCCATGTGACAGAAGCAGGCCAGAGAGGATGGACAGAGGAACAGAGACTACCAGAAAGGCTGACAATCTACTCTTAATCAGCTCTCCTTTTGCACAACGCATCACATCATATCCATCGCAAAAACAACTGTGACAGTCCTACAGTGGTATTGGTGTTTAATATAAACTATTATAATAGGGATTCACAACAAAATAACAATTTGAATAATAATTCCAACAACAAATTGCCAAAGGGAAAAACCCTTAGTTTTTTGTGTTTAATTTGATTTTATGAGTAATTGTTCTGTATTTATGGTGCTACTGCTTATTGTCTGGTATCCAACGAACAAGGTAAAAAAAGGTTATTTGTTTCTAATTATTCTCAAAGTGTATTTTACACACCATTTAATGAGTTTGTCTGGAGGAGTGGCCATGGGCTGTGACTTCCTCCCCCAGTTATCCAAGATGAACCGTGCAGTCTCCCCCACGTCACCCCCATCATGTGAATCAAGTCCCTCTCCCTACTCAATTCTCTACAACTGCTTCACCGAAGCAAGACAACAGCTCCCGTGCCATCTCGTCTCGGCGTACCGGGAGAGAGAGGGGGGTGGAGAGTACAGAGCGAGGGGCTCGCTCCATAATTACAGTAATTAACAGTTGCAGATTTAATTGGAAGGGAAGGCATTAACGGGAGGAACATTGTGGCGGCGTGTGCGGAGGGAACCTTTCCGGCACAGGGCTTTTGTCTGGTACACACCTAATGGAGCCCTGGCTTGCTAGCTGGCTGGCTGGGCTGCGGTAGCGCTGCAGCCCACTGCTGACACGACAAGCACTGGGTTCAGACGCCGGGGCTTGTCATGACTCAAACTGGAAGCAGATAATTAGGTGCCAGGTTAATGAGAGCATGGGCTCTTGATGGCATTTGGTTACTGTATGTGGGCAATTAATGATTTCGTTTTTGTGTGGAAAACATAGCCCATTACTCAGCTTGGCCTCTGAGTTTAATGTAGTGATGGAGTGGCAAAGGGCTGTAGCTATAAACCTTTTTAAAATGGCTAACATTTAATACCTCCAGACAACTTGGAGTTTTATAACAGATGTGTGGAAACATACATTTAATCTCAATTTCCTTGTAGCCACTAGCTGACCTTTTCAGACTGTAAAGCCGTATGTCACTGCTTTCTATGTTAAAAAAAATCCCCATAGACATCAAGCAGACTATGAGGTTCCAGGTCAAATACAGTACATTGCATGCCCATACACACACAATAACAAAGAAACTGGGCACTCATGCCATACAGTGCCTTGCAAAAGTATTCATTCACCTTGGCGTTTTTCCTATTTTGTTGCATTACAACCTGTAATTTAATTGTAATGGACATACACAAAATAGTCCATATAGGTTAAGTGAAATGAAAGAAATAACTTGTTTCAAAAAATTATAAAAAATAAATCACGGAAAAGTTGTAAGTGCATATGTATGCTTTACTATGAAGCCCCTAAATAAGATCTGGTGCAACCAATTACCTTCAGAAGTCACATAATTAGTTAAATAAAGTCCACCTGTGTGATCTGTCACATGATCTCAGTATATATACACCTGTTCTGAAAGGCCCCAGAGTCTGCAACACCACTAAGCAAGGGGCACCACCAAGCAAGTGGCACCATGAAGACCAAGGAGCTCTACAAACAGGTCAGGGACAAAGTTGTGGAGAAGTACAGATCAGGGTTGGGTTATAAAAAATATCAAAAACTTTGAACATCCCACGGAGCACCATTAAATCCATTATTAAAAAATGGAAAGAATATGGCACCACAACAAACCTGCCAACAGAGGGCTGCCCACCAAAACTCATGGACCAGGCAAGGAGGGCATTAATCAGAGAGGCAACAAAGATACCAAATATAACCCTGAAGGAGCTGCAAACTCCACAGCGGAGATTGGAGTATCTGTCCATAGGACCACTTTAAGCCGTACACTCCACAGAGCTGGGCTTTACGGAAGAGTGGCCAGAAAAAAATAAGCAAACACGTTCACCAAAAGGCATGTGGGAGACTCCCCAAACATATGGAAGAAGGTACTCTGGTCAGATTAGACTAAAATTGAGCTTTTTGGCCATCAAGGAAAACGCTATGTCTGGCGCAAACCCAACACCTCTCATCACCCCGAGAATACCATCCCCACAGTGAAGCATGGTGGTGGCAGCATCATGCTGTGGGGATTTCTTTCATCGGCAGGGACTGGGAAACCGGTCAGAATTGAAGGAATGATGGATGGCGCTAAATACAGGGAAATTCTTGAAGGAAACCTGTTTCAGTCTTCCAGAGATTTGCGACTGGGATGGAGGTTCACCTTCCAGCAAGACAATGACCCTAAGCATACTGCTAAAGCAACACTCAAGTGGTTTAAGGGGAAACATTTAAATGTCTTGGAATGGCCTAGTCAAAGCCCAGACCTCAATCCAATTGAGAATCTGTGGTATGACTTAAAGATTACTGTCCACCAGCGGAACCCATCCAACTTGAAGGAGCTGGAGCAGTTTTGCCTTGAAGAATGGGCAAAAATCCCAGTGGCTAGATGTGCCAAGCTTATAGAGACATACCCCAAGAGACTTGCAGCTGTAATTGCTGCAAAAGGTGGCTCTACAAAGTATTGACTTTGCGGGGGTGAATAGTTATACACGCTCAAGTTCTGTTTTTTTGTCTTATTTCTGTAATGAATACTCAGGGATTAGGGTTAAGCAGAGCGTGGCAGGTGTTTATTTCGCCTTCGCAGAAGGCAGGAATCGTGGTCACAGGCAGGCAATGGTCATACACAGGTAGGCAAACAGGCAGGAGAATCAAAACTAGGACTGAAGGCTAAAACTGATTCTCACAAACGAGCTAGGAAACGTCTTAGTAGAGTCAAAACGAACAATACCTCACAAGGCACAAACAGAATGAACTGAACTATATAAGGAGCTGATGAGACCAGGTGAGTAACTAACACAGGTGAAATCAATGAACAAAAATGAAAGACAGGGCTACGTTCAAGAACACAAAGAAACAGGGCTACGTTCAAGAACACAAGGTGAACTAAGAAAATAAATACAGAACCTTACAATTTCTTGTTTGTTTCACAATAAAAAATATGTTGCATCTTCAAAGTGGTAGGCATGTTTTGTAAATCAAATGATACAAACCCCACAAAAATCAATTTTAATTCCAGGTTGTAAGGCAACATTTTAGTCATTAAGCAGCAACAAAATAGGAAAAATTCCAAGGAGGAGGGGGGATAAAGCACTTTAGTTAATTTTGGCGGTTTGCCCATTTGTTTAAAAATAATTGAACCAACTGGAATACATCCTTGTCTTCTTCATCATCATCATTCTCCTCATATTGAAAGAATAGCTCATTAGCAACATGTTCAGATGCAATCATTACCACAATATGGCATTAAACCCTGTTATCCACAAGGCTTAGACAGTCCTATGCCAGCTTTATTCGAAGCTAGGAAATAAGAGTCTTTCTATTGAATATATCAACCAGTTAACCAGTGGAGTTTATTGAATTTATTGAATCTGTGGTATGACTTAAAGATTGCTGTACACCAGCGGAACCCATCCAAATTGAAGGAGCTGGAGCAGTTTTGCCTTGAAGAATGGGCAAAATTCCCAGTGGCTAGATGTGCCAAGCTTATAGAGACATACCCCAAGAGACTTGCAGCTGTAATTGCTGCAAAAGGTGGCTCTACAAAGTATTGACTTTGGGGGGGGTGAATAGTTATGCACGCTCAAGTTTTCTGTTTTTTTTTGTCTTATTTCTTGTTTGTTTCACAATAAAAAATCATTTGCATCTTCAAAGTGGTAGGCATGATGTGTAAATCAAATGATACAAACCCCCCCAAAATCCATTTTAATTTCAGGTTGTAAGGCAACAAAATAGGAAAAATGCCAAGGGGGTGAATACTTTCGCAAGCCACTGTAAGTGTTCACTTAATTCACGGTATCGCCTTTCATAATGTGTTTGTGAAATCCCATACCCTTTTGAAAAGCACTGCCTTTTCATTCCATAGGATTTATTGGCAATGAATCCACAGAGAGATCTTAAGACATCCTCTTTCTTAGCCCTCCAGATCAACGGCTCCACATCTCCTATTTTGGAGTGTGTTGTTCTCTTGTCTGTGGTGGCCAATTAGAGAGGTATAAGATAAATGGGGATACACAACTTTGATGTCCATCTTTTTAATAAGCTTTGGTTAAGATGACATCTGTGTGAAAGGGTTCAATATCCTCACAGTGGGAGAGAAAATAGGTTTATTCAGAAAATAAAAATCATGTAAATACTGTTTGAGGGTTTAGGCTGGGTTGGGGATCATCGCTTCTGCTGTGACTCTGGTGTTCATATTCATTATCATTTATTGGCCAACATATTGGACATCTTAGTTCTGCAGATTAGCCAGGGAGAGATGATGTTTATAGCTTTTCCAAATCGTTACTTTTATTAATAGAGGCATGTGCAAAGAATAACAAATATATATTCAACTACAATGTATAATACCCCAAAATAAATACAAAGAGCTTCAAATATTTAATATTTAATTGAAAATAAATATAAAATCATATAAAAATAACTCTATAGTAGTATAGAATGTGTACTGTATCTATGTAGCCTGTATGCATGGGTAATGTGTAGCCGCCTGTGACATACTGTACAGTGCATGGAGGTATGATCAAGTGTTTCTGAGCATTTTTGTCGGGCGTCCATGTGTGTGTGAAGTGCGCATACCCGCTCTGGCCTGGGGACGTGCCCTTTTATATGTGTGTGTAACTCAGCCAGGAATAATGTAAATGTCTGGAGAGTCTTAAGACTGAGCAGGCCTGTATAAAAGTGCCCTGTTTGAGGCTAGTAAACAAGACAATAAATACAGACGAGAAGCCCGAGCTGTCTGCTGCGGCTCTGCTGAATGAAAACAGAGGTGAACTGCTTATTTTCAGCATGGCACCACAAGATGACAACAGCATTATGAGCCCTCATACATTCTGACTATCACTTGACACTAGCTACGTATATCTGTCAACATTAAACTCGCCTACATCCTAGATGTAAAAAAAGCATCCACCTCCACAAAGAGAACTGTCAGTAGGCCTGTGATGGTCATGGAATTTTGAAGGACGGTAATTGGCCAGCCAAATGACCGCGGTCACCTTAATAGCCGTTAGAGTAGCAAAAATATATATATTTGTTTTTACACACATGTATTTTCTCCTCTGCTCCTGACTGCATGTGCTGCCATAGAAAATAGAATGAATAGAATGGGAATCCCCATTCAAGACAATGATGGTGGACATAGCGAGTGTACCCATAGGAGCAAAGCACGAAGTAAAATATGTGCTAAAATATGTGCTGTGATTTGTTGATTCAAATCAACTGATATTACAAAAAATATATTTGCACATATTGTACTTTGTGCTTTGCTCCTATGGGTACACTCGCTATGGCCACCAGTCCACCCATCATGCCATCATTGACTTGAATGGGGATGCCAGTTCTATTCATTCTATTTCTATGGCAGCACATGCAGTCAGGAGCAGAGGAGAGGAAAACATTTGTTTTTTTGTAATGCCAGTTGAGTTGAATCAACAAATCACAGCACAAATGAGCAACATCAGTTAACATAATTTGAATGAACATTCTACATTACCATGGAAAGTATTGCATCACAATACCAGGCAACCATTGCGAGTATACCCGCAAGTTTACCAGTCAAATTGCGATGGTTAGAGGTTCCAAGCCCGTTCTATTCATTCTACTTCTACAGTACCAGTCAAAAGTTTGGACACACCTACTCATTCAAGGGTTTTTCTTTATTTTTACTATTTTCTACATTGTAGAATAATAGTGAAGACATCAAAACTATGAAATAACACATATGGAATCATGTAGTAACCAAAAAAGTGTTAAACAAATCAAAATATATTTTATATTTGAAATTCTTCAAATAGCCACCCTTTGCCTTGATGACAGCTTTGCACACGCTTGGCATTCTCTCAACCAGCTTCATGAGGTAGTCACCTGGAATGCATTTCAATTAACAGGTGTGAATTTGTGGAAATTCTTTCCTTCTTAATGCATTTGAGCCAATCAGTTGTGTTGTGACAAGGTAGGAGGGGTATACAAAATATAGCCCTATTTGGTAAAATAGCAAGTCCATATTATGGCAAGAACAGCTCAAATAAGCAAAGAGAAATTACAGTCTATCATTACTTTAAGATGTGAAGGTCAGTCAATACGGAAAATGTCAAGAACTTTTAAAGTTTCTTCAAGTGCAGTCGCAAAAACCATCAAGCGCTATGATGAAACTGGCACTTATGAGGACCGCCACAGGAATGGAAGACCCAGAGTTAGTTCATTAGAGTTACCAGCCTCAGAAATTGCAGCCCAAATAAATGCTTCACAGAGTTCAGGTAACAGACACATCTCAACATCAACTCTTCAGAGGGGACTGTGTGAATCAGGCCTTCATGGTTGAATTGCTGCAAAGAAACCACTACTAAAGGGCACCAATAAGAAGAAGAGACCTGCTTGGGCCAAGAAACACGAGCAATGGACATTAGACCGGTGGAAATAGATTCCTTTGGTCTGGAGTCCAATTGGAGATTATTGGGTCCAACCGCCGTGTCTTTGTGTGACGCGGTGTGGGTGAACGGATGATCTCCGCATGTGTATTTCCCACCGTAAAGTATGGATGAGGAGGTGTTATGTTGTGGGGGTGCTTTGCTGGTGACACGGTCTGTGATTTATTTAGAATTAAAGGCACACTTAACCAGCATGGCTGCCACATCATTCTGCAGCGATACGCCATCCCATCTGGTTTGGGCTTAGTGGGACTAACATTTGTTTTTCAACAGGACAATGACCAAACACACCTCCAGGCTGTGTAAGGGCTATTTTACTAAGAAGGAGAGTGATGGAGTGCTGCATCAGATGACCTGGCCTCTACAATCCCCTGACCTCAACCAAATTGAGATGGTTTGGGATGAGTTGGACCGCAGAGTGAAGGAAAAGCAGCCAACATGTGCTCAGCATATGTGGGAACTCCTTCAAGACTGTTGGAAAAGCATTCCAGGTGAAGCTGGTTGAGAGAAAGCCAAGAGTGTGTAAAGCTGTCATCAAGGCAAAGGGTGGCTATTTAAAGAATCTCAAATATAATATTTTGATTTGTTTAACACTTTTTTGTTTACTACTGTGTTATTTCATAGTTTTGATATCTTCACTATTATTATACGATGTAAAAAATAGTAAAAAATAAAGAAAAACCCTTGAATGAGTAGGTGTGTCCAAACTTTTGACTGGTTGTGTATGTGTGATGCTGCTGCATTGTGGGGGGTGTTACCTAGGCAACCAAATACTTGTTTTCTTGTTTCAGCAAGGAGCAAGTTTTATCACGTTGTTAAAAGTCCATGTTACGGCCGAAACGAACTCAACCGCATGAATGCTCCGCCGTCCCGTGTTCAGTCAGCTAACTGTTCGTTCCACACACAAAGCCCAGCAGCAGGAGATGGTACCACTCTCTGACCCCCACCACAGACAGCACCCAGAAGGTAGAGTTCCCTTCCTGTTTGCTCTCCAAATGGGAGGGTGATGACACAGACTTACCTAAATGGAAACACCATTACGAAGGCAAACACTACACTATAAAAACTGTTACCTGATTACAGGTGAGAGCAAAGCCATGGCTTTCTACTTTTTACATTATGTCAACACTTCAGAAAAGCTAATAGTTCAGTGACTGACTGGCCTCTCTTTGGTCTAGTCCATTTGGTGTTCTTTCCCTTGTCTCCATAGCTGTTATCCTAACAGGATGTGTTTACCAATGGGAAAAGTTCCTCTGCAAACAGGCTGCATACAGTACCATACTGTATGTATCATATCTGTGGCTTTAAGTTAGAATACACACAGGTCGTATATCACCACAAGTCGTATATCACATTGAGGCCAACTTCAGTCCTTTCAATAACGCACCTTATATTCAATCGCTATATGTGGTTATCAGTTTTCCATTTATTTTGCAGGTTTTTAGGGGGGATTATTCCTCCTCAAAAAGCACAAGAAAGAGGATTTCGACACCCACCATCTCAGATTGTTCTGAAATCGTTTCTGTAGTTAGAAACAGATAACATTATCATTGCTGAAACCTTATTTTGTTGAAATATAATTAGATGTCAGCTAAATTAAGTTAATTGATTGCACCCAAATGGCCATTTTAATTGATAGGATTCACATAATATTCAACAAAAATAGTACCCAACATCCGATTTTGAGGCTGCTGCTTGGAGTATTGCTTCTTCATCCTTTGTAGTTTATTCCTTGTGACTATGGTGATGTTTCTTTTTTTCATGTTCAGAGAAGCTATTGGTTTTCTACCCAAAGTTGCAAAGAAAATGTTGTGATCCATTTAATAAACACCATAGACCAGAAAAATCTATGAAAGGGTGTGGTGGAAGTAGCAGGAACAGCGGCATCTAGTTGGCAAAACCCATTACTTTCACACTAATTTATGGCAAATAATGCAAGCGACTTCAATTGCTAATTGAAAAAACATCACCAGATTCACAGGAAATACATTACAAAGGATGAAGAAGCAATACTCCAAGCCACAGCTCCATACTACTTGTCAGACATAGTACCGATACTGTATACTGGTTGTTGGGGTGGGATTGGCGTGGGGTGTGGGGGGTCCGTGGGTGGTTTTGAGCATTTTATTTGATTCCTCATGTCTTACTCAATGTAGGATGAAGTTTGGTCCAAATCAGATGTTGGGTACTATTTTTGTTGAATATTATGTGAATCCTATAAATTAAAAGGGCCAATTTGGGTGCAATCAATTAGCTTAATTTCAAAGTGATCAAATAAAATGTCAGCAAAATAATGTTTCAGGAATGCTAATCTTATCTGTTTCTAACTACAGAAATGATTTCAGAACAATCTGAGATGGTGGGTGACTTGCTGAAATGACATGACATGACCCGTATGAAGTATCATGGATGCATGTACTGCACACATCTGCACAACAATGTGTGGAGTGGGAGGTGTCATAAGACACATCTACAGGAACAAACATTAGTCTGTTTCTTTCCCCTAAGACAATACCACCACTGGTGATTATACACCGAATGTTGCAAGCCTAAAATCCTGCGGTAAGCGATACAAATCCCCTGGACAAAATAAAATGTATTAAACATGTGGATTTCATAAATCTAGCCTCCCTCACTCTGGGTCAGAGGTAGAGTCACTATAGAGTATGCAGTTACTAAAAGTCACAAGTGCTCTGTCTGCTATTAAATTGAACACCAGCAAAAGCAGCAAGAAGCCTATAAGAAATGTCTCTCAGTCCAGGAGTTGTTGAGTTTCTCTTACAAACAGGGAACATTGACTTACTATCATGTTACAGGGTAACTATTGTAGGCTATTCCAATGGTTGTGACTCTAGAACAGTATAACCTGCCAATTATACACTGGGAATGGTAGTAATGATGTTTCATCATAACTACTTTCTGGCCTCCATATTGAGGGTTGATGAAAAATCTGGATCAAAAACATCTAATTGAGACAACTGATAATGTATGCGCACATGACTGTAAGTCGCTTTGGATAAAAGTGTCTGCTAAATGGCATATATTATTATATTATTATCTTCATTCACTCAAAGACAAATAGTTCACCCGGAAATAGGAGGGAGAAATTCCTCAAGGTCCAGTGTGCTGCAGCATTGCTATTCTTGTTCAAGATACAGTAGCTTGTGTTATTCCGGGTCCAAGCCGTACGCATTGTTAAACACCCAACTGGGATCCTTTCAACCTTGAGCAGCATACAAAAGGTAGAGGCAGCCTGGGGCTATGGGGGGACTGGGTTCCACAACTCCCAGTGCCATGCTGCTTCACAGTGGGGGCCCAACATGGCCATATTGGTAGAGAGGCCTTGTGGTATAAGGGCTGAACAGGGATGAGGTAGGGGCTAGGTGGGGGCCGGGGCACTAAACCCATTCATCTGGACCAGGGGTACTACATTCATTTGAGTTGTTTCATTATTTATTTGCTTTGATGTCCAAATGAGGCTTGTCTGGCCATCTCACTAAGCAGGGATACAGGGGGAAATTGCAAACACATTCACCTTGGTAGAGACAGTGGTGGTATATGAGCATCTGCTAACAGTCTGTTCATGAGACATTCAGGGTAATTATTTCTCTAGCTTGATGGATAATCTGTGATCACTAAAGATCAGAACGAGCTAAGAAAAGACGGCCAGTAATTATCATTGCTCTGTGACTCTCCCTGATAGGTGAAGGACTTTTGAGCATCTCGTAAGTCAACTGTGCAACTTGTTTTAAGCAAACAAACACAGAAATCTTCAGCTCCAGCCTGGCAACAAGGTCACACTAACAAAGGCAAAGTCTTCCCGACTAAAATACGTTTTTGGAGACACGGCATCTGTCATGTTGACTGCAACTCAGATTGGACTGCTGTAGTAATCTTACAGGCCTCTATAGACACTGTCTATTTGGATTTATTTTTTTAAAGATATATGTTATATTGTTGGGGTCCATTGTTGCACAGGGTCAATAGGAATTTTTGGAATGTTGTTTTATAACAAAAAGGTGCACTGTAGAAAATACTACATATGTCACATCAGTGATTATGTACTTGACAGCCATGTACTTGACTCCCATTAGTAGCTAGCATTTTCTATGCCATTTTAGAAGTGCTAGCCAATAGCCTTTTGTGTCAAACTGAGGAATAGAATAGAAAGGAAACAGTAAGGAATGTGTGGAATAGGTTAGGACAGAAGTGCAGTGGGCTAATAGATGTCCAGTAGTCCTATGAAAACCATGACTTTGATTTCCTGTGTCCCTCCCTACCAAGCTGTCCTCAGGGCACACAGAGTCCTAGCACAGCCAGAGCGGATATGGTAATACACTAGCAGACTATGCTTTAGTAGCCTACTGTATGTGTGGGCAGAGTGAATATGATGAATAAATTAGTATTTGAACTAAGTACAACCTTTTTTCTCTCAAGCTCATATTATTATACAGCCCACACCCTTTGAATCATTTCAATTCCTATTTCCAAGTATAATTGTATATATTTTTTGCGACAGTTGGCGATTACTTCATTACAGCGTAATGACAGATTAAAAAGTTGTCAAATTGGATATATAAGAGGACTGCAGGCAGTTGTGAATTTTTAAAGAAATAACACAGATTGGAGATGAAATGAGGAACCTATATGCATTTGTTATGCCATAGGGAACGAATACATTTATTTTCCTCCAGGCCACCTACTTGTATAGAACCGGGAGTGTATAGATGTGGTAATGTGACAGAGTAGAATTAATATGGGTGAGAAATTGCTTTTACACAATGATGTCAAAAGGAATATGTCACTGTATGATCATGTGGAATAAAGATACTATTTTGTTTCACCATGAGTGAGTATTTCATTAATGGTTTCATTATTCCCTTTAAGAATAAAGAAACCAGTCCTTTTTATGAACCGTGAATCAGCTTCTATTGAAAGTGGTTAACAGTTTTATTTTTCAAAAGCAGCACAGATCTGTTGAAAATACCCATGTGGAACATAGGCTGTAATGTAACAGTTTTTTTATAAACTGAACAAAAGAGAAAGTGGCAAGTGACAGTTATGGTATGACAATTTTTGCAAGATTAGTTTTTGGAAACGTACAAAGCCAATGTGCTGGATGCAAGAGGGTTAAGACTTTATAAAGACAGCAGGGTGTTGCTTTTTAACACAGCTAATATTATTGATTCTAGGAAACAATGTCTGATCAATACACACATACAAGCCTCTTCCCAACAAAGACCTGCATGCAGATTTCATATACAATATAATATCTCAAAAACAGATAGTTCTGGACAAGCATGCTGAAATAGCACTTATTGTACCCACTGTTGCTCTTCTGGGTGCTATTATTCAGCACTAACAATATAATTTTTTTGACCTTTGGTCATTTTGTTGTTGTTTGTTTGTTTTGTCTTTTACAAGCGTTTCCTTTCAGTAACTGTTACTCAGACACACCCTCATGTCCATACACACTTACTCATGCAATAAGCATCATTGTCACAGTTCCTTCCCTTCCAAATGGCTCTGCCTCCACCATCTGCAGGCATTCCCAGACACACCGCTTTGAGTCTGCCATAATGATGCATGACTAAGTACAGTTAAAGTGTTGCAGTCTGTTGGCAAAAAGCAGTCAAGCACTTTGCTATAGTGTCACTACGGATAAGCGAGACAGTTGAAGGTTGACGTTGGATAAAAGGCAGTGACAGGTGCTCTGTGTGTGTGTGTGTGTGTGTGTGTGTGTGTGTGTGTGTGTGTGTGTGTGTGTGTGTGTGTGTGTGTGTGTGTGTGTGTGTGGAGACCATGGCACAACAGCTTTGAGTGTGTATTTCAGTGGCACGTGTGAACGGGATGGACACACAGAAGAGAAGTGCTGCGCTGGGGTACATTAAATCTGGGACATGGTTTAAAATAAGTTCCTCTGCCAGGAAGTGTGGCCACAGTGCTGCCAGTGCAGCTTGGTCACGCCACTGCCACTGGCTCAGTACAGCCACAGCAGCTGGGCATCTCTCTCCACACAGGTGGCAGGACCCAGGCAACACTGGCACCATCTCTTAGGAAGCCACAACAGCCTGATGATGTTGGACTAAAAATACTGCTCATATGGTGAAGGAAGTGCATTTTGTAAACACGTGGTAATATAATTGAAACTATCACATTCATAATAAGAAATCCCTTGGAGAAGGCATCGTTACTCTTCTGAAAATGCCTATACAGAGTGCCCCATCACTTGCAGTAAGCCTGTGAACAAAGTACAGCCTTTGCAGTGCACTCCTCATTAATGCAGTTTATTTGGCTTCTTACGCTGGGCTGTGAGAGACGGTCTCTTTGGTGAGTCTATGGAGCAGCTGAGGCCTGCTCTGTTTGACAAAGCAATCAGGGGGCTGGAGGTTCACTCAGAGCAGGGATTCTCTCTCTCCCCCTCTCTCTCTCTCTCTCTACATTGTCCTGCTTCTGCCACTAGATATTCAACTTACAGTCAATGAAAAGCAGACAAAGAAATACCCGCTCCCCTCTCTTTTGCCTGGGGTTTAGTGTCTACAGTAAATGCTGCATAGACTCAATCGCTCCTTTACCAAATGTAATGCCGCTATTGCTTTCATGTACAATTTTTAAAGAATGCTTTTTTAGTAGAAATGCTAATTTTGCCTCATCATTCTGTTACAAACCGTTCTCCTCTCCCTCTTTCTCCCTTCTTCTCTCTTTCCCTCTCCGCCGCCACAGACTACATAATTGATGCAAATGCTGTCACTTGTGTCAGGAGTGGAGGCTCTTCTGGTTAACTTCTGTGCAACACTTTATCGAGGAACATTAACTTGAGAAAGCAGCCTCGCGCCAGGGGTGGAAAATCTGCTTGTCAGTGGTCTTATTCAAGCTGCTATTCAAGGGACTACTTCAGGACTGTTTCATCAAGGTGATTGAGAACAAAAAAGTACTGAAGCAAATTCCAGCTTATGTTTAGGAGCCTCGGCACATACATTATTTATACTGGCCCAGCCCAGCCTCTCCACCCTTCAGAATACATCATTGCTTGATTCTCAAATATTTCTCCAGGTTTCATTCCATTTAAGCCATATAATTTTCGCATCTGGCTCGACAAACCATTAGGCACAGAGAGCCTGCTTTTTGTGTGTGACACAGACCTGAAATTATGGATTGCTGCTTTCATGTGGGAGCAGTTGGGGCTTGATGGGAAGTCTCTCACGATTGGTGAGCGACAGGGATGCAGTCAGAGACACAAACTGAGTTCCAGCTAACAGAACAATGCTGGATGAATATTCTATTCAAGCCTGTTTCTAAAAGGGTATAGATTGTTTTCATTTATGCAATTACCAGTAATGAGATTCAGGATATTCTTATGTGTAAATCCAACATTTAGCGGTCTAAAACTGGTTAGGAAAGATACTTGAAAGCCAGACATTTGCAGTTCTCTAGTCTGCACATAGGCTGCTCCCTCCGACTTCCAGCAGAGTGCTGTGCTTGTCTGCTCCTGCCTCCCCATTTCTCTCCCTCCCTCGCTCTCTCTCTTTCTCTCTCTCTCCCTTGTCCTCTGTTTCTGGCCCAGGCCTGTGCTACAGATTAAGTGACTTGATCCTGCAAACATCTGAGGAATTCAGTTCCACATATGGGTCATGGCGAGGCCAGGGGATAGCCTTACAGGTCCTGGTCCATTAGCAGATCAGCAGAGGTGTCTTCAGCACGTCTCTACCGGCAGGGCAGGAAGGAAGCCTCTTACAGGCTGCCATTCAACAACACTCATTATCATTACAACCATAACCACAGCCTGCTCACACACATGATCACACAGATTAAAGAGGAAATGAATTAGTACCACACAATAGTTGTTTCTTCCGTAGCACCTGTCTTGCTTTGTGTGTTGTATTAAAGAAGCATACCTTTGGAGATCAGACTTTAGTTATTAATTGAAATGACATAGTTTTGAAAAGTGCACAATGATATATTGCAGTTATTTTTTGCTGTTGTTGACTTTTCCACTTATTTGTGAATTGCACAACTCAATCTCACTAGGCTGCTGACTGTTTCTTTGTAGGTGCTTCACACATAAAAAATACCCTATATTACTGGGCAATAACGTTCACAAAGAATATCTGGCCTCCTGGAAAAACATTCCAACAATAATAAGCTTTCTCCATGAGAGGCTCAAACGTTTCATAGGGATTCATTGATGCTCTCACTGTGTTGACTGTTCAACCCTCTGTGCCATTCAGAGGACGAATGGGCAAGACAAAATATTTTAGTGTTTTTGAACGGGGTATGGTAGTAGGTGTCAGGGACACCGGTTTAACTGTGGCAAGAACTGCAACGCTGCTGGGTTTTTCACGCTCAACAGTTTCCTGTGTGTATCAAGAATGGTCCACCACCCAAAGGACATCTTGACACAACTGTGGGAAGCATTGGAGTCAACATGGGTCAGCATCCCTGTTGAACGCTTTCGACACCGTGTGGAGTCCATGCCCCGACGAATTGAGGCTGTTCTCAGGGCAAAAGGGGTTACAACTCAATATTAGGAAGGTGTTCCTAATGTTTTGTACACGCAGTGTACACAATCCATGTCTCAATTGTCTCAAGGCTTAACAATCTTCCCTTCAAATACACTTATTGAAATTGATTTAACAGGTGACATCAATAAGGGAACATAGCTTTCACCTGGACTCACATGGTCCATCTATTTCATGGAAAGAGCAGGTGTTCCTAATGTTTTGCAAACTTAGTGTATATTGTGGTAAGCAATTTAGGTACGCTATTTAGCTTGCTTGTTTTAGGGCATTTACATTGATCGTGATTGGCTCTATGTGGTAAAGCATATGGGGTGAAAACATGCCAGCATGGAGAAATGCCGTTAAGCCAGTGTTGTCCATCTCTCATTCACAAAGCCTTTCTCAGGAGTCAGGACCCCTGCATAGTCTGACCTGCTCAAGAGGAGATTTGGAAGCGTTGCTCCTGTAGCTTACGGGCAACAAGCTCTGAGTTTACGGCTAACACAGCCTCATTTATTTGACTTATAGAGAGGCCCATCATGGGCAGGTTCTGTAGAACATGCTGACCTTGTCATTCTGGGGGTAGGCTGGCTATCCCCCTGGGCTGCAGGAGCAGGAGCCTGTTGGTGCTAATGTACTGCTACCCATCCACCCTCTGGCCCATCACAACACAACAGAAAGGAGATTTTTTGTGTGCGACAGCAGAACAGGTGTCTGTTGTAGGGTTAGGCAGAACTAACCTTGTTGTAAAGTAAGATACAATAACATGTTGGTCTTATTATTGAGCCCAGCCTGTGGGATTTTATTAAATGTAGCACAATTTATCAAATGAATAGGACATAAATGGGGTATATCTGGTTTTGCAAGAAGATACAGTACCAGTCAAAGTTTGGACACACCTACTCATTCAAGGGTTTTTCTTTATTTGTACTATTTTCTACATTGTAGAATAATAGTGAAGGCATCAAAACTATGAAATAACACATATGGAATCATGTAGTAACCAAAATAGTGTTAAACAAATCAAAATATATATTATATTTGAGATTCTTCAAATAGCCACCCTTTGCCTTGATGACAGCTTTGTACACTCTTGGCATTCTCTCAACCCATGAGTTTGAGATGGGTTTGTTTCTCCAATTTGTGCTTTGGCCACAAGTACGAGTATAGGGCGAGTCAACAACATTAATTGGATATGAGTTAACAGAATATGAACATTTAAAAGTGAGATTTTCACTGGGCAGTTACCTTAAGGAGAAAGGAGGGAGGAGTGGCTCTAAGTCAGGAGCATGGAGAGCATCTTTTAGCACCCTATAAATCCTTATTATTTCAAATAGCATTTTTGAAGGCTATAGAGTAGAGCAGAGCATGTTCTCTTTTTCTGCAGTCACTGGCAGACACGGCCAAGCACTATGGGTTAATGTAATATCACAGTTGGATGCATCCCCAAGCCACTTAAACTCCATATTAGTAAAACAGTCCTTCTATGCACAAAAAATGAATGTGTGCAGTAACTTAAAGAGCAAAGAGCATTGTCTAACCTACTTCAGGGAGTAGATATGTAGGGAGTAGATAACGGAGAAGAAATACAAGCTCAGATTCCATTGCAATATGAAAAGTATATGAACATAATTTCAACATGATACTAAGGTTGGTAAAATAGCTACAGTTGGGGAAAATAATCATAATTACTAAGCTATATTCAGAGTGTCTTTACTAACTGAGATATTCATAAACCCAATTTGGTCATAGGAGGAAGTTAGACTAAGTAGCCTATGGAAAAATGGAGGGTAAAAAAGCCATGGTTCATCTAGTGGGACTGGCATATCAATTAGGATTCTGAATAAGAGTGTAATTGGAAGCAACAGGAGCAGAAAGAAGCGGAAATTCATCAAGGCAAGCATGGAAAAGCACAAATGGATTCTGAACGAAAAGTAGAGCTGCTCCTCCACTCCCCTACTCAGTCTTTGCCAAGAATAAAACAACCTACTATCTCCAATGCTTACCAAACAATTAAATAAGCAACCAAACAACCGGTCTTGTTTAGATGTTTCCTTCCCTGAACAGTCGTAGGAAAGTTAATGGTTTTGCTGCAGATATTAGTGAATTATTCCAGAACCCTCGGTCCTTCAAGACACATCAGCTGAGATTCTAAACCAGGTCTTAAGAGCAAAACTTGGCATTCAAGTTTTATAGCTCATGTGCTCCACCAAGTTGTAAATTCTGTTTTATTAAAAATAAGAAAAGAGGGAGGAAATGAATCTAATGACTGTCTGATGCTCTCAGCATCCCTCCCTTCCAAAAGAGGGCAACGTCATTTTGTGAAAACTGAAATAGCTACGTGGTGTTTGGGTCATGGGCCATTTTCCAGGGTGTTTTATAGGTAGGTGGGTTTTATGGGGTGGACACACATACACATACAGCCGATGAGCACTGTCCTTGTGCTTTCAGAGTAGGACTGGCTGCCTGGTGACAGAGGCCCACTGCCCAGGAGCATCTGTCTCTCCACACGCCCTGCCTCTGCTGCCAAACAGGCACACTGGCGCAAGCTTGCCACACACTCATTGTGCCACAGCTCCACTGTCACTAAATGGCACGTTCTCTCAGCCCCAGTCCTCCCTTTTCCTAGGCACAGGCTTCTCCAGCTGCAGCTTAATTTCCTGTGACTTGCCTAATTACTGTAATTAAGGATTAATTGCCATTAATTATTCACACATAAGCTCATCGCAAATCATGAGGTAAATGTCTTATGAAAGCTGCCATACAAGTCATGTATAAACACACTAGGATGCTCCAGGCTGCTGAATCGATCACTCAGCCCTCCAGCAAATCTCCACGCCACACTTAGGAAAACAGCGATAACTCTCCCCAAAATCAACAGTCTATCCAGGTAATGGAGGAATCAATCCAAATGCCTTTTTTGTCTCTGTTTCAATTAATCTATTTCCAATGGTGCATCCGAACATCTAAAACATCCAACAGATATATGTGCCTGAAAGTGTTACTCAATCACAACCGTAAACGTTGCGTAACAATGTTTTGGTTTACCCGTGAGTCATGTGGTCAGAGATGATGTATGTTGGTACTAAACACAAGACACATCACAGACTAAAGAAACCAAGAGGTTGGAAATCAAGTTAATGTGGGAGCATAAACATGAGCATATGAAAGGGCTAATTTAGCTTCAAACTCTGCTTCTAATCCTCTCCCTCCAGGTCAACTGCATGAGAGGATAGTTGATTCAAACTGCTATCACAGCAGAAAAGATGCCTGAAAACTGGCAGGAATTATCTTTGTGTGGCACATGGGGCGAATTAAATCAGTTAAAACATTTTCAGGAGGTTTCAGGGGGGAGGGAGTGAGGGATAGAGATGGGGTCATGCAGCAACAACCTCTCTCTCTCTCTCTTCTCTTTTACTAAGATGGCTTGAACCACTTAAACCAAAGTCATGAGCTCCTCTTCAGTGGGGTATCTGTCTGGCTTTGGTCAGAGCTACACAGACATAGACACACATTTACATGTGCCTGTGCAAAGCATGAGAAATCCCCATGCACTTTTGAGACAATAGTTTATAAAGCTCATGGTTCATGAAACCATAATAATGTCCATGTAAATCTGCTGAATATGAAATGTCTTCCAGGGGGTAGCATGCAAACAGTATTTAAAATCAGACACTTTTACTAGCCCTTATATCAGTTGTTCCAGTTTGGCCCATTTATGTGTTGAGAGAGAGAAAACAAGATAAACTATGTAGTCCTTTACAGAGGCTCTGCACAACCTCACAGCAACCCGACAAACTCAGTTATAATATACAAGTCTGACAATTATTTTCAGATTCCTGGAGTGGTGTCTGGCAAAGATGCTGCTTCAGCAGTGACATGGAACTCCAAATCTGCTGTCCCAGGTAGTTTCTACATAAACACTACTGGTACTACTGATTGAGCTTGGGGTGGGGTGGGGTGGGGTGGGGTGTGGGTGGGGTGAGGTGGGGTGTGGGTGGGGTGAGGTGTGGGTGGGGTGAGGTGCAGGAGGGAGGGGTGGCAGAGGGAGCACAAATTGTTAGGCTGGGGCCGTCTGTGCCAGCTTAATGCAGGGAACATTTTCATTTGGGTAAATAAGTTTGTTTGTCTGATTTAAACATTTATGTTAATGGACCTTCTGGCAGCTCTTTAATGCTTTATACACTCTTGTAAACAACTCCTTAGCAGATCCATCATTTAGCCATCCTATCCTTGCTATGCTGCTAAACCCCAGTATTGTAGAGAAATGAGAGCAGATACAAGAGCATTTGAGATTGAGAAACGTGGATAACAAGACCTCCTAACAGAGCTGGAGCCAACACTTGCAGAATTTCATAAGATCAGCATTATTGCAGCCAGTGTTTAATTTATAGAGCCGACCCAGGCCTGTTTTATGCGTTTACTAGATTCATGTGCAGAGCCATACCTTTTTACTGCTGTGGTCTTTGATCAAGTGAAATGTATTGGGATTAACATGCGGTAAAAGCGTGGTCTGTGATCCATTCAAAATCATTATAAGAAGCCACTATTTTTTCCTCTCTACGATTGAGTCTGCAAAGCTCATCTATTATATACAAACATAAACTGGCAGGTTGTCTGTCAAGCCACTATGCAAGTCTCCCCATAATGCTATTACTGTACATTTTGAACAACTCCTTACAGAAAAAAATAAAACCAGTCCAAGTGTCATAAAAAGTTCAACTTTGTAGGTTGAATGTGTTACTCTATGTGACTAGGTGCTAATCATTACACATGTAGACACCATCACCTAAAACAACACCTTATATCCATAAAAAAAGTGTCTGGGGTAACGTGCTGTTAAAGCAGCAATGTGAGATGCAGTCAGTGTGTCATCACCACTACACAGTGTGTCAATGTGTGAGCTGCAGGACCCCACAGCTTCTGTCTGTAGCTAGCTATCTGTAGACCTGTCCGCCCCCGCATGGCACACTCCTGACTCTCACCTCCACCCCCTGCATGACACCTCCCAGCACATGCATCACCGCCACTACCTCTGCCTAATTGATACTTCCCTATTTATCGTCACCTTCCCTCTTTGTCAGTTGGCTAGGTTCTCCATGTCGCTTTGCATTTATGGACTCCCAACTGCCTTGATCTGGGTAATTAGAGTTTATGTGTTAATTGGTGTAAATACAAAGATGGGAGTTGCAGGCGAACATTTCGCACTGCCAGCTATAAATTGTGGCACTGATAAGTGTGGGCTGCTGTGTTGGAGGGACAGCAGAAGTGTTTACAAGGGAACAGAGTGAGATTTCTGAAACTGATTTTATAGCCTCTCCTTTCAAGTGCAGCAACAAACTTAATGATGTGATTGCAGCAAAGTGTTTCTAACAATCCATATGTATGAACACATGGTGAGTCGTGTTTAATATCTACATTACCTTGTTAATAAAATCACCAATGTAATATACTATTTTGAGTATTTGTGTACAAGAAAATTGCCAATAATAAGCAGAGAAGCAAAACAATTATAATAATATATGTTATCAATGAAATAAATAAATATTTAAAGAAACACATGATCAGACAAAATATGCAGACCAATTACACAACTTTGAGCTGATTACAAATGTGCCCCAAGCCTGTGCTTTTCACATGCAAACACACAGATGGATGTTTCTTTTCCCCCCTTTTCATTTTCAATTTGGTTCTTTTTCAACTCTGTGGTGTCAGCAGATGTCCTTCTAACGGAGACAAAGAAAATGAGAAGGGGCTGGATATCATCAGCATAGAAATGAGGCTCCTCTTACTGCCCCCTCTAAGGCACAGCCACAGCGCCGCTCCAGCCACTGCACTACCTTTTCAACTTGCAAATGACAGTGTCACCAAATGCTATCCTTCCATCAATCAAGTCGGGGGGGTCATGAATATACAAAAGGCAAAGCGGAGACTGGCTGCCTCCCGCCGCTCTACTTGGCCCAATTATACAGGCTCAGCTTTCTCCTCTGCAGTCCCACTTTTTGTTTCAGTCTAAAGGGTACTGTCCTAGGCAGCCCCGGGCTTAATCAAGGTAGGTCACGCATACTGGCCCTCTCAAGTGGACTGCAAATGCAAGTTAAATGTGGACACCAAATGTCATCTTTCTTTTGCATCATTACTGCTAGAGGGCAAAGACAGCAGGGGACATTTCTGAACCCCTTACCCAGGCATATCCCATATACCGCATTCCTCCTCTTCCACCAGAACCACACCAAACTCCTACACCTCCCATCGCCCCCCTCTCTGAGCCACCCCCTTTCTCTGTCAGATCATTGTAGTGAATTAGCATTCTAACGGATGCACTCAAATCCAGGGATGAATTTGCGCACTTGGATAACTAATGACCTCCCTACTGAAAGTAGAACTGATAGTCGATGGCACTGCTGATCAATACCCAAGCCTCAGCTCTCCCTTTCTTGTTTCCATTTTTGCTGATTTCATAACACACAGTAGATACTTTTTCAATACAAACATGATACCCTTTGTTACCATGGGAGCCATAAAGGTGAAAAAGGGGGAGAGAGAAAGAGAAGATTTCTGATCAGGGCTGTATGATCAAGAAAACTATAGACACTATTTAGGCCAATCTATTTTCTTTGTCATAGATAATTGTCATAGAAGTTGGATGTAAAATGCTAATAAAATACTATGGCTAATAGAGCACAAGACATCAATCACAGAATACAGAAACAACTGATGTACCTGTACTGCATTGACAAATTTGTAGTGAAAGATGACTCATTTATCATCTTATTAAAAGTGATGTCTCTAATTGCTTTGATTAGTGCAGCTCTGAAACAAAGGTTAAGTTAAGGGCCTTTCTTTGGGCTCAGCCCAGAGTGGCTGATGTGCTACAGTATGTCTGAATTTGACACATAAATCTGTGCTTTACTGATGGAGGGGGAGTAGATGTTCTTCAGCGTCTGACCTGGTAGGCTACACTTTGTTTTGACATGACATGACCATGACCACTCCCTGAACTTAGTCAGTTTGGCATTTCCTTGAGAAGTCTACACTCCCTTTCTCAGATCTCTCAGACAGACGCTATCAGGAAATACACAAAAGCATATGTATACTGTTAAAGGAGGAGGATTACCATAGTATTTCTCCATCTTCACAACAGTCCGTCTGAAAAAGTCTAGATAGTTAGTGAGCGTCTAAAATATATTTGACAGGGTCTGTTTTGAATTAGCTTTGATCAGCTTTTTGGAGGTGTTAATGTGGCAGCAGCACCCTGGTAATCAACACACAGACAGAGTCCCACAGGAGAGTGAGAAAGTAAAGGGTTAACGTTGGCCCACGGCTGAGAAAATAAATTACTTTAAATATGTAAGTGGACGTCGGAATGGGCCCTGCAAGAGCGGAGTGGGTTTGGGTAAACCAACATTCTGTCTCCAGTAATTTATAGACAGCTATGATAAATGCTATTTGTCCATGACAGCCACATGAAATAATAAACCTTGGCTTGCTATAAACATTACCAAATCCTGACACTATTGATTTATAATGTCTAACAGTGACATCAAACCAAACAACTGACAGAAACAATGCCGGGGCTTTAGGAGCAGTTTGTCAACTATTAATTCTGTCAAAGGGGGTTTCGCTCTAAGCCGGGAGAGCTTGTCTTGCAGTTGTCAATCCCTCTACTGAGAATGAGTGCAGTGCGTCCGTGGGTAAGGGCCCAAGGTACTGCTCCGTTAGCCCTAATTACCCCCAGCCCTGCCTTGGCAACCACAGGGCCAGCCTCTGTTTAAAATGCATGTTAATTATGCAAATTATTAATTGGGCTGGTGCTTGAGGATTTGTGTTTATGCCCGGATTATAGTTAATAACTGTATCAAGCTGCATTTTAAGCCTGACCTATGACAAGTAATGCTGAGGTGCTGAAAGGGACATTTTCCAATACATTAGCTTCTCTTCTCTTCCAAGTCCATTCCCATTACTACGAGCTGAATAAATGACATGCGCATTTTCCAACATAGTGGAAGGAAACAGGGTATGAATACCCTCCTGAAATTGTACAGTAAGTGCATTAGATCTTAAGAATAAGTAGCTACACTTATGCAATTCATCTTGTGTAATACTATCTATTATTTGTATACAGTATATCAAAAAAGCCAGCTGTTAATTTCACACACGCACACACACACACACACACACACACACACACACACACACACACACACACACACAAACACACAGGCATTCTGGAAGGGGTCCTATTTCATGGCTGTCCAGGATTAGCTGTCAGGCTAATTGCACACACCTGTGAGGGAGACCACACATGCCCTGTCACCACCTGCCCTATGGAGCTGGCTGAGTGCACACTATAATCCCCCTACTACCAAAGTCCTGCCACCCAGCCTCAGCCCGGGCCCCAACTCTCAACGTCTATAATGGAGTCCCAAGTAGACTTAGGTCCCTCTTACTCCATACCCAACCTACAGGCCCTCTCCAAAATTCTCAACATCAGTCCTGTGTGCCCTGGCCCTAACTTTCCCAACTGCAGCTCAAGCTGTCCTGTGCCAGTATGTGAGTATGCAAACTAGCCTTCAAAGTTGAGCAAGAATACAACTCTGCGGCAAAGTTATGTCATATGCCATAGTGAGCATGGTTGTGACTAGCATACATTAACCCTGGCAATGACTCACTCACAGAGATCCTGATGGAGCTTGCAGGCCCTTTGGGAGCTCTGAGTGTTTCCTGGATGGGGTTAAAGCTTTATTTGGTGTGCAGACAGTCATGCATGAGTGAGAAAGTGCTACACAATACCCAAGAGCTATGAAAAGAATATCCTCGGCCTAAACCTTGACATTAAGGGATTAGATAAATACAGTGAGCTCCAAAATAATTGGGACAGTGACACATTTTTTGTTGTTTTTGGCTCTGTACTCCAGCACTTTGGATGATACAATAACTATAAGGTTAAAGTGCAGACTGGCAGCTTTAATTTTAGGGTATTTTCATCCATATCGGGTGAACCGTTTAGAAATTACAGCACTTTATGTACATAGTCTCCCCATTTTAGGGGACCAAAAGTGTTGCGACAAATTCACTTATATGTGTATTAAAGTAGTAAAAAGTGTAGTATTTGGTCCCATATTCATAGCACGTAATGACTACATCAAGCTTGTGACTTCACACATTTGTTGGATGCATTTGCTGTTTGTTTTGGCTGTGTTTCTGATTATTTTGTGCCCAATAGAAATTAATGGTAAATAATGTATTGTGTCATTCTGGAGTCACTTTTACTGTAAATAAGAATAGAATATGTAGAATATGAAAAAAAGGTGCTCTCTAGAACCTAAAAGGGTTCTTCGGCTGTCCCCATAGGAGAACCCTTTGAAGAACCCTTGTTGGTTCCAGGTAGAACCGTTGTGGGTTCCATGTGCAACCCTTTTGTCACGACTTCCTCCGAAGCTGCCTCCCCTCCTTGTTCGGGCAGGCTTCGGCGTTCGTCGTCACCGGCCTTCTAGCCACTGCTGCTCCATATCTCATCATTCCATTTGTCTTGTCTTGTCAATTACACACAGCTGGTTCATATTCTCCTCATTAGTACATGTATAAGTGTTCCCTCTGCCCCCTTGTCTTTGTAGGTGATTGTTTCATGTGAGATGAGTGTAGCTCGGTGGAGCTACCTGTACTTTGTATTTGTATTTGTTCCAGCACGCCTGTTTTGCGCACTGGACTGCTGACGCTATCCAGCGTAACTGTGTACTACGGAATAAACTCTGTATTCTGTGATTTACCCTCCTGCGCCTGACTCCTTCAAATCACACTCTCACAGAAGGGTGGGCCGTCCCAGCTCCGCTGGTCGGCTGAGGCTGACAGGGCCTTCAGTAACCTGAGGGTTCTGTTCACCTCAGCCCCGGTACTGGCCCACCCCGATCCATCCCTACCGTTCGTAGTGGAGGTGGATGTGTCCGAGGTAGGGATAGGCGCTGTCCTATCTCAATGCTCGGGCACGCCACCCAAGCTCTGCCCCTGTGCCTTCTTCTCTAAAAAGCTCAGCCCGGCTGAGCAGAACTACGACGTTGGTGATCGGGAGCTGTTGGCTGTTGTCCGAGCCCTAACCGTGTGGAGGCATTGGCTCGAAGGGGCGAAACCCCCTTTCCTCGTCTGGACGGACCACCGTAACCTGGAGTACATCCGGGCAGCGAGGAGGCTGAATCCTCGCCAGGCCAGGTGGGCCCTATTCTTCACCCGGTTTGTTTTCACACTATCATACATCCCGGGTACGAAGAACGTGAAGGCAGATGCATTGTCATGGCTCTAGGACACAGAGGAGAGGCCCAGAGACACCCCCATACTCCCGGCCTACCATGGCTAAGGACGTGAGGGTGTATGTCTCCTCCTGCTCGGTGTGCACCCAGAGTAAGGCACCTAGGCACCTCCCAGCGGGTAAGTTACAACCTTTACCAGCTCCACAACGACCATGGTCTCACCTGAGTGTTGATTTCCTGACTGATCTTCCCCTCCCCCAAGGTAACACCACCATCCTGGTCGTTGTGGACCGCTTTTCCAAGGCCTGCCGCCTCCTTCCTCTGCCCGGTCTCCCCACGGCCCTGCAAACTGCGGAGGCCCTGTTTACACACGTCTTCCGGCACTACGGGGTACCAGAGGATATAGTGTCTGACCGAGGTCCCCAGTTCACATCCAAGGTCTGGAAGGCGTTCATGGAACGTCTGGGGGTCTCGGTCAGCCTGACCTCTGGTTTCCACCCTGAGTCTAATGGGCAGGTGGAATGGGTAAATCAGGATGTGGGTAGGTTCCTGCGGTCCTACTGCCAGGACCGGCCGGGGGAGTGGTCAGTGTTCTTACCATTGGCCGAATATGCCCAGAACTCTCTCCGTCACTCCTCCACTAACCTAACGCCATTCCAATGTGTTTTAGGTTACCAACCGGTTCTGGCACTGTGGCACCAGAGGCAGACCAAGGCTCCAGCAGTGGATGACTGGTTTCGGCATGCAGAGGAGACGTGGGACGCTGCCCACGTCCACCTCCAACGCGCCGTGCGTCGTCAGAAGGCCAACGCTGACCACCACCGCAGTGAGGCCCCGGTCTTCATACGGGTGATCAGGTCTGGCTCTCGACCCGGAATCTGCCCCTCCGCCTGCCCTGCCGGCCATTCAAAGTCCTGAGGAGAATCAACGAGGTTACCTATAGGTTATTACTCCCCCCTTATTACCGTATTAACCCCTCGTTTCATGTGTCTCTCCTCAGGCCGGTGGTGGCTGGTCTGCTCCAGGAGTCTGAGATGCGGGAGGTCCCTCCACCTCCTGCTGGAGCTGCACGTTAAAGGGGGGGGGGGGTACTGTCACGACTTCCACCGAAGCTGCCTCCCCTCCTTGTTCGGGCAGGCTTCGGCGTTCGTCGTCACCGGCCTTCTAGCCAATGCTGCTCCATATCTCATCATTCCATTTGTCTTGTCTTGTCAATTACACACAGCTGGTTCATATTCCCCTCATTAGTACATGTATAATTGTTCCCTCTGCCCCCTTGTCTTTGTGGGTGATTGTTTCATGTAAGATGAGTGTAGCTCGGTGGAGCTACCTGTACTTTGTATTGCCGAGGTATATTTTCCCTGTGTGCCTGTATTTGTTCCAGCGCGCCTGTTTTGCGCACTGGACGCTATCCAGCGTAACTGTGTACTACGGAATAAACTCTGTATTCTGTGATTTACCCTCCTGCGCCTGACTTCTTCAAATCACACTCTGACACCTTTACACAGAGGGTTCTACATGGAACCCAAAATGGTTCTACCTGGAACCAAAAAGGGTTTTACCTGGAACCATAAAGGGTTCTCCTAAGGGGACAGCCGAAGAACCCTTTTGGAACCCTTTTTTCTAAGTGTAAATAATGTATTGTGTCATTTTGGAGCCACTGTTATTGTAAATAAGAATAGAATATGTTTCTAAACACTTCTACATTCATGTGGATGCTACCATGATTACGGATCATCCTGAATGAATTGTGAATAATGATGAGTGAGAAAGTTACAAATATCATACCCCCCAAAAAATGCTAACCTCCCCTGTAATGGTGAGTGCTTAGCATGTCTTGGGGGTATGATATTTGTGCGTCTGTAACTTTCTCACTCATCATTATTCACAATTCATTCAGGATTATTCGTAATCAGGGTAGGATCACATTAAAGCTGACAGTCTGCACTTTAACCTCATAGTCATTGTATCATTTCAAATCCAAAGTGCTGGAGTACAGAGCCAAAACAACAACAACATTGTCACTGTCCCAATACTTTTGGAGTTCACTGTATTTCTCAGTATTAAAGGTTCACTATGCAGAAATCGCTCCACCATTTGCTGGTTGCTCAAATTCAAATATTTCGGCTAATTTCTGTTTACAAAACAAGAAAGTATAGTCTAGAGAATCATTGTACCATCTAAACCGCTTTGAAATATATTTTCCATAAACATTTTCAGCTGTTTGAAGCTGGTGTACAAAACCGAAAGTAAAAGATGCAAAAACGAAACTTAAGAACAGGAAGCATAGAAATAGCGCACATTGAACAAACAGCCCCCCCAGCCAAACCCGGACGACACTGGGTCAATGAGAATGACAGCTCTATAACATTGTTGTTTGTTTGTCCCCCCTTTTTTCATCATACGATCTTGTCTCATCGCTGCAACTCCCCAACTCCTCTGTAGCTCAATTGGTAGAGCATGGCGCTTGTAACGCCAGGGTAGTGGGTTCGATCCCCGGGACCACCCATACGTAACATGACTGTAAGTCGCTTTGGATAAAAGCGTCTGCTAAATGGCATATTATTATTATATGGAGAGGCGAAGGTCAAGTCATGCATCCTCCGAAACATGACCCACCAAACCCAGCTGGACCAATGTGTCAGAGGAAACACTGTTCAACTGACAACCAAAGTCAGCCTGCAGGCGCCCGCCACAAGGAGTCGCTAGAGCGTGATGAGCCAAGTAAAGCCCCCCCAGCCAAACCCGGGCGACACTGGGTCAATTGTGCACCGCCCTATGGGACTCCCGGTCACAGCTGGTTGTGACACAGCCTGGAATCGAACCCAGGTCTGTAATGACACCACAAGCACTGTGATGCAGTGCCTTAGACCGCTGCGCCACTCGAGATGCCCTATAACACACATTTCTATGTGAATTTGGTCAGGTTGCCCAAAAAGTTACATATTGCGGAATTATGGCAATTTTTCCTTCAGTGAGCCAGGACACCATAGCAAGACATTTAACCCTATGATTCAAAAACACATACGTAATAACAGTCAGAAGCCATTCTCTGATGTTAAATAAGAAAGTATTGTCAAATGTACTGATACGTAATGACATTACTTCACAGCAAGAGGGGTTTCACGCATTCCTGACAATCACCTCTATTATTAACCCGAGCTAGCTAACTAACACAGAGGCCTGTGCAAAGGAGGGAGCAGTACGAGTAGCCCAAAGGAGAGTTGTAATGCTGTTGAGATTGCACACTGTACATCATATTGAACAGTAAACACACTGAGAGTCACAGTGTGTGTACTATTCCTCGGCTCACGTGCCAGCTGGCCAGCAATAAGCAGCAGTTCCTCCAGTTGCTGCCTGCACTGAAATGGTTAAGAGAGAATTAAGCCATTTTGCTCAATGGCCTTTGATCAATACAAAGAAGTGCTTGGATTGCATGTTCTGATGTATGCCCTGTGAACACACACATGCCTATGCACGCATACAAAAACCAACAAACAGACTTTTCTCCAAAAGCGTTGTCATACCACACTAATGAGTTAGAATATCATGAGAAGGAAAGGCCAGTAACCTTTGGCAACCGACTAAAATACTAAAAACAACCTTCCTAGGCACTTGTGTTACATCACATTTGAATTTGAATTTTAACCATTCGCTCAATGGTTTTAAATGATAGTTTGATTAGAGCCTAGTAGAAGGCTACTGTCAATCCGACTCTCCTTTAATGTTTACTGCAATTCCTCTGAAATGGGAAATATTGATCAGTGTGATTTCCCTGGGTACCCCAGGAGCCAGAGCCAGGCAGAAAGAGTGAGAGACATTATTTAAGGGACATGGAGCCAAAAAGTAGAGGGGATGTTTTTGCAGATGTTTTCTACATCCCAACAAGCTGACAGATGACAAGCATAATTTGTCCATGCTGCATGTGTTGTACGTGTCGTGCTGACAATGGTGGATTTGCTTTAAGGCGAGAGGGACTTCTGGCTACACTGGCTCTAGCTCATCTAAAGGGTATGGTAGGAAAACCTATTCTTACTTCAAAACTGTGGAGAGGAATCTGCCATTATTTGCAAAAGATCAAATCATGTAATCATGTTTTAGAAATCAATAATTGCTATTCTGTCTTGAGTTGCCTGTTTTTCTTGGCAGGAATGTTAGAGCCCCTGAAACAGATGAGTTAGCTAAGTGGGTTAGCTAAGTGGAGGGACTTTAGCTGGTCAGGTAAAGGGCATGCATCAATGCCTGGGAACCAGTGGGTAGTGATGTTGGTTTTACATTATTAATTTGAGACACACAAGGTCATTGGGGCCTGATAGTCCTGGGAACTGGTTGTTATCTTAACAAAGTTGTCAACCTGCATCTGCATTGACTGATATGGCACTGATTGATAACACTGGGCTGAGCAGCGCTTCTGGATATTATTTGGTGATCTCTGAAATGTAAATGCCAGACATTTTACTCTAAAAACAAAAACATAAAAGTGATTTTTGGAATACTGAAAACAAATGTTTATGCAGTCTGTTTGGTGGAAAACTCCCAGAACTAAACATATCCTTATTCCCTTAAATCTAGCTCAAACACAAATGGAAAGGGAATATTGTCAAAACATATGGCCAATTGGAAGAGAAAGCACACCTATTGTGTGAATTGTTTTATTCTAACCGGAAAATAAACATTCTAAAAACCTGTGAATTTTTTTACAAAAGGGTGGAATCCTGAGCAGCTGGCATGAAATGAACTCTTCTGTAGAGGGAATGCCAGTTTCAGAGCGCCTTGAGCATCGATTTGGAGCCAAGGCAGTAAACAGCTTTTATCAGCAATAATGATGGCATAATCCCAGCTAAAGAGGAAAGTAGCATATGGCATCAGGCTTACAACTGCAATCCAAACAAAGTAGGGGGGATTTTTAACACTATGTCCACTTGAAGGATATTCGCCAATACTATATATTTTTTCATTTACAGGTTATCATCGACACTGTTAGAGATTAATCTGACTCATGGGATTTTTTTTACTTATACATTTTTGTCATGATTTGAATCATGCCAATACACATCACAAGAGTGTAATACTTCACTACAAGCACTATAATGCAGCATGGCACCATATGTTGAATAACTTACAACTGGCACAAGTTGGAAAGTATCCATGTTAGCCATGCTACCATGTTTACAGCTTGTCACAAGGTATCAGTCAAATAAATTCTGGATAGATAAATATTATATAGAAACATATAATACCTCAATATTGCAGTGATGGCTGCTGTATTGCGAGTACCTTCACGGATTAGCTACAGTAGTGTACAGTATGTTTATGCAGAGCAAAAGCAGTCTCTCTACTTCCCTTAAGCAGCAAATTAAAATGTATTTTCAATCAGGCCTACTGCATGGCTGGGGCTTGCTCTGAAGTAGAACTTCACTGTGCCGCAATATCTATAATTCTGTTGTCAGTTTTATACACTGCTCAAAAAAATAAAGGGAACACTTAAACAACACAATGTAACTCCAAGTCAATCACACTTCTGTGAAATCAAACTGTCCACTTAGGAAGCAACACTGATTGACAATACATTTCACATGCTGTTGTGCAAATGGAATAGACAACAGGTGGAAATTATAGGCAATTAGCAAGACACCCCCAATAAAGGACTGGTTTTGCAGGTGGTGACCACAGACCACTTCTCAGTTCCTATGCTTCCTGGCTGATGTTTTGGTCACTTTTGAATGCTGGCGGTGCTTTCACTCTAGTGGTAGCATGAGACGGAGTCTACAACCCACACAAGTGGCTCAGGTAGTGCAGCTCATCCAGGATGGCACATCAATGCGAGCTGTGGCAAGAAGGTTTGCTGTGTCTGTCAGCGTAGTGTCCAGAGCATGGAGGCGCTACCAGGAGACAGGCCAGTACATCAGGAGACGTGGAGGAGGCCGTAGGAGGGCAACAACCCAGCAGCAGGACTGCTACCTCCGCCTTTGTGCAAGGAGGAGCACTGCCAGAGGCCACAAATGTGCATGTGTCTGCTCAAATGGTCAGAAACAGACTCCATGAGGGTGGTATGAGGGCCCGACGTCCACTGGTGGGGGTTGTGCTTACAGCCCAACACCATGCAGGACGTTTGGCATTTGCCAGAGAACACCAAGATTGGCAAATACGCCGTGGAGAACGTTCTGCTGCCTGCAACATCCTCCAGTATGACCGGTTTGGCGGTGGGTCAGTCATGGTGTGGGGTGGCATTTCTTTGGGGGGCCGCACAGCCCTCCATGTGCTCGCCAGAGATAGCCTGACTGCCATTAGGTACCGAGATGAGATCCTCAGACCCCTTGTGAGACCATATGCTGGTGCGGTTGGCCCTGGGTTCCTCCTAATGCAAGACAATGCTAGACCTCATGTGGCTGGAGTGTGTCAGCAGTTCCTGCAAGAGGAAGGCATTGATGATATGGACTGGCCCGCCCGTTCCCCAGACCTGAATCCAATGTCTCGCTCCATCCACCAACGCCACGTTGCACCACAGACTGTCCAGGAGTTGGCGGATGCTTTAGTCCAGGTCTGGGAGGAGATCCCTCAGGAGACCATCCGCCACCTCATCAGGAGCATGCCCAGGCGTTGTAGGGAGGTCATACAGGCACGTGGAGGCCACACACACTACTGAGCCTCATTTTGACTTGTTTTAAGGACATTACATCAAAGTTGGATCAGCCTGTAGTGTGGTTTTCCACTTTAATTTTGAGGGTGGCTCCATGGGTTGATACATTTTATTTCCATTGATCATTTTTGTGTGATTTTGTTGTCAGCACATTCAAATATGTAAAGAAAAAAGTATTTAATAAGATTATTTCATTCATTCAGATCTAGGATGTGTTATTTTAGTGTTCCCTTAATTTTTTTGAGCAGTGTAGTATCTCCCTTCATTAAACCTATCAAGTTTTCCCTTTGATCATGCAACCAATGCCAGAAGGCAGATTTGTTCCTGGAACAGTGTGCGCCTGCCAAGTTGCTCTCTTCCTCCATTGATTTTCCTCCAAGCTGCGACCATTCATTGTTTGTGACATTCTCCTGTCGCCTCTTTAACACCCTTCAACCAAATCAATTTCATATTTTTGTCAATGCCTTGCAAGAGAATGAGGCTGATGGAAAGGGACTATACATGATTTAGGATGTCGATTTTCTGCAACAGTTTTATCTGCAGTTTTTACAAGATTTTTAAATCTGGCACTATGTGTTCATTTAAGGACATAGAAAGGAAGAAATATGTGCTGTCAATCACCACAAGCTACACCCAGTCCTCTTAATCACCTCTCAAAACAAATGGTTAAAGGACAAAGGTGATAAAAACACTGCAATTCTATGAGACAAGAGATACATCGTCTATGTCTGTGGAGCACAAAAAACTAAGATTAGATTTAGAAACAATGACAACAATTTAAAATATAATCTTCCTAGACATGTACCTAAAAGCTAATTCACAAACTAGCAAAAGGTAAGACATTTTTGTATTATGACAAAACAGCATGCACTTATATTTTATGCTTTACATTATAGGGATTCTAATCTTAATTTGCTCTGTTATATTCTCTCTCATCTCAGCAAGCGTATGCCATTCTGCTATGCCCTCTATTATAGGTTTGATACCAGAGTCACAATGACAACAATAATAACAAAACTGACCTTGACTTTCGGCATGAATTCTAAGAGTACTATTTGATAACAATATTAACTGCAGCCATAATGAGATGAATATTCCCCATTTAGCGTGGAAAGCTTTAGGACAAATTCCGAGGGGAGAGCTGCCTGCTCCAGCAACATGCTGGTCACTCTTGATGATTTATTGCCTCCTAGCTGTTCAATTTCACATTTTGTCCTCGTCATATCCCCGACTCATGATCATTCTGCGCTGACCCTTGTAGGGCAGGCAGGGAATATTGATAAAACAATTATCTGCTTGCCGTTCATTTGATTTTCCATTTCAATTACGGATTGGAGAAGGCAAAAATAAAAAGATTGCAGCATTGATTTTTCCCCTACCTTACAACAGGAAAGAGGCTGGGTTTGATGGGATGCTTTGGTGACATGAAATGGAGGCAGGTGAAGCGAGGCGTTTGGTAGCTTTAGGCTTTCTACATCTTCTTTTCTGTTGCCGTTGTAAAGGCTTTGCTTTATGGCCTGTTCTCATATTAGGTACAAAGATTTAATAGGGACCAATGACGGTATTTTAAAATGCAACAAGATGGCGATCATAAAAATACAGAAAGGGTATACATGTTTACCATTGAAAATCTCAAACAAAGTCTTAACCTAATTTCTATCCCACTCTATAGGCAAAAGGGTTTGATGCCTGTCCTCTCCACCAGTAGAATCTGAACTGCGATGGGATGAGCTGCTCTCCATGGGGGAGCACCATGTTCACACCACTGCTGACCTGAGGTGAATCTGTGCCTGGTCCTCTGGAGGCCAGGGGCCCGAGAGGTCAGGGCACTTTGTCAGTGACACCATTCCATTCCCCCATTCTGATGTTCTGCCAGTGTGTATTTGTCACTCTGAAATGACAACATACTGTAGCTGCATCATACTAGTATTCCCCATGGCACTGACACAATCCTTCCTCCACATGGGGCTGTGCTATGGTTGAGAGGCTACAGTTTGACCAGACCAGACAAGAGAGCGCTATGTAAAGTATTCCAGTAACAACTAAACTATACACAAATAAAGGCTGCAGGCATTTGAGTGCAAATTCTGTCATACAGCAAAATCATGTAAATATGTATATCAACTGTCACAAAACTTCAACAGAAAATCATGAAGTCTATACAGAAGAAACGAGTAAGACATGGATGTGAAATGCTGACGTTCATTAGCATTGAGCAGGCTATGTCAAATAAATGCATTAGCATATAAAGTAAATCAATTCTTCTGTAAATTATTTGGAACATTGGTAATGGGTTAAGACCTAATGGGAATCCTAGTAAAATAGCCTTCTGGGAGCCTGGGAAAATGTGCCTCAGTGAAGTGGCCGGCTCCTGGCCAAAACTATGTGTAGAGGGGAAGGGGAGGGGAGGCGCCGACTTCACAGAGATGGCAGGACAGTGTGTGAGAGAGAAAGGGCGAACGGAGAGCGAGAGCAAGAAAGAAAGGGGGAGGCAGAGAGAGAGAGGGAGAGAGGGAGAGAGAGAGAGAGAGAGAGACTGCTCTAGGAATCTTCACCCATGGATGATGTTAAGTTCCAGTGTTGAGCATAATCGTGTAAAAACGCTGAAGACTTGAAAGGGCTGATGATAATGCTATTGCTGGCCAGTGATCCAGCACGGTCACAGGCAGCAGCAGCAAGGTACCCAGTGCTCTACAACCTCCTATACTGCAGTCCGCTTCAGCGCACACAGTGGCTCCAGGGGAATTCACATGGCTGACCTTAAGGAAGTTTGGCTTTGATCAAAGTTTAGCGTTAGCAGGATTGGGCTGCCTGCTGCAGATCAGGCCAGGGGATCAGGGGATAAAGCCTGGGCTAGGAGGCCCTGGCAAAGATCTGTTCCCAAAACTCCAGTGCACCCTTCCAAACCAGGATTATGTTTGGCAATTAAGGTAATGAACTGGGTAACGTAAAAACGCATAATTACCCTCTTTATCCCCATCCATTGAGGTGCTTGTCCTACTTTTTCTAACATGTTTACCACTCTATCATAACTGATAGGAGGGCTTGACATGTCTCTAACTGAGGACTTCCCTATCCTATATCACCCAGAATTCATCAAACTGATATGTTATGATCATCCTAACTGTTAGTATTCACACTTATGACTAGGGTTGCAAAGCTACCGGTAGTTTACCAAAGTAACCGGAATTTTCAGCAATTTTGGTAATTAACAGAAAATCTATGGTAATCTATTGTAACTTCGGTAATTTATACTTAAATAACATTTTTTTAAATATATCTATATATAGTATTCATTATGTCGGTCTCCATATTGTCCCTGAGTTTCTAGAACAATGGCATTATTTTCAATTAACTCTGGAACTCTTCCAACTGCCACCAGTTCGACGTCAAAACATTGACAACAAATGCATACTGACATAGTAAAATAAATAAAAATGTGTACAAAGAAATATAAGGATATTTCATGCTGAAACCCTCACATTAAACAACAATGGTATTCACTAGGTTGATGGTTTATATTATTTCATATATTTTACATGTGAAAAGGCCACACAGAGGGCCAGAGATAATTACAGATGTAAAAAATCTGAGGTACCCAAAAAGGCTTGTGATAGATTTCATAAAATCCTTGAAAGATACCAAAATTCTGGTAGTTTACCGGTAAACTTAGAAAGTTTCCAGTAATATACCCTCCCTTTACAACCCTACTTACGACATAGGAAATTATATCACAACCGCTGAAACGTATGCATCTGTAAAATAACACTTCCTTGTAGACTTCCTTGTCATCAGCAGGGGTGAAACACTGCAGCCCTTGTTCAGAGAGCAGCCAACAAGGAGAGGCCATGGAAAGAACAGAGGGGCAGACATAAGAGACAGAGAGGAGACAGAGAAGAAAAAGACCTCCAGTAGGGAGAGAGGTAGTGGTTCCAGGGCATATGGTGTGTGTGTATGAGTGTGAAAGATAGAGCCATGTGTCCATATGTGTTGCTCGGAGTGCCTATGCTCTCGTGCCCCCATCCAACCTCCCAACTCGTCGATGCACAACATGTCTGCTCGCTCCCTTTTCATTTCAACACATTTACTAGCCCCAAATTTCACTTCAATCTCACCTCATCTCTCCATACTACATTAACCCCTGGCAATTGCCTTCCAAATGACCCCATTAAGCCGTAATTGCCTCAGCAGGCCCACTCCCTCGCTTGTAATTCTGTGCTGCTCGCCCACCAGACGTTCCCCCGGCATTGTTTCATGTTCTGGCTCCCATCAGCGAGTTCAGATGCTGACCCCCCGCCATCGTGGCCGGAGCCACCGCTCCACTCACTGACCGCTAGCTAACAGTGGCACTGTCAGATGACTACTACCCCCACCATGCCACAGTGAGCTCACACACACTGGAGATGCCATGCATTCACTTCCTCCTCAATGACCAGACTCACAGCCAATTTGATTGACAACCTCGCAGATGATACAGGAACCATTAATAGACGGCCATTGACTCTGAACCTAGATTACCTCAGACTCAGACTATTTCAGTGTTATACTCCCTTTACGATAACCGACAATGGAAATATGCTATGGAAGTGTGATGTAATCTCTTTTGCTAAATGTGTGCCTATATCAGCTATCAAGAACCAAAGCCAAGATTTTCATGTGATGTGTTCAATATTTAACTTAGCATTTACAGCCAATGAGCTAACAATCCATTTTTGCCTTCAGTATTAATCAGGTTTGTGTTGGGAGAGAGTGCAGCCAGCAGTGACACCCGCCATGGCACCTCCCAACATCGCCTCACCTTTCGTGTTCCCACCAGGGAGCTTGTGTCAGGACTGCTCAACTTTTTTGATGAGGGCCTCCATGGGTAACTAACGTGCAAATGCAGATGGGTGGGGAAAGCAATCCTGACAGTGATGTATTGCAACTGGTTGCAGGTGTCAGAGAAGAGAGAGGCTTGGCCAGCTATTGGTGTGTGTGTGTGTGTGTGTGTGTGTGTGTGTGTGTGGGGGGGGTTAAGGGGGAGTAGAACTGATACCCCATCCCCTCTCAGCCACCATGTCCACACTGCCTCCCATAACTGGTTCATTACCCCAACAAAGCCCTCATCTCCTCCCCTCACAAACCCCTCTCTCCTCTGCTCTCTCTCTCTCTCTCTCTCTCTCTCTCTCTCTCTCTCTCTCTTTCTCTCTCTCTCTCGCTCTCTGCTTCTTAACAACACTACTCAGCTAACAGTCTGGTTCATCTCAACAGCCATAATGTATGTGCCTTTTGAATACAGTACTGTTGACATATGTTCAATAGAAAACTGATAATAACAAATCAATACTTGATAATAGAATATACACTATAAAATATTGTGGTACAGTTATACATAAGTACTGTATATTTAACTAATTCACCCAATACACTACACAGGACACACATTCATACAATGTAAACACACAAACATTCACAAGTCAAATATATCCATTTCATTGTTTATTTTTTCTGTTTTTAAATAGCTCATTCATTTCAATTCATTATTTTCCAAAGCAAAATGTTCCCTCGGAATATCAAGGTGTTTTTGTTGCAAAGCCCTAACTGATCCAGGGGGATTTGGTTCCAACAGCCTGTCTCTCCCTGGCCTTTCAACACAAAACTCTGTGCTCCAATCAAAATGAACCACCAGGGACCCCCCCTTCCCCCTCCCCCCTCCCCCGAGCTATGCCTGCTCCGAGTGCTGTGATACCATCCTCTCTGCCATTGATCGCAGAGTTTTGCAAAGAGCATGCATGCTAGTATTAACAGAGAACAAAGGCCTGTGCTGCCTTGATAAACTACTGCACACGATTACTGCACCTAATGTCTCAAATATTTGTTTCTTTTCTCCAAAGAATATATCACTATTATACAGGTTAACTAGGGTCTCATACTAGTCACAACTAATCTTTTTAGAGAAATTGTATGATACTTCAAAAAATTGATTGATATCTTTGTGGTTTATAATTGACTTGTCATATATGATAAGTACATACATATACGTATGTAATAAATATACTATGTGTTTGTGTGATGCAGTTCTATGCACTTTAATTGCTTTCATTATGTCCAATCTAATTTCAGGCACTAAATACATGAAATGAAATACAGCTTTATTGATCCATAAACTTCAGCTGACACAAATCAAGGAAATCTAATAAATTATAATTGGGATAAATCACAATTAACCCATGGCAAACTCAGTTAGTGGTCGACCACTGACATAGGCTAATTATTTTTGAAAAACTGTGTAATTCTTCCTGGCAAAGTTTAAAAATAACTCTTCTATAAATACAATATGTGCTCGTTTATTTAATCAAAGTCTAATTTACTTCTGACAGAGAGTAAATTCCACTATTTTCTGTGAGGCTCTATAAAATTGCCATCATTTTTAATTAATTCTTAATTAAAATATATTACACCACAGCTTCTACCCATCTCTCTTGATATTCTAACATAATCAATTCAGAACCATTTACATATCATTAATTAAAAGCTTTCCTCTCTCATCCTTAAAATCATAATGAGGGCCTTTCCTCATTAACAACCTATAAGGTAGAATCTAACAATGCAGTGGAGAATGGATGGCAGATTTTACAATGTGTCCTCTGGCTTTTCTGCAGAGCTTTTTCTCATTCTAAAGTTGACTAAAATGTTGTAGTGTTAATTGTAAAGCACTTGAAGCCTATCATTGAAACATCATGTTTAGAAATCACAATCAGAACTGTGTAAAAGGTAAACCCATCGTTCCCAATTTTGCAATTCAAAGAAAATACTCTTCTTTGAGAAAGGGGAGTTGAAACGTATTACATGTATTTATAATGCAAAGAGAATTGGCAGTTCAATATCAGCAGTCCTGCATTTTACTGTATAATGACTAATGCAGTAAAATAAAAAATTTAAAAGCAGGCGTGAATTCATTACCCAGGCTTTAAAAAAACGCTGCCACGTTTCAAATATCTCTCCATCTTGAGCTCTCTCTTAAGGAAGAGTAATAATATCAAGTAATGATAGGTATTGTTATGCTGAGGATCAGGCATATCCTGATCTATCGTCAGTCTCTCACAGGTGCTCCAGCGTTACTTGTCACGACCGCATGTCTGGGTCTTCTACACGTCAGATAGAAATCTCTGCACTTGGTGTTTCAGCAGGCTGACAGCAATTTATTTGAATGTTTCGTCACAACGGTGGTGCATTTTGTGTGGGCTGCCTGCACACCAGAATGGCAGCAGCTCATACCATTCTGACACACACATGTAGTGATGTCACAAGTCCTGCCATATTAGCCAAATGGCCAGTGAGGAGGTGATACCGTTTTTAATTACTTGTCCACAACCCAGACCCCGGTATGTCTTATATTCAACCATCGAAACCACCAAAATGACAGATTTGTGCAAAATGAACTGAGTCAAAGACACACTGACACGTTCCACCAATGTAAGGCAATCAGACAATAATCAATATAATATTGTGTGTGTGTTATAACCTCAGTCGTAGTTGAATAGTCAGTATTATTAAGCAGTTCTAGCAGGTGGAGATCAGCAGTCTCTCTGCACCTCCGGGTTGTACAAGCAGCCTTTACCCTGATAAGTGTAGGCCCATGCCCAATTACACGCTTGCAAAGTCATGCCCATGTAGAGAATTATGAACAGATCCTACCGCAGCCTCATCCTCTCACACAGTGTTAATAACACCGGCCCAAAGCAAGCTAGCAGGAACACACATGCACACTCACAGACATATACAGCCAGCAAGAACATTACTATTCTTCAATCTGCAACCACAAACACAAGTCTCTAAGAGCAATAAACAGAGTAGGTTGAATATAATTGTAAGTTCATTTCACTATTTGAACTGTTCTTGGCTTACATCCTGGTCAAGCATGGTGGATAATTACCATTTTCAAGAATGAAAGAAATACATGTAGAGATCAAGTTGTTGTGGCCAGGAAAAAACAAGAAAGAGAGCATGTCATAAAACTTTTATGTATTGGATTCACACCTATACTAAATACTAAACTTGCATTACATTACAGTACAGTATGAAAACAACTTGAAAGCCAAAATAGTTTAACACTAGACTGTCAGCAAATGTCAAGATCCTTATTGACTTGGGAACTGACATGAACATGTTGTCTCTATTTAGGTACTTATATTTCACTAGCCAGAATAGCCCAAGGCTGGCTGTGTCAGTACATACCTACTACATAATGTAAATACAATTCCTCTTATTATTCGGGAATAAATTTTTTTGCACACACAGGATAATCAGTAAGTTAATGAAATCCTCTCAAAGATAGGAACTCTATTTTTACACTGTCATAATTAAAGTACGGCACAGTTATAATTTACAGCCCTCGCTTAATTGCATAGGAAAAGTAAAATGGGAAAGGTCTATGAGGAGATTAAAATGTGGTGTGTGTGTGTGTGTGTGTGTGTGTGTGTGTGTGTGTGTGTGTGTGTGTGCGTGTGTGTGTGTGTGTGCGTGCATGTTTGTGTATGTGTGTGTGTGTGTGTGTGTTTCTGCTCTCAATGCAGGGTTGCAGCCTCAACCAGGGATTTCCATGCATCTAAACAACAACATTATACATTTTAGCATCATGGAATCAATCAAAGATTAGGTAATGAAATATATACTGTCCTATTGTCTTCTGCTACCAGGCCCTTTGACAAATTGAGCGCAATCCAAAATCTCCATAAATCACTATTAAAGAGAAGTATATCATCACCAGCGCATATATCTTCCCCAGCCTGACCTGTAGACTAATGAGAAGAGGCCTAGACTATCTTGTCTGATTAATTAATTCAAAATGTCGGCTGTTATTCAAATGTGAGGCTGGTGTTATTTGAATAAGACTTGACAGAAATGCCTGAAGAAATCATTTCTGGTTTGTGAGGCTGCTGTTCCATTACTGATGATGGCTTATGGAAATGTTAGAACAGGGAGTATTTTCTCCCTTTGCGCCACTTCTCTCCCCCTCTCTCACCTCTCTAGTCATGATAGCTCAGAGAAGTATGTCATTACTTCAACCCGTTCACAATTAGGGCTTTTAGCACTTATTTCCACTGTCCTCTGTGTTTTTTGTATTCCCTCCCACAACCAGCCCAGATCTGCAGGGCAGTGCTTTGGCTCCACAAGAGGCATGTTGGCAGAGAGCGAGGTCATGGTTTTTACAACTGCAGCTCCCCACTGCTGACAGCCACTGCTGCCAAAGTGACACACACTGTTTGGCTTTCCCACGTTCATACAGCTCCACAGCCCTTCATCTTTATCACGCCCCACGCCACACACAACTAATCACAATGTAACGTTACTCCTCACTCGGATTTCCCAGCATCACTCCCTTTAGCTCACCATACTAAATCATATACAAAGTAGGCTACACAATGATCAAAGGTGTACAGACAATAATTGTAAAATATCTGACTCTATAGCATAATTTTTCCTTAACCCTAGTTTCTGATCTTTACTGGAGGAAGCGGAGAAGACGGATAGAGTGGGAGTGGGGAGGAGAGAGGATGGAGGAATCGGAACCCGTGGGTCTACGTGCATTAGGCTGGTGCACACCACTCTATCACTTCCCTCATCAAGCATGGATTCTAATCAGGGCTCGGGAGATAAAAGACACTCAGTCATTAAATAAATTAACTCTTCCACTCTGCATACTTACAGACAGAGGTACCAGGCGCCTTCGCACCCAGCCTTCACTCCAGGACCTGACGGGTCGGCCGACCCGCACAAAAACACACACACACTACTTTAGGGGATATTTTCATTATTTAGAGAATGAGGGGAACCACGCCTTCTGTTCTAACCCAGCTATGTGCACATTTGCATGGGAAGCCTCTTACTTTGCATAATTGTATTAAAAGACCGAAAGCAAATTGAGGGCATTACATATACAGTACAGAGTACAGACTGACACAGTCCAGCAACTTTCTATATATAGTAAAACTGTAGAGGTTTAAATAGTAAACAAACCCTTCCAACTATGCTGATTCATTTACTTTGTGAGATGTTGTTGATGGGAGCTTTGAGCCTTCATACACAGGAAACAATTGAAATGACGAATGGTGAGATAGTAACAGTTCAAATCACTGACAAATCAAAGCTGACATTGTCTTCCTACACATCCGTCTGAGAGCAGAGAGACACCCTTATGAGGCTTACTGATTCACAGTTTAAAACTTTGACATCTCTGCTGCTCGCATACACTCCTACCTTCCACAGTGCTACGAGAAAAAAAGTGCTACCTAAATATGTATCAATCATTCTGACAGAGCTAGTGCTTATTTGAGAAGCAGAAGTGAGGGAAATACTCTGTGTCAGCAGAATGTCCATTGGCAAAACTTGCTTTTTGAATTTTCACTGCAATGTACAGATAGAAATGACCTTAGAAATCCCTTACAAGGTGCCTGGTATCATCCTAATGCATGCTTTAATTCTCCATTACGTAGAAATGAAATACCTGGTAAGGTGGAAAATACATTAGTGAAAGTAAGGCCTGAACAGAAGGCTCTGGGGATGTCTGTGGCACACAGGATTAAATATTAATGTGTCTCCTGCTAGGACACAACAGATACTCATATCATGGCTACTGCACATCAGCTCAGTGTGTTCACACACAGGCTCCCGAATCTTTCACTTTCAGAAAATCCTCAATGTTCAAGATGTTAAATAAAATGAATGTTGTTAATATCCAAAAACACACATACTATGAAAAAGCACATTGTCATCATCCTTTCTTTACAACATCAAATATATCTTATTTTTGTTTTCTGTTCCTTTTCCAAGTGTACAGACATGATCAATCATATTGATATATGGATCTAGGTTGCCAACATGTCATTAACTGTTTTATAATATCTATAGACATGTAGTAAAGATATTAGGGACATCTGTTAATCAAATCAAGCAAACATCAGTGAATACCTGTTATGTTGTAATATTAGTAATTCCATATATCAGTAGGTGCTATTCCTTTCCCATGTACTTCCTAACAGCCATAACTCCAGGAAAGACTGAGTACTCCCAACAGCATGCTAGTGGACAGGATACCAGCTCACAAATCTGGGGAGCGGACCCATCCTAAATTCATTAGGAGGAACCATCCAATATCCCACCGGAAAAAAGGGAGCGAAAAATAGCAGTAATGTACTCTGGGTGACCTCCACTTTCTAAAGAGAAGAGAAACCAGCCTTTTTCGCTTTTCAATGCCCATCAATGTGGAGTAAAAGGAGGGACAGCGTTCCCCTGCTCGCCGTCATTAATCATGGCTTTCTGGGAGCAAGAGCGTATTAATTTCTGTCATCCCAAACATCATTGCGTATTGTTATGGCATGGCTCAGTCCTCATTCACCACCAGGCGTTACCCGCTCGTCCTGGCTGAGGGAATACAGGGCCGGTGTGGCTATGTTTCAGAGCAAGAGGCCTTTATCCCTGGGGCTCTGACACCAATTAAGCTATTTCACCAAGAGACGAAAACAGGACCCGCCGTTTCACTGTAACATGAGCCAGAACCTAGCCGTTGGCCACTTGCCATCTTTCCATTGCCTCAGCCCACAAAAATGAACTTCAAGGGCTTAGGTGAAGAAAAAGAAAGATACATTTAGAGTAGGCTTATACATTCACCAAACCTTGAAGAAAATATGACGCAAGAAGAGGAAGGGGATTTCAGTCCCTTGTGTATTGTTCTAGGAGTAGAGACAGTAAATCTGGATCACTCAATAATATAAGCTTTCTCTGCGTGTTCAACACCAGGAACCAATATGTTGCCTTTAAAACAAATATAGCCCCATCATGGAATTGTTGTTTCCATCTGACCTTCAAAATATAAATATTCCACTTTTTCTATTACTATCTTAATGTTGAGTAAAAATAGACAATCTCTGTCCCAATTTAATAGTATAATGTAAGGCAGTACAGTATTTATTGATGACTTCAAAGCTGGTCATCCAGTTGCCATTAGACATTTACATCTGCTTTAACGTTTTTATGGTTGTCTTTTGGCAGGCAGCAGTGTGGGGCTTGTCAGGGCAGCGGCAGAATAATGCAAGGTTTGTTATGAATTAAATATTAGAAATCTTAACACAGCAGCCAATAAGAATTATTTGCCTTATTAAAGCAGCAGCAGAAGACGCTGATTAAATTTTCATTGCATTGCAGTCTTTTTCCCATTTCTGACTTCAATATATCATTCTAATGTATGAACCATGTGGAACAATGGCTTGTGGAACAATGGAAAAGGGTCTTAATTTCAGCTGAGCAAATAAGGATAGAACATTAGAAAATACCTTTTGTGAAAATACATATGGTAAGGGAGAAAACGGACTACAATAACGCATTGATAGGTTTTCTATTTTAGATGCATGAAGTCATTCAACATGGTATAGCATGTGTGTGATAACATTGATAATGATTTGAACACGGCAGCAGCCTTGCAATGTTGTACTGTTATAAATGCTCAAATAAAATCTGTACATCTAATAGCCTACGTGCATCTGAAAATGCCAACACTTCTCTGAGAGAAAAAATTATCACCTGTAAGAGTTCCAATCACTCTACCTGTTACTGTATTAGATGGATAATATTATATTAATCATATAACCTAGAAGAAGAAAAAAAATCATAAAATAGATGAACACCAAAACAAATAACATCATCAAAATGTATTTCCTGTGAACAGCAGTGGGGCACCTCTGTCCTAAAAACCATTATGGCATGTTGGTTGTCCACATTTAATGTGTATGGAGAGTAAATGAACATCAGGCATCTATTGCCCCATGAGAAAATCTCTTCCCTGAAACACTGGAGCTAATGAAATGGGGACCTATAAATAGCAGTATCATTACTGACAGCGGACCAGTCTCTCCATCTGACCCTCTTTACACTAATAACTGCTATATGGCAATACAGCTCCACCGTCTAATGATGCTGCGTTGAAACATTAAGACCATGATTGGTCTCAGATAAAGAAACTCTATAGGAAACATCCGGTAACCAAACCTTTGCTCTGTTTCTAGTTGTATCATTGTTTTAACTGTATAATAGTCTTCCCCATGGTCCAGTGTCTCTGTTACCTGACCTGATCTGTGATCAGCTCTTACTAAATCAATATCACTTATCGCTCCATAAGACACTTTCAGACTAGTCCTCAATGGGCTTGAACTGAATATTACCTACACAAATCTAGCAATGTATAATTGAGAAAACGTAATTAAATAAACATAAAACAAATTGATTTAACAGACATACTCGCTGTCAAATCTATTTCTGACAGGAACCATCCAGCGAGGTGTGCATGGGTAAATGGTAATTTTACATTTTGCTGTAGACATAAACACTGTGGTGGGTGGATGGCTTTTTAAGCTTGCTGACAAAATTATTGATGACAACACATCACAAATTGTACTTATTTCATATACACATGTCAGGGGAAAAGTATAAAATATTGAAAACAGCGGTGGCTGGTGGAACATTCACTTTAAATGAAAATGTAACGTTTCAATACTGAGCACGATTTGGTTAACCTGCAAAGAATAGCTGACAAGTCAAAGGTGATGTCAAATTCATCAGCCGGTCTCTTTCTGGTCTGAAGAGCGCGCAGCTGCGGTAATATATTAGAGGAGATGCCTTGCTAACAGACGCCGGGGCCCTGATAGAGAACAAGATACCTCCTTCATGTTGCCGTGCCCCTAAAACATCTCCAACATTTCAGTTCCTCCATGAACATAAGGGCACCATCTAGCCCACAGGGGGAAACATTATGACCTCTCGCTCCTGGAGAGGAGGGCCTAGCTATGCAACGATCACAGGGAAATAGTGTGAGTAACTCATACGTAAAACAAACGTATTCCCATTTACATTTATTTTTTTAAGCCAACTGAATTTATCTACTCTAATTAAATTACAATACCAGAATTCTGGCTATGAGTTAATATTCTATATGTTCATATTCAATGTGTTTTCTTGAATAACAAAGAATGGAACAAACCGAGGGATCTGAGGTAGAAGGTAATTAAATGAAACATGAGCTCATTTCCAGAGTTGGGGGTGGGGGAGCAGGGACCACATTTATTAAATGAGATTAGCAAATATAAGACAATGTCATTGATACCCAGACTGGGTCAGTGTGGGAGGATCCTTTCCGCCTGATGGAGGGGGATGACCAATGCTGAGGAGGATCTGAGAGATTTATTCTAATTCTCTCTCCTATTATTCATCACGCTTCAGCAGCATGTTGGTTCAGGTGGGATACTCTGTTTGGTTAGCAGAGAGAGGGACCAGAACACTGAGGACAATGGAGAGTGCACAGAAAGCAAGCAAGGGCCATGCTGCTCCAAGCTTTACCGTTGTCAAAGGTGTGGAATAAATGTGTGGCAGACACGAAGAAGTATTCCTTAACAGCCACACTCCTACAGCTGTAACCCCTCAATTTCAATCAATCCTTCCCTTTTGCATCCCAAGCATCTCCTGGCTGCCACAGCCTGAAGATAGCTATTTCACCACCTCTGTCATGCCTAATTAACAACGCAGATGTACAATTTAGAAATGTTGCAATTAACCTACTAAAATATTGTTGGAGGATGCTAATTCTTATGCCAGTTGCCATAAAGACTCATTTGCATAACGTATGTGCAAAAAAACAATTATGGGCTGTTGTTCGCACAGGAGCCCACAGAAAACGCTTCCAGCTATAGAAGAGGGAGCGAGAGAGGCAAGTGCAAGGTTTTGTGTGAGTACAGATGGAGGGACATCAGCACCAGCAGATTATCGTTCAAAAGCACCTAATTCAGATCAGAATCAGATGGAGGTGCTGCTATATACTGTAGGACTCAGGATAACAAAATACAACAAATACTCGGAGCATGTGAAAGCACGAGATTACAGATTTTCTCTCCCTATTGATACTGATATGCACCCTACTTTTTCTCTTTTCTCTCTTTGTCATATGCTCTCTCTTTTTTCTCTGTTGTTAGGAGAAAGGAGGGAATTTGGGAGCTGCTTAGATAACAGCCCCATCTTCCCAATCCCCTGGCCGCTGCCCGCTGCAGAGGAAGCACAAGTGGCCCTGCCATTGAGACGGCCAGGAACCCAGCTGTGAGGGAACCATTCTGCCGAGCGCTATCTAGTCACTGCAGCCACATCACTGAGGCACTCTCAAACAAAAAGCAGCCAAAGTCAATTGTCTGTCTGCTGAATGGCTTTCTGTTCCCCGGCATACATTGACTGTGGCATTATGCACAAATCAACACTATAAAAAAACAAATGGTAAAGAACAAGGCAGTCTTCACAAATATTGACTTTTGATCTTTGGCCATGGTAAGGATACTGAAATCGTTAACTTAGATAGTTTTCTCAATTTAATAATAATAATAATAATAATACTAATAATACTAATAAAAATACTACTACTACTACTACTACTACTACTACTACTACTACTACTACTATTACTACTACTAATAATAATAATAATAATAATAATAATAATAATAATAATAATAATAATAATAATAATGGGATGTCAAATTAACAACAAACTAGATTAAGGCGGCTCATTAACTCTGTCAGAGAGCCTTGAAATGAATGTTCCCTAAAGGTTTGAGAAATGCTTACCCCCTAAAACCTAACAATATTTACGCAAGGTAAGGCTTTTACTCAGCCTTGCATGTGGTTAATTACAACCTCACTCTGAAATTATTTCAGTCAGTCCAGTGTTCATAACCACAGCGTGCACATAGATGAACAAACAGACACATATTGTAGCATGTTCAGCAGTGTGTTCAGTAGTGTCAGGAGGCTAACACAATGCTGTCCAACACAATGCTGACATTCCCCTAGTCTGTTAGTGTAGCTAGTCGCTCTAATCCTCTGCTCTACACACTGGATCTGGGCATTTATCAGCCAGAGCCTCCTGCACTCTGTTACCTCTCCAGACCTCCCGTTTCTGAACTTGATGAGTCAAAGGTCAGGGAAACAACAGGTCAATTCGCAGCCAAGAGGAGCGCAGTGCAGCTGAGAGAGCTGTGAAGAGGACTAAGCCTCTCTGTGGTGCGCTGTGATTTAGATTGTAATAGTTTTCTGTAATCTCTTTCTATTGATTAAACCTCACATCAAAGAGGGGTCCTGCTGCAGAACCTCTCTTTTCCTGGTCAGAAATACCATATGGAGGTAATCTTTCACCGTTGTTATTGTTGCTACTCCCGCTGCTGCTGCGAGCCGCTCTTCCAGGGCGAGAGAGAGGGGAAAAGGAGAGCAAGAGAAAACAAACCCAGCACATCTGATTAGCACTGAGATCTCCCGACCAGCTATGGCAAAAAACAAAATGACAGCATACTTATCTTTTTAGAGTTTACTTTTCTTTATCTGCCCCTGACATGCTGGGCACAATTCAGAAGAGGTGTGGAAAAAAGGAAATGTCGAAGAACAAACCAGTGTGATCTTTTGCAGATTGCTAGTGTCAAACATAATGAGAGAGAAAAAACAAAACGGATAAAAGGGCACAGAATTCTAGCAGTTTTAGCAATATCTCACATTCAGCTCATTGAAATGCAAAACCAAGAGAAAGTGAAAAAACAAACCCCTCCTGCTAAAAACACTCAATTTACTGACAAGCAAATGACTTCATGCTGCCACTTAATCTCATTTCTTGCATAATGCCCTCTAATTAGCATATCAAAGTGAATTAATACTTCTAGGGTATTAGCAATGAGGAAATCTGCTCTAGGTCTACAATAAGAACACTACAAACAGCCTTGCATTGCAAAACCCATCTGTCTGTTTCCCAGTCAAGTGCATCTCTCTCGCTTTCCCAACCACACAACACGGGCTACTGACCCAAGTGGAAAAATAGATTTAACTTAACCCCCTGCCCTTGCCGCCATGCACCGAGGTCCCTGGTGAGTTTCTGAGATTCTAAGTGGAGGCATACATACATTTAAAAAAATCTCCACACAGGTTGAAATGGCTGTCGTATTTCTAACATACATATTCATGTAAAGATTCTAGATACATATCATGTACTGTTTCACATCTTTCCACTGGAGCTGTTCAAGAGAGCCTTGATACAACTACTCTGCTTTTCTAACAAAAATACATTTTCTGCACAGTTTTGAAGCACATACTGTAAACATCAAATAATTACAGCCGTGTTTGTTTGTTGCACTGCTGTCAAATCCATGGTTGGAAATTATTTTCACCGGATGGGATCATTGCATGGTTAAATGACATTGGGATTGTGTGCCACTTGAACAGACATGAAAGGGGCAAAGAATCACAGGGACATGTGAATGGCCCACAGTGGGAGAGAAAAACAACCCAGTCAAGAAGGCCACCAGACCAGCTGAGCTCTGTCAATGGCTGAAAGGGGGGAGGCTGTGACTCCAAACCACATGTTAACCACACGCACACTCACACAGATACACACTCACACAGACACACACACAGATACACACACACTCAAGACAGATACACACATCATCCATTGACTCTTTAAACAGATGTAAATACAAGTATGTTTGCTGTCATTGTTTACATGGCTACATTACAAACACTTCAGGTTTGATTTAGCCTGTTTTTATTTATGCTTGGTACAGTGTGATCCAAGAATAATAATGAGCATTTTATATTTCCAAACATCTCTCTCTCCTTTGATTTACGACAAAATATCTTATCAAACTTGTGTCATGCATACATGTTCATTGTACAGGTACTAATTGCATTGAATTGTATTATGTAACTATTGATAAAGTATAATCAAATGAAGGCCCTGGAGTATCTGGTTACAATGAGATCAATAATGTCCACATGTCAAATGTTTTCATACATATAAGATATAGACAAAACTGCAAACAAGCAAAACACACACACACACACACACCTAGAATTTTGAGGCACGTCTCAATTCAAAACAGAAAGTGGATTTAAATTCTTTAAAGTAAAAACAATAACTTTACAGCTACTTTCATACGCCAAACGGCACACAAAACACACACTGATCAGAGGGACTGAGATAGAGAAAATGTACCACCAGAAGCATTAGTACACAGCCATTTCTAAACTGAGTGCTCAAACAAAGTAGTACAGAAGAATATTGTTTAGTGGTTTAGTTATTGTGGAAAAATACATTGAAACATGGGCCATCAAAGGGATTAAAGAAGATTACAACAACTGAGCTGGTAAACAAGCTCATTTAAATAATTTGCATACTTGGAGACTCTATTCCTCCTGCATATTTAATTAGATCTTTAATGTAATATAAAATATAAATATGTAAAAAGTAATCCAATTTGTGCCTATGGAGATTTGAGTTCTACAGGTGGGGTTTAGATCTGAAAGTGTATAGGGAAACATACATATTGTGTGTGTGTTTATATTGATGCATGGATTCATCTATGATGCACACACAGAAGCATACAGTATATGCACAGTCGCTCACACACTATTACATAGACCTAAACCATCCAGTGATCATATTCTCCCTTTTTCTTACACGATCGCTCTCTCGCTTTCCCTCGTTCTTCTCGACAGGCATAAAAAATGCCTCAAGTAGGCTAGGCAGCCAAGCGGGCCCTTCTCCTGCCCCTGTGGACACCTCCTGTGGCCAAGAAGTTCATTAAGTTTTATGGTCTTCCCCAAGTCACTTCTGCTTATTATAAGCCACACAAAGGCCACAAATCTGGCAAGCCATCACTATTTTGAAGCAATAGCAAAAGTTTTTTTTTGTATGACAGGCCACTTTTCTTGTGTTTTCAAACAGGTTTAAGAGTTTACCGGTATTTGACAGCTGTCATCACTCTTCTCTCTACGGACACCAATATACAAAACTTTGACCTGACCAGCATGTAGGGGAAAATGCCAAATGCTTACATCACTCTTGTAATCCTATGTATTGTCTCTTGTAGTCATTAACTATTGCAACTTTGCCACTGGTATCAAATATACCAAATATATCAAATATTCACTAGCAAGCGTAAGTATAATGCTCCTGGCAACAGCTTGATATAGAATAAGAAATTTCCACAACTTGAAATCTTTAAAATGAAAATGACATTTTATATTAAATGTATTGAATAAAGTTTTAGGAAAATAGTTCAATATTTTGGACAAGAATAAGAGCCTCTGCCTATTACACTGAATAGGGTATTGCCCCAAAAAAATAAGCCATACACCCTTTAACAATAATAATTAATTGCAATATTTTGAATATTTTCATATACACCTACAATACTGAAAACGTTTATTTGTATTTTACATTGCAGTGCAAACACATTTTTGTAATAGGTTTATATGTGAGAAGTTGACTAGCAGTAACCTCCTTTTGGCTCATCAACATTGTGAGAGGAATCCTATCCATGAAAAAGACCTTCTCCAATAGTGTGGGCATAAAATCCTTAGTATTTGGTGTCATATAAAAACGTTATATTATTTGTATTAGGTCCATACGATATGCGTCTGGCCTTGGAATGACTGTCTACCTGTCCTAACAAAAGCATCACATCATTGGCTGTAGCATGTGGTTTGTGGCTTCTTATGAGCATTCTCCTTTCACCAAAACCTACAGGGCCACTCGACCTTGAGCAAACAACAGAAATTAAAAGGCGCATTATGATAAAATTGTGTGCTATCAGTGTATCATATTTGATTTGCAGCATTTTCTGTGATGTCAGAATTGCATGGCATCACGACGCACAAGAAAGGTGCACAAGACAGGTTAACCCACTATTAATAACCTATTCGGTTTGTGGATTTATTATGGTTAGAATTTGAAAAAGGTGATCCTAAAGTCGCATGGTGCCACAATTGTCACTCACACGCTTGTGCATGCACAAACTCACTCACAGTGGACACACACACAATGTTGTTGTTTGGGGGGAGCTTATTTCATATTTTCGTGTTTTACGCATCATCTTGCAGAAGGCTACTAAGATGACCAAACAAATGTAATATATAAAAATAAAAAAACGTACAATAATTAAAATCTTCAATCATGTCCTACTTTCTAACAATATGTTAACCCTAATACAGTTACTCCTTTGTATGCTACCCATTTGTATTAGTAGGAAAGTCAAATTATGTGCACAGAGACTGGTTCTAAAGGCTGTGTCCACGCATGCTGGGCAATAATTTTTATGTGTTTTCTATTAGGCTATACAATGATGTTATATATACTTTAAACAGTTTCACTGCACTTAGCTTGTCACGTTAGAAACGTGTGACTTTATTGATCCAATGAATGCTGTATGTGCGTTACAGATGGCAACAATGGTTAGATAGACTAGCGCCAATAATGTCAATAGTGATCCTGTGGTCACCAAACCTCATTATGCAGGAGATTACAATGTAACTGACACATTTTTTAAATTAATTTAAATAGTGAAAACAGGGATAATGACTGTAGGCTATACTTTCAACGTTAATAAAACACAATGACGCATAGTTCAGAAACAGCTCACATAATGCGCGTTCTGTGGTGTAGCCTAAAAACACCAAAGCATGTGAATGTCCTTTATTTGTGCGATACAGCGGAATGTGACGCACAGCGTAAACATGTGCAGGTTACCAGCTTGTCCATGCCACCCCGATGCAACCATCGAATAACAACCCTCTATCAATTTCTACGTGAGAGCACATATACCTTTTTGTGGGGTGCGGATGCTTCTCAACGGCTGAAACCATAACCTACATTTTCCCATTGCAAATTTGCTCCATTGCGGAGCTGATTCTGTCTCCCGCTTGATAACATCGGATAAGTCTGCCTAGGGGAGAATAAAGATGGCGGTGTGCAAATGCGTTGAGGCTCCGCAATGTTGCCTATTATTACAGTCCTCGTGTTGTTTAATCCTACACTTTAATGCATGTGAAATCTTACCTGTTTTCTCTTTGATCTCGCAGAGGACGCTGAAGAGAGCAGGTTTCATTCTGTGGCAGTTCAGTCCATGTTTCCTGTTTCAGTTTGAGACAAGAACCAACATTGAAATATAGTCACTATAACACCATAGTTGTTAAAACTTGTAAGAAATTACTCTGAATAATGTCCTTGCTCTTTACAATAACTTCGAGGTCTTGCTCACTTTGCACATGGAGGATCTGTAGTTAATGTTGACATGCATCTCAAAGTTGTAGCATACAGAGTGCTTTGTCAACACGAATGACAATGGATGCATTGTTTGTTGAAATACTAACTATTCGGTAAGACTTCAAAGTTAGTTTAAAAAAGTTTATTTGTTGAAAATTCACAATTGAAATTACTCAAGACTGTACATTCAAAATTATTACTAATGGAAAATAACGCCACGGAATTAAAATAGGATATTACCCAATGTTATTTTAAAATATCAGGAGTTACTGTGAAACACATTATTCTACAAGTACGCATCAATCAATGTTTACAGTAGCCCAGCCTACCAATACGCAACATTATATGTAAATGAAATATATAGCCTGCACTTTCCCCTAAAATTGTTTGTAGACCACACGAGCCAATGAAGCGTGCCAAAACTATTAGAATTACTGGATGACAGGTGTTAACTTTTTCATCTACATTGGCCCCTGCAACTAATTGACCATGGGTTTCAGGTATGGAGCAACATTTTATAGCCTAGCTACCTGTTATTACATGGATATTCATTAGCTATAGTGCGTAATGGTGCGTAAAGTGTTTTGTAGAGAAAACATGTAAATGAACCAACTTTGCTTGCGCCTCGTCCAGACTTTGGTCAGTAATGGTCATTATTTGATGCAGAATGTCACCGATATCTTGTTTTCGCCCATCATCTGTCCCATCGTGTCCATGTGGAGGCTGCAGTCCCATGCTTCCTTGTACGGAGTGGCCAGCCAAGCTGACACCGCCGAGAGCCTGCATGATCCGGGCTTGTTCGTCCATAGTCAGCCGCAACAGAATCAATGCACTAAGCCACACAAATGGAAACTTAGCTTGAAAAACTTACATACAAAAACTACTAGAACATGTGTTGCGTTAAGGAGCTGTATATTGGTGATATTGCGCTTACGCGTATAAGAAAAATAAATAGGTGAGTACCAGTGATGGTATCAATATCGCGTGTCCATGTAATCACTTTCTTACTATCTTTTTCTTTAGGAACGGTCCGAAGTGTGTGTAGTTATGAATGTTTTTGTCCGAAAATGCATAAGCTATAATTCTTCAAAACTTCTTTGTCAAAATGACAGCCGCTGTCCCTCGTATCCTGCACGAGTCCTCTTGTCAATTCGTCTTTCTCGTTAGATTTGACGTGTTGGGTATTGCTGATCCTTGCTGATCTCTCATTTATTAGCAGTCTTCTTTTGATTATGTTTCTTTTTGCAATTCCTCTTGTAAATGTTCAAATCCCCATTATTGTCAGCAGGAAAAAATATCCAAAGTGAAATTAAGCAATGAGCAAGTGAATGAAAAAAACAAAAAATTAAAAACAAAATACAACACTTAGGTAGTAAATGAGTACCTGCTACCTGTAAATGTATAGCAATTATTTCCAAGATAACTGAAAATTAAATAAATCATGAGCGGCATTGGTAGCCAAATACAATAATAAAAAATATGAAATGTAGAAAAAAGTTAATAGCGTTAGTGGAAAAATTATAGAAAAAAGAACAGCGAGAAATTAATTAGGCTACACGCTTTAAAGCGATGCGCAAAAATATCTGCCTGCTGAAATTTATGAGCCCGAGCCTCTGCCTGTGTGTGCTTTATGTTGTTTGATGGCAGCGGTAGTGAGCGATTGACAGTGTGCCAATGCCACTCACTCACTGCAGACGTGTCAGAGCAAAAAATACAAAATCGGAATAAAAATGCACGCTCCTCCCTTCAGAGGAGGGGTCTATATTCTTGTCACTTTTCTCTGGAACCCCGAAAATAAAATGCTAGAACTGTGCTTGAGATGGTTAGTATAATGATGAAATAACGTTGGAGTCCCACTTGTCGTATGCCTTACACGTGCACCAAAATGCCGTCATTCTCCACACATAATAAAAAATGTGAGTGTAACACACAAAATAAAATGCATATCAGAGTTTTATAGTTTGATACAGAACTGATAATGAATTGCACTGACTCTTCGCTTCTCAGGGCTATGGTATGTATGGTCGTCTCTACCAAGCCTTGCCTCATAGGGTAGGCAAGCAGTAGACATGTTTATAATATTGGAAGTAAACCTCTTCGACCAATCAACGCTGTGTTTGAATGCGACTGATGACCAGGGTGTCCTATTGCTGGCCGATGCATGGTCCTGAAAGCCCACCCACCACATCCCTTCATGTACTTGAACAAAAGGACAGAGAGGAAGAGGCAAAGCGAGAGGTTTCACTCTCCCCAAAATCTGTCAAAAATAAGCCCAATGCGTTTCTATGGGCTTATTTTGAACCTAAGCTTGTCGCCTTCCTTCCCGCCTTTGGGACAATGACTCCCATTGTTAGGGCGGAGACTTGAGCATCTCTTCATTATATACAGATCTCTGAAAATGATATAAACTTCTGATTGGTCGTTGCTACGGGTGACATCCACTGCACAAGCAGGCTGCACTGCTCAGCGCTCCCCTGCAGTTGCTATGGCAGCAGACAAGTTGTTGAGCTGGATGCAAGGCTACAACCATAGAGCTCCTATTAAATAGTATTCTAGTAGTCTAATTCCTAATTCTAGGGCAACATTTAAGCATCATCTACCTACCCACCATTCATATAAGACAGGTTTTAATGAAATGTCACCATCATACAAATACCCCAGAATAGCAAGTGTGTGAAGAGTATCTCTGTGCAAACTTGTCGGAGAGCTCCACATGTTGGTGATGGTGTAGCTCACACAAACTGTGGTGGTGCAATATGAACCACGACACAACATTTAGTTATTATCTTAATTCATTGTAAGTATAACATTGACAGAATTAAAGAGGCTATACAGAATCTTTGCCTCTGGTGGTGTTTTTGAGCCAAAAGGAGTCCCCTAAATGGACAGATATTCTACAGAAATTACCTCATTAGACAAAAAGGGGCTCATCCATGCCCATGAGCAAAAGCCCTGTTAGCCTAAAAGAAAATATTATGTGGTTTCATTAGTTACGAAATTGATTTACTGTTTTGAGGTAAAACAGTAACTACATTTAGGTACAGCCTCTAATGAAAACTGAAGGGAACCCCTTTTGGCTCAACAGCATTCCCAGAGGCAAAAGTTATGTATAGCCTCTTTCATTCTGTCAAAACTCTTGAGATAAATTGCAAAATGTTTAAAAACTTATATTGGACTATACAGTCATCAAAAAATACAAAGACAAAAGTGGTTTAGTGTTGTTTATCAGAAAGGAACACCAAGAGGTTTTGCATCACAAAAAAAATCAAGATTACAATCTAGCCTTTGGGAAAAGTCATACCACTGAGTGAACTACACTATACTATACACCACCCTGTGTACTGTGTACCTTCACAAAATTAATGAAATACATTCAAGAGAGGACTGAATCAAGAACCTCAAAGGTCTGAGTGTTGAGATCATGGCAAGCAGCTTCTACCAAGTGAACTGTGTGGTTCCGCTCCTTTCTTATTCACTTGACCTTGAAGTATCAACTCAACACACTCTTGAGTTTAGTGAATGGGAGTCCCAGGACTACTGCATTTATCATTGAAATACTGAGCTGTCAAGTCACACTGCATACCTGTCAAGGAGGGCTCAAAGGTACAGCTCGAGCTCCTCTCCTCTGTTGCAGTGCATGATTCTTCATTGCATTGCATACCATACCTTTTCACCATTGTTTTCAGTCATATGTCAACATAATTCATTTCCGTACTATGACAGCCCCCTGCAAAAAGACACCGTAGCATTACAAATTCACCACACTATGTTTACATAACCAGGCGTGCACTATTGTCATAAAATTATGTTTTCAATTCTGAAACCATATTATTAATATAAAATAAATTATTGATTCTACTTTTATTAATTTCCATAATCATCTGCAGTAGAAAACCATTGCAAATAATGAAAATAATAAAAACACCTTCTAATGCATTTATAATGCCACTGCAGTTGATCTAAAAAGAAGTAAGACATAACCGAAAGTCCATTTTACTGTATACCTGGTATATATTTTTAGTTGATTTGGGTTAATTGAAACAAGCACCACTTCGATGAAGAAAAGTTGAACATTTGAAATTAATTATTGCTGTTATAGCTACACCACTTGAATCCATGGCAAAAAACCTAAGCATTACATTGGATATGAGATAATCTGATCATTTATGATTTACCTTCTGTGGACTTTGTCGAGAATGGGCATGGTATTGGAGGAAAGGACGTGTGGTATAACATTATATGTTTAATGCATGAGGACTTTAAATTACTGAGCCTCATCAACTCGTCATTACTAATGAAATGAGGACTTTTAAAGCAGAGCATGCTCGTCTGTTTGAACTACACATGAGTGTGCAGAGACAACAGTTTGTCATCTGTTCAAATTGATATTATGCTTTTCAATGTGACATCTGAAAAGACCCACAGGTGCCATAGAAAGCAGTGACTGTGTTGTCATATTTCATTTAGGCATCCTTCTGCAAAGCTGTAATTGCCTAATTAGCTTGTTAATTAGGAGATTAGCATTTACTGATAGAGTGGCTTGCTCTGTTGTGATGGGAGGGATACAGTTTAAGTGAGGAAGTTATGGGTGTCTGATTTTAGAAGGCTGTTGTCTGCAAGGGGTTAAGGGAATACTAAAGAGTTTTTTTTAAAGAAACACGAAAATTCTGTAAACCACCCAGTCCCGTTGAACACAAAACGAATGAATCAACAACATTTCCAAATGAATTGAAAATCCAAATGTTTGTGCATTAAAGCTGAGATCCGCGAAACAGCGTCACTGGCCATCCCACCCCCATTGTTATTGTTTTTGTTGCCGAGCTGAGGAGCATCATGCAGCATGGTAAAAAAAAATGGTGCTCTTCTATCGCACATGCAATGATGTCAGAAGGAAAACAACTGTGTTGTTTGTTGTTTGCAGTAACTTCTTTGTTGTTGTAATATCGCAAATGGACGTGGCAGTTTCACCATTAAGGATTGCAGCTTTAATATATCAAAATGAAATGAATTAACAATGTAGATCTTATTGTTATGACTTATATTTTGTATGTTCAATAGAACTAGAGCGGCTGGTAATGTGGCTACCTCTGACCGATGGTACTAAGGAGCGGTGAGATGGATCCTGGTCTGAGTGTCGCCTCTGTGATCCCCTTGTTGAGGGAGATTTGAGGAAATGACCAAGCAGACGGTGCCAGAGACATTACTAACCAAATTATGAACAGCCTTTCATTTGGTTTGTGTACTTTGTTTATTTATTTCCCGGCATTTATTCAATGCTTGCACTTTGTCTTCATTATTGCTGCACATGTGAAACATGAGAGGTACTGTGACTGTTTGTTGCATCTGTTTATGTCTGTAGAGGGGTGAAGAAATACACATTCTGCCTGCTTTTGGCTTGACTTTTAGAATTTGTTGCTCATTTTTGCGATCATTTTGCATTTCAGAAATATCAAGCTATATACATTTTTATTGACAATGTGAGGTAAATATCTTATTTGCTTCAGGCTCTCAATTCATGCTTAATTTGTATGAAATACAACATGCAATGGATGTTTTGTGATTGTGTATTGAAATCTTGCCTGCATCGACTGTTCCAAAATGAATCTATGAAATGGTCTTATTCATACAAAGGGATAGACCAGCAAGCAGTGGTCGGGAGAGGTTGTGTTTTCTCTAGCAGGAGGTAAGCTTGGCTTCTTATATGGTGTTGAGTAAAGCTTAAACCATGTATTTAGATTGTAGGTAGGTAGTTGTAGTTAGGTATTGTAGGTTGTTTATTTAGGTAGTTATTGTAGGTTATTGTAGGTAATTATTGTAGGTAAGTATTGTATTCGGTGGAGCCCGGCGAAGCACGAGGCTAGCTAACCCACTACCTAGACCAATAAAGCTAGCTAGCGGGTAGCTACTGGTAACTTTTAGCAACGGTGGATAGTTGTTTCCAATGTTATTTCACGCTTAAGAGTACCTGTAATTAAGCCAGCTAGCTACCTACCATTCAGCTGTTTTTCTAACCTCATTATCTGAGGCATCAACGTTAGGTAGTTAGTAGCTACTGTACTTAATTACAGCTACCCCCCCCCCCCCCTCCTCTCTCTCTGTGGATGACTTCGTCAACCACTTTGAAAAGAAGGTTGACGACATCCGATCCTCGTTTGTTAAGTCTAATGACACTGCTGGTCCTGCTCACACTGCCCTACCCTATGCTTTGACTTCTTTCTCCCCTCTCTCTCCAGATAAAATCCTGCAACTTGTGACTGCAGGCCGCCCAACAACCTGCCCGCTTGACCCCATCCCCTCCTCTCTTCTCCAGACCATCTCCGGTGACCTTCTCCCCTACCTCACCTCGCTGATCAACTCATCCTTGACCGCTGGCTATGTCCCTTCCGTCTTCAAGAGAGCGAGAGTTGCACCCCTTCTCAAAAAAACCAACACTCGATCCCACTGATGTCAACAACTACAGACCAGTATCCCTTCTTTCTTTTCTTTCCAAAACTATTGAGCGTGCCGTCTTTAGCCAACTCTCTTGCTATCTCTCTCAGAATGACCTTCTTGATCCAAACCAGTCAGGTTTCAGGACTGGTCATTCAACTGAGACTGCTCTTCTCTGTGTCACGGAGGCTCTCCGCACTGCTAAAGCTAACTCTCTCTCCTCTGCTCTTGTCCTTCTAGACCTGTCTGCTGCCTTTGATACTGTGAACCATCAGATCCTCCTCTCCACCCTCTCCGAGCTGGGCATCTCCGGCGCGGCTCACTCCTGGATTGCGTCCTACCTGACCGGTCGCTCCTACCAAGTGGCGTGGCGAGAAGCTGTCTCCGCACCACGTGCTCTCACCACTGGTGTCCCCCAGGGCTCAGTTCTAGGCCCTCTCCTATTCTCCCTATACACCAAGTCACTTGGCTCTGTCATATCCTCACATGGCCTCTCCTATCATTGCTACGCTGACGATACACAACTAATCTTCTCCTTTCCCCCTTCTGATAACCAGGTGGCGAATCGCATCTCTGTATGTCTGGCAGACATATCAGTATGGATGACGGATCACCACCTCAAGCTGAACCTTGGCAAGACGGAGCTGCTCTTCCTCCCGGGGAAGGACTGCCCGTTCCATGATCTCGCCATCACGGTTGACAACTCCGTTGTGTCCTCCTCCCAGAGTGCGAAGAGCCTTGGCGTGACCCTGGACAACACCCTGTCGTTCTCCGCTAACATCAAGGCGGTGACCCGATCCTGCAGGTTCATGCTCTACAACATTCGGAGAGTACGACCCTGCCTTACACAGGAAGTGGCACAGGTCCTAATCCAGGCACTTGTCATCTCCCGTCTGGATTACTGCAACTCGCTGTTGGCTGGGCTCCCTGCCTGTGCCATTAAACCCCTACAACTCATCCAGAATGCCGCAGCCCGTCTGGTGTTCAACCTTCCCAAGTTCTCTCACGTCACCCCGCTCCTCCGCACACTCCACTGGCTTCCAGTTGAAGCTCGCATCTGTTACAAGACCATGGTGCTTGCCTATGGAGCTGTGAGGGGATCGGCACCTCTGTACCTTCAGGCTCTGATCAGTCCCTACACCCAAACGAGAGCATTGCGTTCATCCACCTCTGGCCTGCTGGCTCCCCTTCCTCTGCGGAAGCATAGTTCCCGCTCAGCCCAGTCAAAACTGTTCGCTGCTCTGGCACCCCAATGGTGGAACAAGCTCCCTCACGACGCCAGGACAGCGGAGTCACTCACCACCTTCCGGAGACATTTGAAACCCCACCTCTTTAAGGAATACCTGGGATAGGATAAAGTAATCCTTCTACCCCCCTAAAAAAAAAAAAAACATATTGTAAAGTGGTTATCCCACTGGCTATAGGGTGAATGCACCAATTTGTAAGTCGTTCTGGATAAGAGCGTCTGCTAAATGACGTAAATGTAAATAACCGGTCCAAGAAAATCTTCAATGTTGCCTACTTTAAAGCAGGAATCTGCATTAGGGGAAACAGCGCCACTGTTCGCCCCCAGCATATTTGTTAATTTTCTTCTCTTTATGAAACGGAGAAGAGGAGCATCCAGTATCGTGGTAAAAAAAAAAAAAGCAATACATACTCTGCTGTTCTATTGCGCAAGCAATGATGTGCTATGATTTTCGAGGGGAAAAAAACATTGTTCGTTGTTTTAAGTAATTTCTTTGTTGTTGTAATATTGCAAACGGATGTGGCAGTTTCACCATTACTAATTCCAGCTTTAATGTTGATTCTTTAGAAGTACATGTGTGTGCTTTTTGCAAAGGTAGATACATACAGTTGAAGTCGGAAGTTTACATACACTTAGGTTGGAGTCATTAAAACTCATTTTTCAACCACTCCACACATTTCTTTTTAACAAACTATAGTTTTGGCAAGTCGGTTAGGACATCTACTTTGTGCATGACACAAGTAATTTTTCCAACAATTGTTTACAGACAGATTATTTCACTTATAATTCACTGTATCACAATTCCAGTGGGTCAGAAGTTTACATACACTAAGTTGACTGTGCCTTTAAACAGCTTGGAAAATTCCAGAAAATGATGTCATGGCTTTAGAAGGTTCTGATAGGCTAATTGACATAATTTGAGTCATTTGGAGGTGTACCTGTGGATGTATTTCAAGGCCTACCTTCAAACTCAGTGCCTCTGCTTGACATCATGAAAAAATCCAAAGAAATCAGCCAAGACCTCAGAAAAAAAATTGTAGACCTCCACAAGTCTGGTTCATCCTTGGGAGCAATTTCCAAATGCCTGAAGGTACCACGTTCATCTGTACAAACAATAGTACGCAAATATAAACACCATGGGACCACGCAGCCGTCATACCGCTCAGGAAGGAGACGCGTTCTGTCTCCTAGAGATGAACGTACTTTGGTGCGAAAAGTGTAAATCAATCCCAGAACAACAGCAAAGGACCTTGTGAAGATGCTGGAGGAAACAGGTACAAAAGTATCTATATCCACAGTAAAACGAGTCTTATATCGACATAACCTGAAAGGCCGGTCAGCAAGGAAGAAGCCACTGCTCCAAAACCGCCATAAACAAGCCAGACTACGGTTTGCAACTGCACATGGGGACACATATCGTACTTTTTGGAGAAATGTCCTCTGGTCTGATTAAACAAAAATAGAACTGTTTGGCCATAATGACCATCGTTATGTTTGGAGGAAAAAGGGGGATCTTGCAAGCCGAAGAACACCATCCCAACCGTGAAGCACGGGGGTGGCAGCATCATGCTGTGGGGGTGCTTTGCTGCAGGTGGGACTGGTGCACTTCACAAAATAGATCGCATCATGAGGAAGGAAAATTATGTGGATATATAGAAGCAACATCTCAAGACATCAGTCAGAAAGTTAAAGCTTGGTCGCAAATGGGTCTTCCAAATGGACAATGACCCCAAGCATACTTCCAAAGTTGTGGCAAAATGGCTTAAGGACAACAAAGTCAAGGTATTGGAGTGGCCATCACAAAGCCCTGACCTCAATCCTATAGAAAATGTGTGGGCAGAACTGAAAAAGCGTGTGCGAGCAAGGAGGCCTACAAACCTGACTCAGTTACCCCAGCTCTGTCAGGAGGAATGGGCCAAAATTCACCCAACTTATTGTGGGAAGCTTGTGGAAGGCTACCGAAAACATTTGACCCAAGTTAAACAATTTATAGGCAATGCTACCAAATACTAATTGAGTGTATGTAAACTTCTGACCCACTGGGAATGTGATGAAAGAAATATAAGCTGAAATAAATAATTCTCTCTACTATTATTCTGACATTTCACATTCTTAAAATAAAGTGGTGATCCTAACTGACCTAAGAGTATTTTTACTAGGATTAAATGTCAGGAATTGTGAAAAAACAAGTTTAAATGTAATTGGCTAAGGTGTATGCAAACTTCTGACTTCAACTGTATGTTTAAAATACTGCATCTGCCATTGCATGTTGTTAACTCCCACTGTAGTCATTAACTAATTTCAAGTGCAATTTTAGTGTAGGAGGGAAATAACAAACCATTAAGAATGTTTTAAATGCACAATTAGCATGCCAACATTTCTATGACATATTCATGAGAAGTCATTTTTTATTCGTAATTTGCAGACCCTTTTTTAACACCATATAGTCTAAAGTCTGTTTGAAAAAGAGGTCTCAAGATGTGCCCTGATTTAATGGGTCATTAGAAATGAGTAACCACCACTAGATCTGGGTTAGAGCATGTGCCTTTCACCCCACACTTCTTTATCTTTGGCCGTTCCTGCTTTGTAGACCATGGCTGTTTTTACTGCTCAGCCTTAGATTAATAAACTCTAAAGTTCATGATACTGTACACTGGCAGCTCACTACTGTACTTTTAAAAGAATAAGATGAGGAAGCCAGAGTGTTTGTGATGTGATATGTGGTTTATGAGGTTGAATAATTGAAGCCAGAAAGATAAATGTACTCAGTTAAGCATGAGAATATTAAGCTTGAGAATATGACCATCATTGGCAAGGTCAATGACAATGGGCACAGTGAACCTTTTGCCCAATTGTTTCAACACAGCCTGATCTCACGATTTGAAGTTTTTACGTTTTTGGGCAAACATTTGCCAACCCATTACCATAACCCTAACCCTGACCCTAACCCTGACCATAATCCTTACCCTTACCTTAACCTTAACCTACTGTAACCCTACAACTAACCCTCCTCAATACAGCATGTACAATTAAAAATACTGGAAATCCCAACACTATGGTTTGAAAGTATTGTCCCTAACCCCAAAGTTCCTCCAAAGTACCCATCAAAAGAGAGTCAGGAATTTAACTGTGAGAGGTATTCTGGGGGACTGTTTCTTTGGGAAGTCAAAACAGATGTGAGAGATCAGGAGCAGGCAGTAAGCACAAGGGGAAGGTGAGAGCTACACATCTATACTGCTCCCCATGATCAATCATACTCTACTTGTCCTTCCTAGACTCCAGCTGTTACACTGTCTCCAATGAATGCACTGCTCTCTTTGCTTAAAATTATTACACAGGCCATAAACCCTGAGAGTGAGGAGACCTGTTAATGTGGGTCCATGTAGTGGTCGCAGTAACCTTTAAGATTGGCCAGTGGTGGGTTGGACACGGGCCATATATCCAATACAGGATCGAGGTTTGACTTGAGGAAGCATTTAAGGCCTTTCTCTTTAATTGCCACTCACTGACTGTTTGCTGCAGTTTCATTGATTATTTTATGACTACGTTGGACTCAGGCCTTCATTACAAGGCTGCACTAAAGAGCAAAAAAAGAAAAAAAATCTGGCATTGTAAAACAGATCATGAAACATTGGAGGAAATTGAATTGCGTTGTTGATTAAGTAATTATGCATTGAATTAGCCCAACATGATAGTAGTTTCCACATCAAACAATGCATTATAAATCAATGAGTCATCAATATGCCAGATATGATCAACAAGCAAAGCAAAGTACTGTGAGATCATTGTTATTCATTTATCATAGAAGAAGCTGTAGCTACTGAGGATGCTAACAAGCAATAACGATAATCGTGAGTTCTAGTTATTCAGTTGTTTTGGTGTGTTAGGGTTAAATATGTTAGATTCGGAATAGGCCTAGAGTATGGATTACCAGGACGTGTACTCCGAGCATGTGCTGACCAACTGGCAAGTGTCTTCACTGACATTTTCAACATGTCCCTGACTGAGTCTGTAATACCAACATGTTTCAAGCAGACCACCCACTTAGTGCCCAAGGACACTAAGATAACCTGCCTAAATGACTACCGACCCGTAGTACTGATGTCTGTAGCCATGAAGTGCTTTGAAAGGCTGGTCATGGCTCACATCAACACCATTATCCCAGAAACCCTAGACCCACTCCAATTTGCATACCGCCCCAACAGATCCACAGATAATGCAATCTCTATTGCACTCCACACTGCCCTTTCCCACCTGGACAAGAGGAACACCTACGTGAGAATGCTATTTATTGACTACAGCTCAGCGTAGTGCCCTCAAAGCTCATCACTAAGCTAAGGATCCTGGGAGTAAACAGCTCCCTCTGCAACTGGATCCTGGACTTCCTGACGGGCCGCCCCCAGGTGGTAAGGGTAGGTAACAACACATCTGCCACGCTGATTCTCAACATGGGGGCCCCTCAGGGGTGCGTGCTCAGTCCCCTCCTGTACTCCCTGTTCACCCATGACTGCATGGCCAGGCACGACTCCAACACCATCATTATGTTTGCTGATGACACAACAGTGGTAGGCCTGATCACAGACAACGATGAGACAGCCTATAGGGAGGAGGTCAGAGACCTGGCCGTGTGGTGCCAGGATAACAACCTTTCCCTCAACGTGACCAAGACAAAGGAGATGATTGTGGACTACAGGAAAAAAAAGAGGACTGAGCACATTCTCATCGACGGGGCTGTAGTAGAACAGGTTGAGAGCTTCAAGTTCCTTGGTGTCCACATCACCAACAAACTATCATGGTCCAAACACACCAAGACAGTTGTGAAGAGGGCACGACAAAGCCTATTCCCCCTCAGGAGACTGAAAATATTTTGCATGGGTCCTCAGATCCTCAAAAAGTTCTACAGCTGTACCATCGAGAGCATCCTGACTGGTTGCATCACCGCCTGGTATGGCAACTGCTCGGCCTCCGACCGCAAGGCACTACAGAGGGTAGTGCGTACGGCCCAGTACATCACTGGGGCCAAGCTTCCTGCCATCCAGGACCTCTATACCAGGCGGTGTCAGAGGAAGGCCCTAAAAATTGTCAAAGACTCCAGCCACCCTAGTCATAGACTGTTCTCTCTGCTACCGCACGGCAAGCAGTACCGGAGCGCCAAGTCTAGGTCCAAATGGCTTCTCAACAGCTTCTACCCACAAGCCATAAGACTCCTGAACAGCTAATCATGGCTACCCGGACTACTTGCACTGCCCCCCCACCCCCACCGCCACCCCATCTTTTTACGCTGCTGCTACTCTGTTCATTATTTATGCATAGTCACTTTAACTCTACCCACATGTACATATTACCTCAACTACCTCAACTAGCCGGTGCCCCCGCACATTGACTCTGCACCGGTACCCCCCTGTACAGTGAGGGAAAAAAGTATTTGATCCCCTGCTGATTTTGTACGTTTGCCAACTGACAAAGACATGATCAGTCTATAATTTTAATGGTAGGTTTATTTGAACAGTGAGAGACAGAATAACAACTAAAACATCCAGAAAAACCCATGTCAAAAATGTTATAAATTGATTTGCATTTTAATGAGGGAAATAAGTATTTGACCCCTCTGCAAAACATGACTTAGTACTTGGTGGCAAAACCCTTGTTGGCAATCACAGAGGTCAGACGTTTCTTGTAGTTGGCCACCAGGTTTGCACACATCTCAGGAGGGATTTTGTCCCACTCCTCTTTGCAGATCTTTTCCAAGTCATTAAGGTTTCGAGCCTGACGTTTGGCAACTCGAACCTTCAGCTCCCTCCACAGATTTTCTATGGGATTAAGGTCTGGAGACTGGCTAGGCCACTCCAGGACCTTAATGTGCTTCTTCTTGAGCCACTCCTTTGTTGCCTTGGCCGTGTCTTTTGGGTCATTGTCATGCTGGAATACCCATCCACGACCCATTTTCAATGCTCTGGCTGAGAAAAGGAGGTTCTCACCCAAGATTTGACGGTACATGGCCCCGTCCATCATCCCTTTGATGCGTTGAAGATGTCCTGTCCCCTTAGCAGAAAAACACCCCCAAAGCATAATGTTTCCACTTCCATGTTTGACGGGGCATTATTCCTCCTCCTCCAAACACGGCGAGTTGAGTTGATGCCAAAGAGCTTGATTTTGGTCTCATCTGACCACAACACTTTCACCCAGTTCTCCTCTGAATCATTCAGATGTTTATTGGCAAACTTCAGACAGGCCTGTATATGTGCTTTCTTGAGCAGGGGGACCTTGCGGGCGCTGCAGGATTTCAATCCTTCACGGCGTAGTGTGTTACCAATTGTTTTCTTGGTGACTATGGTCTCAGCTGCCTTGAGATCATTGACAAGATCCTCCTGTGTAGTTCTGGGCTGATTCCTCACCATTCTCATGATCATTGCAACTCCACGAGGTGAGATCTTGCATGGAGCCCCAGGCCGAGGGAGATTGACAGTTCCTCCCCAGGCCGAGGGAGATTGACAGTTCTCACCAAGCTGCTTGGCGATGGTCTTGTAGCCCATTCCAGCCTTGTGTAGGTCTACAATCTTGTCCCTGACATCCTTGGAGAGCTCTTTGGTCTTGGCCATGGTGGAGAGTTTGGAATCTGATTGATTGATTGCTTCTGTGGACAGGTGTCTTTTATACAGGTAACAAACTGAGATTAGGAGCACTCCCTTTAAGAGTGTGCTACTAATCTCAGCTTGTTACCTGTGTAAAAGACACCTGGCAGCCAGTAATCTTTCTGATTGAGAGGTGGTGAAATACTTATTTCTCTCATTAAAATGCAAATCAATTCATAAAAAAATGTACATGCGTTTTTCTGGATTCTTTTGTTGTTATTCTGTCTCTCACTGTTCAAATAAACCTAACATTAAAATTATAGACTGATCATTTCTTTGTCAGTGGTCAAACGTACTAAATCAGCAGGGAATCAAATACTTTTTTCCCTCACTGTATATAGCCTCCCTACTGTTATTTTATTTTACTTCTGCTCTTTTTTCCTCAACACTTTTTAGTTGTTGTTGTTTTATTTTACTTTTTACTAAAAAAATAAATGCATTGTTGGTTAAGGGCTGTAAGTAAGCATTTCATGGTAATGTCTACACCTGTTGTATATGGCGCATGTGGCAAATACAATTTGATTTGATTTGATTTGTTCTTGTCAAGGATAAAAGTTGTTTGTGTAATCATTGATTGCTGTAGCCTATAATGATGTGAAACATATAATTCAATATACTCTGTAAACAACTTGAAACATAGACTTTGAATATACAGTATCCCATCTTATTCAAATGTACCCAGAGAGATATCTTAAAGATGAGAAAATTAGGATGACTATGATAAATAAAGCAATTTTGTTACCTGAATGACACACCCACAATTCACATCAGTTTATTGGTATTCCTTCCGTATGATTTTTAAATGGTACAGCACTTTTCCCTGCTACATGAATTAAACATTGTGCAAAGGTCATAGCACAGTGTGTCTAAATCACTGTAGCCAGGCTGCCCTCAACTCAACTTGGGTATTGACATCATGCCAGATATGACACCATAACTCAGTCCACTGCGATGGTCATTTGATAAATAGTGCCATAAATTGTTGACAAAACAATTTGTGATGTATTATGTTACCGACTGCTTATCAAATCAAGTAATCTGGCAGGGTGCTCCATTCATCAGTGTAATGTAAGCACCTGTTTGGGTGGGATAGAGACAACTTTCCTGTCCAGTGGACATATCGATCTGTTTGGAGAGATCAGCAAAATGTTCAGATAATATTTGTGTACTTTTTTTTCTCTCTTTTACTACTGCTGCGTATCACAAGATATTTTATGACTTTTTTCCCTTTTGTTGTTTTTATTCTGCTATGTTGAGAATCATGACTTTTAAAGTACTATTCAGGACTTACTATACTGTAGGACCTGGACTTGGCTGTTATTGTAATACTGTTTCTCTCTCTGAACTGGCACTGTTAAGCAGTAGACAGATTCACTTTGTTTTATCCGTATCCGCAGACATCTTTCATGACAAATGCCAGAGATACAAAATGACACTTTATATTTCACAACTGAGAAAAATAGTTGATTAATGTTGGACAGCACTGTGCGATCATTTCCATCATTTCTATTCTTTCTGTTATATGTCCTTGTCTTTAAGCTCAAAGACATAAAAAGCAACAAAAAAAAGCAGGCAACAGAAAGGTACAATGGAGAAAGTAACAGTGACTGAAAAAGAAAAACCTTGTCCAAATGAAGTGTCAGTGCATTCAGGTACACTTACAGCATCATACATGTTAAAAGCAATCCCCTTATTTTTTGTTCCTATCAACAGAATCATACAATTGAAAATGCTATCCATTGTTACCATACTTCAAACTCCTTTTGTTGAGCATGTCTGTCAGTATCATCATTGTGACTGGCTTCTTTGTTGGCTACTCATTAAGTGAAATGTGAACAATATCTGTGCTACTCTAAAGCCATTCAGCCCGTGCAATAGTCAGTTTTAAACAATGAAATATTTGATCTTAAAATAATGCCATTGCTCAATAGCAGTTGCATCTTCTTGATCAAGAAACAATGTCTAAATAATGTATCTTTATCATGTCTTTGCTGGATGTCGGCTGTCCACCCTCTCATTTATAATGTTCAGTATCTCTCGGCTGACAGTGGCTGACCTGTGGGCTTCAAAGACACATTGAAGTTCTGCAAATAACCTGTCTATCATGGAGACTGTCAATGATCATGATTTATCCACAGCATCTCAATGATGCCTTTAATGAATACTTAATGTTTGTTGGCAAAATTATTTTCATCATGACTACATTTTAGACTGGCCCTCTCTATCCCTCCTGCATGTTCTACCGTATAACCTGTTTTATTCTTTACCATTGTCTTAATGCAATCTCGTTTGAAGAAAGTGATCAGATGACATCCTGACCTGTACTAATTAGTACCCAGCAAAAAGGGCCAGGGGATTTATGAAAGGGTTCACACTGACACTCATAAGTCTTACTTAGGCCTTGCGTTAAAGTCACACAACCTTGAGAGCGAGGGAAGCAGATTGCCGAAAAACGTTCATGCGGTGCATTCAGCCTAGATTAATTAAAAAGGCAATTACGATACATTTTTAAGTAGACAAATAAAAATGGAAGTTTAGAATGATGTGTTCTTTCACTATATATTTAACATTAAGAACATCTTCACTTTAGCTATGAGGAATCTGTGTAATTTGTTAGGTGGTGATATCATCATGGCTATTATTATTTTTCTTACTGTATAATGCAAATGAGTGAAAATTGCTGATTTGAAAGCTTTGTGGTCTGCCAGTGAGAGCATCTTTAAATGCTGTAATTAAGCCCAGCTGTCAGTCTCTGGGGGTGGTGGAGGGAGTGAGGTGTGGCTAGGAATGGGATTGGAGAGGGTGTGATTGGAAGCTGGGACATTGGTGTTCTTCCTTCCCAATGAGGAGCCAGGTAGGCATCTACTTGCAGACCTGGCTTGTGGTGACTTATCTTGATCGATAAAATATCCCTTACAAGTAATTTAGAAAGTTCTCACTTGGACTGAGAAAACTATTATTTTAAACCATAAACAGGGGTGTAATCATTAGTCCAAACAGCTGCAAAGCATTTTGTTTTGCAACGAAAATAAGAGTTCCTATTGGATAATTTCAGGTAGGTCCCTCCCCGTTTCGTTCCGTTTGCTTCTGTTTGGTTCTGTTTGGTTTCTAGAGAATACATCCCAGTTTCCTAGTTCCCAAACATTTCTGACAACAACATGGCAGTCAAAATCAGGGGATTTGATTAAACTGGCCTGGGTTGAATCGGGCTATGATGTTAAAGTGCAGACTGTCAGCTTTAATTTGAAGGTATTTTCATCCATATCGGGTGAAGTGTTTAGAAATTACAGCACCTTTTGTACATAGTCCCCCTATTTTAGGGGACCAAAAGCATTGGGACAAATGGTAAATAATGTAATGTGTCATTTTGGAGCCACTTTTATTGTAAATAAGAATAGAATATGTTTCTATACACTTCTACATTAATGTGGATGCTACCATGATTATGAATAGTCCTGAATGAATCGTGAATAATGATGAGTGATAAAGTTACAGAGGCATAAATATAAAAAATAAATGTGCCCACTCTACAGACGGCTATATTGGTCAGCTAATACAGGACTTGTAAAGGTCCAGTTCACTACATTTGTGAAATTTTTAAAAAATATACTGTATATTTAGATTTTTCAGGAGGTGCTGCAGCACCCTCAGCACCCCTACTTCCTGGGGCTATGAAAATACCCTCAAATTAAAGCTAACAGTCTGCACTTTAACCACATAGTCATTGAGTACCTTTACATGCACACTAATAATTCGATATTAAACTGATTATTACATTTTAGTCATTTAGCAGACGCTCTTATCCAGAGCGACTTACAGTTAGTGAATACATATTTTTTTTATACTGGCCCCCTGTAGGAATCGAACCCACAACCCTGGCGTTGCAAACGCCATGCTCTATCAACTGAGCTACATCCCTGCCGGCCATTCCCTCCCCTACCCTGGACAACTTGTGCGCCGCCCATGAGTCTCCCGGTCGCGGCCGGCTGCGACAGAGCCTGGATTCGAACCAGGATCTCTAGTGGCACAGTTAGCACAGTTAGCACTGCGATGCAGTGCCTTAGACCACAGGAGTGTTATGGCAGTAGACCGAGTTTGGAAATAGTCATGTAAACACCTTCCTCTGCTTATCTTAATCGGCATAAGGTCAAAATCGAAGTAAGCATATGCCGATTAAAACACCTGGTTTTCTGAGAAATCTTTCACATTTTTAGGACATGAGTTCGGAATAACTGAACGTATGAGTCTTAGAAGTCGTTATCACATACAAACGTTATATGGCAGAACTAAGAATCAAATATGCTTAACATGGTAGAATGTTTATTTTGATTGCTGATTGTCTGCCAATCAGTCAGCCTGATTTCAGATGTGTCGATGGAAACAGGATGATTAGGCAAATCGTTCTTCATGCAAAGCATGTAAACAATAATGTCAAAGTGGAATTTTGTTTGTCGAAAGTTTTTGAATATAAGTATTCAACCCCTTTGTTATGGCAAGGCTAAATATGTTCAGCAGTAAAAATGTGCTTAACAAATTCACACAATAAGTTGCATGGACTCATTCCGTGTTCAATAACAGTGGTTAACATAATTTTTGAATAACTACCCTGTTCTTTGTACGCCACACACACAATTATCTTTAAGGTCCCTCAGTCGAGTAGTGAATTTCAAACACAGATTCAACCACAAAGACCACCGATTGGTAGATGAAATAAAAAAAAGCAGATGCTGAATATCCCTTTGAGCATAGTGAAGTTATTAATTAGGCTTGGATGGTGTATCATTACACCCTGTCACTACAAAGAAACAAGCGTCCTTCCTAACTCAGTTGCTGGAGGGGAAGGAAACTGCTCAGGGATTTCACCATGAGGCCAATGGTGATTTTAAAACAGTTACAGAGTTTAATGGTTGTGATATGAGAAAACTGAGGTTGGATCACCAACATTGTAGTTACTCCACAATACTAACTTAAATGACAGAGTGAAAAGAAGGAAGCCTGTACAGAATAAAAATATTCCAAAACACGCATCCTTTTTGCAACAAGGCATTTAAGTAATACTGATTTTTTTTTGGCAAAGCAATTAACTTTAGTCCTGAATACAAAGCGTTATGTTTGGGGCAAATCCAACACAACACATCACTGAGTACCACTCTTCATATCTTCAAGCATGGTGGTGGCTGCTTCATGTAATGGGTTTGCTTGTCATCGACAAGGACTAAGGAGTTTCTTAGGATAAAAACAGGAATACAGCTATACGCACAGGCAAAATCCTAGAGGAAAGCATAGTTCAATCGGCTTTCCAACAGACACTGGGTGACTAATTCACCTTTCAGCAGGACAATAACCAAAAACACAAAGCCAAATCTATACTGGAGTTGCTTACCAAGACGACATTGAATGTTCCTGAGTGGCCTAGTTACAGTTTTCACTTAAATTGGCTTGAAAATCTATGGAAAGACTTGAAAATGGCTGTCTAGCAATGATCAATAATGAGCTTGGATAAAACAATTATAATGGGCAAATATTGTATAATCCAGGTGTGCAAATCTATTTTGAATTCAGGCTGTAACACAACAAAATGTGGAACAAGTCAAGGGGTATGAATACATTCTGAAGGCTCTGTATGTTTGAATGTTCAAACTATGTTTAATTGGGAATGCAAATAAAGCATTTTTATCAAAAGCAAACACTTTTGCATGTGAAAACACAGAATCCTACTCATTACTTCCCGTGATTAACCTGCGTCACTTTTTATTTTGTTGACTTCGCCTTCAGCCAGAACGCGACACCAGGCTCACGCCCGTTTCCATAATGAATTCAATCACTTTTAACCCGGAACAAAGTCTACCCAACCAGGTGCCGGGGCCAGTTTAATCGAATCCCCCAAATGGCTTCTCCCCTTCCTGTCACACTCACTCACTCCCTCTGTGAATCCCAAACCACCCCCTCACCCCTACCAACTCGATCGGAGGGCCCTCCGTTGTCACGTGTTGCTGACGAAACTCGGAGGGTGACTTTCAGAGAGTGGCGATGAGATCAATAAACCCATCATCTTCGGGACATACTCCTGACTTGAATGATGCAATTTATGTTCCACTTTTAAATAATAAAACGAGCAAGAAATTCAAATTAACAAATCCCCCTGCGGCATAGAATTATCTATTATTTGGTATAAAATTGCGCAAACATTGCAGTGCGTGTCAGGATAGCACTTCGGCTCGGTCAAAGTGGCTGTCTGCGGGTCAAATTAGCCCTTACACCATCGATTTTTTTTACTCCCTCAGCTTTGTGACACTTATGCAAATTGGGGAGGAGCGCCTGAACGCTCAAATGGAGGGCCGAGGGGCGAGGGGAAGCGGGTGTTTGGGATTTAACCCAATTTCACTAAAACCAGGAAGTGACTCTTAGCCACCCGCATAGTCACGTCCTGGTTTCACTATCCATTATAGTGGGCGTTTGTAGCCTCTCTGTCCCTAAAGTCAGAGTAATCCATAACACATTCTATAAGAAAATGTAAAGTGTTCTGCAGCTTGGTGTTAAAATCACAAAAACACACAAAAAAAATGTGTCAGGAAAGTCTTGAATACTAATGTGATGTAGGAACCCTTGCACTAGCCTTTTCTGCAGCCATTCTTGTAATTAGGCTTTTTTTAACGATTGAAATTGTTGTGCTGAGATTAAAGGGACAGCTTTAAACATGGTCTCTTAAAGTCTGTGAGAAGCAGATAACATAGAGTTCAACATAAAAAGAATACAGTAGTATGATGATTACAATAATGGTCATTGGAGAGTTGAATCAAGAAGGCTGATAACAATTTGATGGGTCCCCCCTGTAATTTGACTGCTCCACATACACTACATGACCAAAAGTATGTGGACACCTGCTCGTCAAACATCTTATTCCAAAATCATGGGCATTAATATGGAGTTGGTCGCCCCTTGCTGCAATAACAGCCTCCATTCTTCTGGGAAGGCTTTCCACTAGATGTTGGAACATTGCTGCGGGGACTTGCTTCCATTCAGCCGCAAGAGCATTAGTGAGGTCAGGCACTGATGTTGGGCGATTAGGCCTGGCTCGCAGTCGGCGTTCCAATTCATCCCAAAGCTGTTCGATGGGGTTGAGGTAAGGGCTCTGTGCAGGCCAATCAAGTTCTTCCACACCGATCTCGATAAACCATTTCTGTATGGACCTCGCTTTGTGCACGGGGGCATTGTCATGCTGAAACAGGAAAGGGCCTTCCCCAAACGGTTGCCACAAAGTTGGAAGCACAGAATCATCTAGAAAGTCATTGTGTGCTGTAGCGTTAAGATTTCCCTTCTCTGGAGCTAAGGGGCCTAGCCCGAACCATGAAAAACAGCCCTAGACCATTATTCCTCCTCCAATAAACTTTACAGTTGGCACTATGCATTGGGGCAGGTAGCGTTCTCCTGGCATCCGCCAAACCCAGATTAATCCGTCGGACTGCCAGATTGTGAAGTGTGATTCATCACTCCAGAGAACGCTCCACTGCTCCAGAGTCCAATGGCGACAAGCTTTACACCACTCCAACCAACGCTTGGAATTGTGCATAGTGATCTTAGGCTTGTGTGCGCTGCTCGGCCATGGAAACCCATTTCATGAAGCTCCTGACGAACAGTTCTTGTGCTGACATTGCTTCCAGAGGCAGAACTCGTACTGAGTATTGCATCCGAGGACAGTCACTTCAGCACTTGGCGGTCTCGTTCTGTGAGCTTGTGTGGCCTACCACTTCGCGGCTGAGCCGTTGTTGCTCCTAGACGTTTCCACTTCACAATAACAGCACTTACAGTTGACCGGGGCAGCTCTAGCAGGGCAGAAATTTGACGAACTGACTTGTTGAAAAGGTGGCATCCTATGACGGTGCCACGTTGAAAGTCACTGAGCTCTTCAGTAAGGCCATTCTACTGCCAATGTTTGTCTATGACGATTGCATGGCTTTGTGCTCAATTTTATACACCTGTCAGCAACGGGTGTGGCTGAAATAGCCGAATCTACTAATTTGAAGGGGTGTCCACATACCTTTGTATATACAGTGTACTAAATCATGTGCTGCATATGTGGTTAGGTTAACTGGGGCACAGGTCATAACTGTACTTTAGGAATTATTGTAGCTCTGTAGGAGAAGAGTTGTGGAAGACTTACTGTAATGTACCATAACTTTAGGAAATCAATTTGACCTTTACTATTTAAAGTTGCCCCCAACTTTGTTGAACAGGCTGACAGCACTCATTAATAGCTATAAATACTCTTCTTCAGATAGGATAGAACTATGAATGCTATTGAATTCAAATCATGTCTAGGTATTTGACATTGAGGTTTTCGAAAAGAAGTTGAATAGGAAGCAAGAAAATTAGTGAAATTATTAAAATGTTTTCTCTTACTCATTTAATGGGGAGTGTCATTAGCGAAGTAGGCTATGACTGATTCAGTGAGAACATCTGAGACTCAATTCAACTGTTTAAAAATAATGTTCCTCGTATCCCGCATTATATTGAGGAGGAGGGGTGGGGGGGTAATGTAAAGTCCTGAATTCCTTCAAGATGGGTTTCTTTAGTGTTAGAGGAGGACATTATCCTTGTGAAAAGAGATAGCATAAATAGGTCTGTTGACCATGAATAATTTTTGTCAATTTTGTTACTCTGGCATATCCTTCATTAGGCGTTCAGCATTCAATTAAAGTAGAACCAGTTTCCAATAGTAATTAACTTGAGTATATCAGGAGGCCATTATTCACATCAAAGTAACCTTTTAATAGCTGAGCCTTTAACTCCACTGCAGGTAATGACTTAAAAAAATGCTTATTAAAAGACAAATGGTAATGAGCTTTAATAAAGCAGAACAACTTTGAAATGAACAGCGGTTTTCAATAGAAAAGGATGGAGGGAGAGGACCCATGATTGCATTAACGAGACTAATGACTCTTTATCAGCCCTCTCATGTGTACATGAAGTTAACATTAACCGTGATTGAGGATGGATCTCCGTGAAAAGAGCGGATTTTTCAGGGCTCTTTAGAGAATCAGATAAAAGAAAAAATAACCCTGGTAATTTCAATTGCCAAGGACTGATAACACAACTCACATGACCTAGAACTAGTAGAGCGTAACAAAAATCTCTTTCAGCAGTTATATGGACTGTCACAATACAGTACTTATGTAAATGGTATCATTATGAAATGAACCTTGTTCATTATTTTAAATAGGTTCTAGATAAAGGGAAGTGGATTAAGCAAGTGTGTCAAAGGGTTTAACATTAGGGTTTAAAGGAAGGTGAATTGGATATTGGCTATCATACACTTGCCGTTTACTGCTATGATTTCTTCTACACAAAATCTATACAGACAATGTGCATAGTTAATTCTATAAACCATTTATTAAAATGTGTCTTGAACAATGAAAAAAAGTGCATTTTGTATGTCATTATACAACATTATTGTAAAACTGCCTACTTAGCGAATGTAAAGTATGTAAGGGTATAGGCCTACACACTTTAAATACATTATGACTAAGAAAAGACATGCAGTATGGACTGACATGCTGACTGTTTGGTTACGATTTACATTAAGTTTCTCTATACCTGTGTTATAACACTGTAATTACTATAGTTCTACAACATGCACAATATTCCGTAACTATACAAACATTGCAGTGCTTTTGATATAGGTGTTTTGAAGACCCCGGGAAAATATGTAGGTAGACAAACAATAGACCGAAAGAAAGACCAAAAGAAAGTAGACAAAGAATTACGGAAAGAATGGGAATAATTATTGTGTGAGCAGCTGGAGCTGGATTCCAGCTGACACCAGCACCTGGGTGTGCAGATCAGGCTGCCTGGGGCTGGCGTAGGAACCCCCCTCGCCTCCCCCCTACAGCTCCCCTATACCTGCTGTAGCTCTGGCTGGCACCCCCCACCTACCAGCCTCAAACAGAGGTAGCATCGCCACTGTGACATTCACAGACTAATTAAAGCGATGATTTGTGAAACGCCATCTTTTTATTTAATTAATCACCAACACAAAGCCATAAAACCCATCATTTAAAAATATTCTTGTTAGTTTGCCATGTCCCTAATAGATCATGGTACATTAAAGAAGTGACATAATGATGTACTTTAAAATGTGGGCACCTGAAAAGACCGGCAAACTTCCCAATATTTTAAGGCCCTGTCAAGCCGTTTGGTGTGTCAGCATTAGCGACACAATACACATGCTTTGCTCTACCTACTGGTAACGACAGCGTGCTCTGCGTTACACCACTTTTTGTTACAGAAAAACAAACATACATATCTAAATTAATTAATTTGCAATTTACAAACAATGCTTTCCTCCTTCAATGTTCTTCTTCCATTCAACATATTAATTAGTCATGAAAAATGAGTTCATTTGGAAGATAAATAACATGAGCTATGCATGTCTGTTTTTTAGATGGCAGAGCTAAAGATGTATACATCTCAGCATGGGCTCTTTCAGGAAAATAATTGAAAGACTAATTTGCATATACCTCATGAAGTTTCAGTTACGCTTTATTTTACAGACTGTTATTTACCTGGTATTTAGAAATGTAATAATTTAGTAATGACCTAAAACTTACTCCATTGTTTCTCTAAGGTTCATTCAAACACGCACCATTACCTACCATTTGGTACCAGGTAAGTTACCCATCGTTACCACACTCTTCCTTAGTAAATACCAGGAAAACATCAGCTGAAACAGGACTGTAAAGTAGTGTTACCTCAATGTGTATTCTGATTAAGTGCTTGCTTGTTGTTTCAATCAAAAAGTTTATTAATATGATTTACTGATTGGTTGCCTCATAGTGAACTACCGACTACAATCTGACAATTAAGAATTGAAATAAAACATGTACATACTGTATTTGAATATGGAGACGGCATGTGGGGGGTGTCTACAATCAGGGAGTATGTAGAGAGAAAGATAATTACTGTTATTGATGTTATCATTACTGTGATGTGTCTACCGAGCTACCAGTCAGTGGAATGAGGAGCTTGAACTCATTGTGTACAATGCATAGCACTGGTCTCTGCTGTGTCTGTGTAACATTTAAAAACTATTAGCGACTCTCAACTGTCATTTCATTTTTATGTAACATGTCTTATCACATATCTATCATTACACTAGGAACCAGAAATTAACAATAAACATTTGTTCAGCGCTTTTGGGGAACAATGTGTGTGAACTAAAGTAATTTGGTTTCTAGCCTTTCAAGATTAATTAAGTCAGGAACATGATGAATGCAATGGCAGGCAATGCTCCGATGCATAATTGTCATTCTAGCCACTTCTATAAGATTTTTAATAGGAGTTGAGCGTTTCTATGATTAAGTGCAGTATTAGTCATTGTTTTGGAAGAAGACTTGTGCACTAATTTACAGAGGAGCGACAGTCTATGGAGGAGTTTCCATTAGCCATGACATTGAACCAATGCTATAAAGTAAGAGTGGGAAAATGTGATTTTCACCCCTCTCTAAAACAGGAACTCATTTCACTTGTGGTTTGGAAAGTCATTCCACACTTGCATATGTACCTATGATATTACAGCTCGTTTGTTAACGTCAGTCTCTGTCTTTAGCAGGAGTGTTGTCATGCTGCACTGAAAGCTACATTAGAGGATTTATTGAAGATGACTAAATAGGTAAGTTTGGGGTGCATGGCATGAGCTAACAGAAATATAACCCATCTGAACAACAATATCAAAAGTGAGCTGTTTGTTTTTGAATTTAGAAACGTATTAAGTCTTCCTTCCTTCAAGCAGTGTAATGTGCCATATATTACCTGCCTGGCGATGATAGAGGAAAATTGTTTTCAAACAAATGATAAAACCTGCCTGCAGCGAACATGGAAAGTAGGGTAACAGCATGCTAGCGAGATGAGAGTTTCTGATTCAAATCTGTATCTTTATCTCCTTATGATCTCTTCCACCGTGACTTCAATAAATCGATCAATTGAATACTAAGAAGCAAATGTTCGTTTTCTTTGTGATTGCAGGGTTGTCCTCTCATTCAGAAAATGTCACTGTTATTTGTTCTTTCCTAGGTGGAATTTCTATAGAGATGAATGTATCATGGTTGTCTCTACCTTCTTGCCCTTTGTGCTGTTGTCTGTGCCCAATCTTGTTTGTACCATGTTTTGTGCTGCTACCATGTTGTGCTGCTGCCATGTTGTGTTGCTACCGTGTTGTTGTCATGTGTTGCTACCATTCTGTGTTGTCATGTGTTGCTACCATGCTGTGTTGTCATGTGTTGCTGCCATGCTATGTTGTTGTCTTCGGTCTCTCTTGATATAGTGTTGTGGTGGCTCTCTTGTCGTGATGTGTTTTTTGTCCTTTATTTGTATTTTTAATCCCAGCCCTCGTCCCTGCAGGAGGTATTTTGCCTTTTGGTAGGCCATCATTGTAAATAAGAATTTGTTCTTAACTGACTTGCCTAGTTACATAAATGTAGAAAATATCAAAATAAAAAGGTGGCAAACTGCTGTCAGTACAGATAATCACTTCCCTTGGAAAATGTGATGTTGAAATACTCCCCAAGCAGATAAGTGTTTACAAATTAGGTCCAGATTTGATTGGCTTCTGTAGAGAAGAGTGTGTTTGGATTAGACCTCAATGCGTGCCACACCACTCACTGTATCTCTATAGCAGATACCTCTAACACACCCTGGAAATGGTTCTTTCATGCTTGGCTGTTTCGGAGGAGGAAATAGAATGCACACTGAATTGGTTCTGGTTGTTTGCCTTGCACAGAGGTATTCACTCTTGCCTGCTCATCGTAACAAAACTTGTGACCTTTACAACATAACAATAGATAGTCTGCTTATTTGTCTAAAAAGTGTTTTTCCATGTATTCATTGTGCACTCTTAATGACAGTGTTCTTTTAATATCATATACAGTATATGGGGTTGCCACTGTAATATCAGATAGTGTAGCTAGTTGCAAAACATATAGCTGGCTGCCACTATTACCATTGTCATGCATAGTGTATATGGATGTATGAACATGTATAAATATATTATATGCATGCAATATACACTGAGTGTACAAAATATTATGAACACCTTCCTAATATTGAGTTGTACCCCCTTTTGCCCTCAGAACAGCCTCAATTCGTCAGGGCATGGACTCTACAAGGTGTCGAAAACATTCAACCGGGATGTTGGCCCAATTTGACTCCAATGCTTCCCACAGTTGTGTCAAGTTGGCTGGATGTCCTTTGGGTGGTGGACCATTCTTGATACACACAGGAAACTGTTAAGCGTGAAAAACCCAGCAGCTTTGCAGTTCTTCACACACTCAAACCGGTGCGCCTGGCACCTACTACCATACCACATTCAAAGACACTTAAATATTTAGTCTTGCCCATTCACCCTCTGAATTGCACACATACACAATCCATTTCTCAATTGTCTCAAGGCTTAAAAATCTTTATTTAACCTGTCTCCTCCCCATCATCTACACTGATTGAAGTGGATTTAACAGGTGACATTAAGGGATCATAGCTTTCACCTGGATTCATTTGGTCAGTCTGTCATGGAAAGAGCAGGTTTTCCTAATGTTTTGTACACTGTATATGTGGTAGGTGAGTGTTATGTTTTCATGTGGATTCAGCAGCAGACTTGATTGTAGCCTCTCAACACAACAGTAAAATAATACATTTTGGGCTATGGGGGTCTGGCATTGTGATGCCCTCAGTATAATTAAGTGGTACATTGGAAAGAGGGCTGGAATAAAACATGAGTATGTAAATGCAGCCTGGAGCTGATGTTGTAGTGATTATTACAGATAAAGCATTTCTCATAACTGCCTTTGTCTACTGAAGCCTCCAAAACATCTGGACCTTTTAATTGAAAAATGGCATGGTGTTCTGCCGTGCTGGTACTTCTACTAATTGAAGTCAACAATTAAGACCAAAATGTAAATGATAAAATTGCATTACTTCATTATTTGGTGTTTCAGTCACATGAGACAATTGATTTATCATTGTTTATGTGTCACTGGAAAAGGGGCAACAATTTTGTTCCCAGTCACTAAGGAATAAAACAATACTTACGGGTAATGCTCAAAACTCCAACAATAGCTGTAATGCAAGGAAGGTAGTGGAACTTACAGTATGTAGTTTGATTCAGCAATTTAAATAAGGATTACATTCTATATAGGATTTGTATTTCGTTTTGAGGTATGCAAATTACTACGAGTCATTGGCCTCACAATTGAGGTCAAAGTTCTACACATACAGTTTACGTGCATGATCTGACTTTACAGTTGCAGCACTATTGTCTTACACTTCCTGGTCATAAAACAAACAATTAGGTGCTAGCTACTAATGTGTTGAATGGTTTCTCCATAGATTTATCTCCCCACTTCATATTTAATGAAACCTGAACTCTGAGAAGGTATAAATCCACATGTCCTTTGGTTGAGGGTGGGGAGCAGCACACCCCAATCATGTCAAATAAGACCTGCAGTCTGTCCATCTGGTCTGGTCTAGGCAGGCAGGCAGGCAGCATCACTCCTCTGTCATTGTGATGCCACGTGAACATTCCTTCAAACTCTCAGTCAGGAGGCTCCAGATTTGTGGTCCAAGAGCAGGGGCTGTTCATCTGCCAATATGGCACCACTTTGAGTGATGAGCATGTGGCAATGTCACTAATGATCAGGCCATAATGATTCTCTGACAGGAGAGGAGCACAATAGATCGTCACGCGGGGAAGCTAAAGAGGTGTCCTAATGATCTATTCACAGACACAGCCAGAGGCCCTCTTATTTCACCCTCGCTCCTCCCAACGCTACTAATCGGGCTTCTCTGCAGTGGAGGGGGGCACCATGTTGTCTTAATGCTGGCTCACTACGTAAACATCTGTCTCCTCTCTATCTATATTTTAGGCCATTATCTTTTAAGCCTAGGGTAGAGCGTTGTTAGCATCGGGGAAGTTGATTTCCACAAGCATGAGCCTTCAACTTCGGAAGGATCAAGTAGAAATCATTGGGTTGTATGGCAGTGTTTTAGCAGCGTGTGTCCTGTATAGCATCATCCCAAGTGGGACCATTTCTGTAGCACTCAGCAAAACGAAGAATACCTTAACATGACCTCTATTTTTTTATCAGATGCTCTGTTACCGCCTGTCTCCCTTTTCTTTTTTGAATTCTTAACCGCTCTGTAAAAATACACACACAATGCTGCAAATAGACTGTATTTGTTTACATACAGTGTGCATTACTACATCCTAATATATTGATTAGCATGCATGCTAACTTGGAAAGGGCCCCATGCCATTTTCTATCTTCCCAGACAAAGTGTCTGTCCTATATCTAGGAGATATAAGAAATAAGAAAGCTCAAGAAATATTTTTGTTTTTTTGGACACATATTTAACCCCTTATTTTTGTTCGCACAAAACCTCCATTGATTTGTATGTGTTACATTTAGATGAGCCCTGTGACATTTGTGGGGGTCGTAGAGCAAAACGAAGAACACCATCATGTTCGTGAGAGTCTCCCCTTTCTATAGAGTGGTAATATTTTGTAGGCCAAAGCATTCGGATGCTACAGACGATTTCGTGAGAAGACCGACTTTCAGGATGTCTCCTGGTCTGACAAACAGCGCTGTAGCTCTGCCACTTTCCACCGCAGATGCGGAAGGGCGACATAGGCGGATGCGGTGGATTGAGATGCAGCCCATGCAAAAAAACGTATCTCTAGCGTAAACTGACGGATTTTGATGGGGATTTCTTAGATTGACGCACCAGTGTGTCAATAGACTCTAGGGGTTTTTAAACTCCAACCATTTTATATTGTTAGGATAACCTTGTTCTGATCAAATATTGAATAAGAATGAAAAAGGAAAAAACTGGTTTTAATGCTGTTCATAGCTACCATTTTTTACACAGGACCTGTACTAGCTACAACAGATTCTCCTATAGTTTTGAGACTTCCATGGTTTTGACATGGCTTGATATATAAATGTTCTACCCAATTTTGATTCACGGCAACATTTCCGACCAGCGTTGTCAGAGAACACTTTCACCCCTTCGGTGTATTTAATTATGCCTGGACTATATTCAACACCCTTCCTCTCAATATTATTTTATCTTTTTAACGAATAAAATGAAAGGCAAAAGAAAAATCTGCATGTACTTTTGTATTTTAAGAAAGTGTTAATGAGTGGCTGCTAAACTTTCCCAGTTATCCTTCATCCGGTAATGGAGGAGAGGATCCCTTTTCCAATCCGCTTAATTAAAAATGTTCTATTAAATCTAAATATGACACCATGTACCGCTGAAATTAATAGAGTTTCAGTATATGTAATTCATCCTTATGGTGTTGAAATCCTTCTGGAATGTTTTAACCACATTGATTTTATTGTACGAATATGATTTAAGGAGACAGAGTTCCTTAAAAGTGCATCTGAACAATAAAATGCTCAACTGAAATCATTTGGCACTGATGTTGCATCATTACTATAGAATTTGGCATTACCATTATAGATCACCTTGCAGAGTGAATTATTTATGAACTCAATGGGCTTTTGATGCCTGGACTTCATGGGTGAGCGAAAAACAAACTATAGTACATTTGTCACTCCTGTTTAAGTGGTGGCAATGTGCCAGGGGTCATAGGGCACATAACTGGCACACACAGGCCACTCAATCTTAGCATATTAAGCAGATTACCCTATGGCACCAAAAGTACACACTTTTGATTTCACTCTGAGAGCCTTATTGGTTTATTTATTTATTTTGTTTGTTATTTAGGCTGCCTGTGTGCAGCTGCTTCCTGCCAAGTCTGTCCTGACACAGGCGTGTGTCTGCCAGCCATCAATGCCACAACCCTGTGTGCTGCTCTTAATGAGAAACCCTCCTTCATTAGGGAAACAACATTTACCTGTCAGAATTAGCACAGACAGCAACGGCTTACTACGTGCTACACCTTGTCTGCTTCCATTAAATACAATTCAAGTTTTGTATGTCCATTTTCTTTCAATCTACAGATGGGTCACAACATTGTACAGATAAGAAAATATCACTTAAAGTAATCACATATCAAGGACAACCTGGGGTTATGGGTTATCAGCACTGAATAACGTATCATTTGTGGCCATTAGTATTACCTAAAGATTACAATAAATGGGACCTTTATGTCAATGAGCAAGGTCAGACACGTTGCTAATATTGGACTATTATTGTATATTTTAAAAATCCAGATTAAAACCTTTTAATTAGCCACAAATATAAATGTTTAGCTCTGCTCTGTGGTAGTTAAGGTGAGTCTGTTATGACAGCCTAATGAAAAGTTCAGGTGCGCATGTGGGAACCCCATAAATACGACTGGCATTGTTTGTTGGGCTTTGGGTCACGTTTTCTTAAAGGGGGGGATAATCAACTTTTCTGACAGCACCAACCTGATAATTTATTTTTAACTCTAATATGTGGCAGAAGAAATAATTGATCTGACAACACCTCTGACACGTGGCAATTATGTGGAGTAGGAGGTTTTGCAATTCAGCATCAGATAATTCAAATAATGTTATTTTTGACATGATATGATGACCTTTAAACCAAGTCTTGCCAAGCTGATCACTTGTGGCAAGTGCAACTTTGTATTTAAAGTTTGATTCTTTAATTTTGAATATGATACTACAAAGTCAGACTTATGTAAGTGCCTAGCGTATAGGGTTAACCCTTTAGACCCATATGCATACCTTTCATTCTGTTATAAAGCTTGTACTAAAACACTGGTCAAATGACTTCTGTGAAAACATGAATGTCACCTCCATAGATGTGATAACTGTCACGCCCTGGCTCTGGGGACTCTTATATGTTGAGCCAGGGTGTTAGTTTCTTTGTGTAGTGCCTATGTTTCGTTTTCTATGTTCTGTTCTAGGTTATGTGTTTCTATGTTGGCCGGGGTGGTTCTCAATCAGAGGCAACGTGAATCAGCTGTTGCTTGTTGTCTCTGATTGGGAACCATACTTAGGCAGCCTTTTGTGCACTTGTGATTCGTGGGATCTTGTTCCGTGTAGGTTTGTGTATGACCGAGGACTTCACGTTTCATTTTGTTGTTTTGTTATTTGTATCGTGTTTCTAAGTACACTATTAAAGAGATGTACGCTTATCACGCTGTGCCTTGGTCCATTACTTACGACGATCGTGACAGAAGATCCCACCCAAATAGGACCAAGCAGCGTGTGCAGGAGCAAACGCCGGGTATGGAACAGGAGGTTACTATGGTAGATGTCCTCCTCGGTTGGGGGAGAATCACAGAGGAGAAGGCCGTCCGCTACCGGAGGGTGATGAGGGAGGATGCCCAGGCGAGAGAGGAGGTACGGCGCCAACAGTGTCGTCGTCGGACAGGCGAGAGGCAACCCCAATAATTTATTTGGGGGGGGCACACGGCATGGACGACGGGGCTGCTGGAGGCAGATACAGGGCGAGTTTGTGGACTAGGAGAGAAGGCCACCAGGCTACGGGGGCCATTGGTCATTAGAGGGAAGGAGAGTGTAGAGGCACGGCGAGAGGTACTGAGGTGTGTTACCAGTCCGGTCCGGCCCGTTCCTGATCCCCGCACAAGGCCAGTGGTGTGTGTGTTCCCAGTACGGTCCGGCCTGTTCCTGTCCCTCGCACCAAGCCTGTGATGCACGTCGCCAGCCCGGCCCGGCCTGTTCCTGCCCCTCGCACCAAGCCTGTGGTGCGCGTCGCCAGCCCGGCCCAGCCTGTTCCTGCCCCTCGCACCAAGCCTGTGGTGCGCGTCGCCAGCCCGGCCCGGCCTGTTCCTGTCCCTCGCACCAAGCCTGTGGAGCACGTCGTCAGCCCGGCCCGGCCTGTTCCTGCTCCCCGCACCAAGCCTGTGGTGCGCGTCGCCAGCCCGGTCCGGCCTGTTCCTGCTCCCCGCACCAAGCCTGTGGTGCGCGTCGCCAGCCCGGTCCGGCCCGTCCCTGCTCCCCGCACCAAGCCTGTGGTGCGCGTCATCAGTCCGGCACAGCCCGTGTCTGTTTCACCGGTGCCTGGTCAGGTACCGGTCAGCTGCTCCACACCGGAGCCTAAGCAATCCGCTCCACCGATGTCCAGTCCAGCTCCAGCCAGCGGGACCAGACCAGGGGCGCTACGGGGGGGTTGTTTAGAGGGTGGTGGTCACGCCCGGAGCCGGATCCGCCTCCGAGGTGGAATGCCCACCCGGCCCCTCCCCTGTTGGGTTTAGTTGGCGCGGTCGCAGTCCACGCCTTTGGGGGGGGGGTACTGTCACGCCCTGGCTCTGGGGACCCTTATATGTTGAGCCAGGGTGTTAGTTTCTTTGTGTAGTGTCTATGTTTCGTTTTCTATGTTCTGTTCTAAGGTTATGTGTTTCTATGTTGGCCGGGGTGGTTCTCAATCAGAGGCAACGTGAATCAGCTGTTGCTTTTTGTCTCTGATTGGGAACCATACTTAGGCAGCCTTTTGTGCACTTGTGATTCGTGGGATCTTGTTCCGTGTAGGTTTGTGTATGACCGAGGACTTCACGTTTCATTTTGTTGTTTTGTTATTTGTATCGTGTTTCTAAGTACACTATTAAAGAGATGTACGCTTATCACGCTGTGCCTTGGTCCGTTACTTACGACGATCGTGACAATAACACATGGCATAAACATGCTAATGAATGCATTGCAATCACATTATATTTCTTTACACATTAGTGGATGGAATAACATCACATTAATATGGTAGAAACAACAATCCGTAATTCGAAATGGGTGATGAACATAATAAGCTTTTTGTGATATGGACAATTTCTGGGATATTTTATGTTAGCTCATGAAACACGGGACCAACACTTTACATGTTGCGTTTATATTTTAGTTGAGTATAGATCAAATAATTGTTGAACCAGTTGCCTACATGTAGTTGGTTGCGATGGGGGTGGGGGAGGATATAGGGCACGAATACAGTCAAAATTCCATGTTGAAATTAGGTCGAAATGGAACCGTTGAAACAACGACCTCAAAAAGACGTCTTTTCAAATCTCAAATAGAACTGAAAATCAACGTGCCTTGGACGTCCGACAGAGACGCTCAAGTTTTTTCAAAAAAATTATTTTAATTTGTTCACTGGGCAGTGTGGTTCAGTTTAGGGTTAGGTTTAAAGTCAGATTTTAAGAAGAGAAATTATAGAATTATAAATTATAGAATTATATTCTGGCTTTGCAGCTTGGCCAGATAGTGGTTTGAGTTCCTGCCCAACTAGATGTGCAGGTGTTGCATTACATCAACATCAGATTGCTATATCATATTATGATGCAGTTAGCTGATATGTTTAATACCTATCCAGTGACAACCCCAACTTGTCTTCTCAAGACAGGCAGAAAGGTGCACTCAAGGCTTGCATGTGAGGCGCCCGTGCAATTTACACTGAACAAAAATATAAACACAACATTCAACAATTTCAAAGATTTTACTGAGTTGCAGTTCATATAAGGAAATCAGTCAATTTAAATAAATAAATTGGGCGCTAATCTATGGATTTCACATGACTGGGAATACAGATATGCATCTGTTGGTCACAAATACCTTTAATAAAAGAGAAATGCTCACTGACAGGGATGTAAACAAATTTGTGCACATAATTGAGAGAAATAAGCTTTTTGTGCGTATGGGACATTTCTGGGATCTTATATTTCAGCTCATGAAACATGGGACCAACACTTTACATTTATATTTTTGTTCAGTGTTTTTTAGAATGCCTCATTTTGAATGATAATGACCCAACTGAAGCCGGGCAGGCCGGCAGTGAGCGATCAGTCCGCTTTCACACTCAGCTCAATTAGATTGTAGTCACACAAAACAATTAAAATGTCTTTACTCAGTTTTTTTCGAGCTCATATGAATTGAAAGAGGTAGCAAAGGGTTGAGGCTTTACCATACATGCTAAATTACATTTACGTCATTTAGCAGACGCTCTTATCCAGAGCGACTTAAAGTTTTTAGTGAGTGTATACATTTTTCATACTGGCTCCCCATGGGAATCGAACCCACAACCCTGGCGTGGCAAGCGCCATGCTCTACCAACTGAGCTACAGGAGGCTTTAAATTAGACCAATGTATCCACTTATGGAAACAAAAACAACACTGTCAGCAAAGATGATTAGCGATATGGATTATCCTGCTAGCATACAGTCAAAGCAAAAGCCACAACTGTCATTGGAGGTGTTGTTGCCGATGTTGAAAGAGAGGGAGATTAAAATGTTTCTTTTATTTCAAGGTAAGGCCTTATTTTCAAACATTTTGGTGGCTAGGCTATCTAGACCATTTCAATCCAAAATGATTGACTGGAATTAATCAATCAACACAATAGTGATGTCATACTGTGTGAGTAACTTTTTAATTACAGATGTATAGGCCTACACGATGCAACCCTGCATAAAGCAAGCTCAGCCCTGTTAGATATATTATCCAATTGCAGTTGTTGTCTGATTGTTGTCTGTATCTCGAAATTTCGAGTAAGCATCTCAACATTTTTAATTGCGTATCTCAACATTTCTAGAAAGTATCTCGAAATGTATATTTACTTATCTCGAAATGTTGAGTTAGTATCTACAAATTTCGAGATAGGATCGGCATTTTGAACAAAATGATGGCGGGAATGCGCTTCCATAAAAGTCTCTTGATAAGTCACTAGGTGCTTAACTAAGGCTTCTATAGTATTTTAACAAAAGGGTCTACTTTTTTATTAATACATTTTATTCGCTTGCTCTCTTCACTTTCTCACTTTTCAAAAAATGAAATCCGTAATTTTTTTTATAAAATGTTGTAGAAAAAAAACAATTTTTTAAGGTTGCACAAAAGTGCATTTATTTATTGTTTATTATTTTCCATGCTGCAGCTGCCGCTAACTCAAGCAGGGTTCTAACTGCTCTTGCATGTTGCGCATGGCTTGTCGAACGCCAAACTCTTCATTGAGACAATGCTGAAACCATCATCCATGGGCGAGTAGGTGCCACATTAACATTTTGCCTAAATAAATTTCAGCAGGCTATGTTGGGAAATAGTCTAGAAGTACTCCATCTTTCTTTTATTATGTGTATCGTTAATTCCGTCTCTGGTGTGCTTTGTTGTGCTTATCAATGCATGAGCACCTTTTTCTCCCACTCAATAAAATATTTGTATTAAGTCATACAAAAATGTACTGCCCGTAAAGTTTCAAATGCATTCTGTCTTTACTAAATGTGTGGTGTGATATGTATTTGAAAATGACATAAAAAAATAAATTGTAATCACTCATCTTCCTCAAATGTGGTCCGGAGAAAGAAGGTGACGATGATGCATTTTGCGAGAGGGAGGGAATCTGATTTCATTGGTCCTCAACTCGCAGTTCAAACAGGATAAAGCGGAGTTCTGAAGGATTTGTTGCCATAGAAATATACCTGGCTAAAATGTGAGCACCTTTCGTGTCAACGTTTATCCCGGTTTGAACTCAAAAGTTGACCAAAGTTAGCTCGCTAAGTCCTCTGTCTCGTGTCGTAGTACACCACTCTGGCTTGCTATTGACGGTATTATCAATGTAATTACTAAATTTACCTGATGGGATTAATTAATATGAAGTAGCAGAGACCTATAAAATATTGCTAGCTACTAAGCACACTTCCAGCCAAGATAGAATCTGCAACGATGCTCACGCTGTCTATTGGTTTCGCCGGTCTCCCAGTCCCGTTCTCTCTGTCTGCTTCGCTCTGCTTGCTGCGCCCGCCCGCTTTCTGTCATTTTTGCATGAGGTGGAAGGAAGTGGGGTACTACCATACAACCAAGCACCCTGATTGGTTGGAAATAGGGCAGAGGTGTGGAAGGTGATTGACAGGGGGTGTAGGTGAGAACTAATTTCAGTTGAGAGGGCTCAGGCTGGCCTTTAACAGATTTCGGAAGTTGTGGAGAAAATCACACTCATATTATGTGTTTTTGACAAGCCAACGAGGACAACACAAGTTAGTATTAGTGATGTATTTAAAACTAAAGTTTTAAATTGTTGTTAAGCCTCGGATATCAAGCTAGCGAAGTAGCGAAGAATTTATTAAATAATTGTCAGTGACTGACATAACAGAAAAACTGCTGATGCACAACCAAATTTCGAAATTGCACGTTGTGTATTATACTTGTAAGGAATACTCAGGGAGAAAAAGTTGTAGATTACACGCGCAGAGCGCGGCAGGTGTTTATTTCGCCTTCGCAAAAGGCAGGTATCGTGGTAACAGGCAGGCAAACAGGCAGGAGAATCAAAAACTAGGACTGAAGGCTATATCTGGTTCTCACAAACGAGCTAGGAAAAGGTTTAGTAGAGTCAAAACGAACAATACCTCTCAAGGCACAAACAGAATGAACTGAACTAAATAAGGAGCTGATGAGACCAGGTGAGTAACTAACACAGGTGAAATCAATGAACAAAAATAAAAGACAGGGCTACGTTCAGGAACACAAAGAAACAGGGCTACGTTCAAGAATACAAGGTTGACTAAGAAAATAAATACAGAACCTTACAATACTATTCTAACTCTCAACAGTAAGTTGAGATCCTGACTGAGTTCCTAAAATAAAAGGGGGGCAGCCAATTGCCCATCCCTGGTCTATATGGTAGACTACTGTAGGTGGATCTACATCTAGCCAGATGTGTGCAGTTGCTTTGTCAAATGGTTGCCCCCCAACCCTTCTTAGACACTATGGAAAGGAGCGGGAGGCTAAATGGCAAATGGTGAAGTCAGAGAGTCCCCCCTCGTCATCAATCATTCATGGCAGCACAGAATAAGCTACTTCTACAGATACCGCTACTGGCACTACCCATTGCCATTCATCACCTCACAGACACCACAAAAAGCTAAGCAAAAACAGCTAACCACACCTCCACCTCTGTGACCCTTACCATCACTACCACCACACCGAGTGCATTTCTCTGCCAGCCTAGCATTCCGTTCAATTTGTTCCATATCAAGCCTTAGATTTATTTTAGAAACCCGGTAGCATACATTGAAATGTGTGGCTTTTTCATGGCTTTCTTTTGCAAAAGAACTTATTTTCAAATAACTGTCAACATACAGTGTAACATCACATTAAGGAACAATAGCAGGTCTATTTTGCTCCAGCAGCTGGCATATTCTGTCGGTTCACAATTCACCCGTGGGAACATGGCAGGTCTCAACACGTGACAACAGAAAGAGTTGGCCTCTACTATCCAAGAGATTGTTCGTGAGGAAATTACCTCTGCCTTCGACTTGCAATTAAATCCGATAACTGAATCTCTTGCACTGCTCACTTCTAAAGTGGATACCTACTCAACTAAAGTGGAAAGTTTGGAGACAGCGGCCAATGTGACAGAGGGGCGACTCCATGACCTGGAAACAGCGTGAACTAAGCTAGAAGGGGAAATCAATCTCCTAAAAAATAAAACAGAATCAATCGAAAATCATTCCCGTAAATTCAATGCGTGGATCACAGGACTTGAAACTGGTGTGGAAGCGGGCAACCCAAATTCCTTCATGAGAAATATTTTCTATGAACTCACCAGTATGGGACCCAGCTTCTTCTTGGGCAGAAGAAGCTGGGTCCCATACCGGTGATAAACATTGCACACTGCACGGGTCCTCTCCGGAATGGATCTCGGTGTACAGTTTTGAAGTCAACCAGCAAATTGTTCACATCGCAGAGGAATCTGGGGCTCTGACCTATGCGGAGAAGATGATCAGCATCTACCCAGATCTGAGTGCCGGACTGTTGAAACAGAGGGCGTCCTACAATGAGGTGAGATCCCAGCTACGCAAGCTAAACCTGAGATGCGGCTTCATCCACCTGGCAAAACTCATCTTGACCTTCCAGAATACAACACACACGTTTTCCACTGCCAAGGAGGCTCAAGACTTCTTCGAGAAGTACATCAAGCCCAACAGACAAGGGCACGAGCCGACAGATCTAGGCTAACCCTAATTTGACTAGCTCAATATTCAGGTATGCTATCCACGCACAATGACGCAGTCATGGCTGTGATGCTGCCCTCAGCATAAGTCAATGATGAGGACACCCCCTCAGTTGGGTAAAAGGAACACTATTATTATTATTATTATTATTATTATTGCTGAACATTGGGCTTCATTAATATAATATTATTATAGTTATAGTTGCTTCCTTGTGGGGCTACAGCGCATTGCATCCATATTGGCTAAACTGTTTAGGATAGATGGCCAGTCCCATATGGGCTACCACACAATTCCTTCATTTAATTTTTTTCTTCCTGTTGATGGCTGTCCCCCTCCGTTTACGCTGCTGAATTTATATCCCAGGGAAGACTTGGCCTTCAGGACATGATTGATTATTGTGTGATTATCTAGATTATAGACTGCATTTCTTGCACATAACCTCTTATTTTGTTCTCTTTTTTTGTACATAGTATAGAGCACGTACATGCTTAATACAAATTGAGGGTACATTATGTTTAGGATCATTTAGACCATATTGCTAATGATAATGGATCAGAAGCTATTGCTCCTACAGCCATCCTGTTTGAATGTTTAGGCTTGCATTTCTATTGCTATATTTAGCATACTTTATTTTCCTTTTCTCTTCTTTTTTTCTTAATTTCCCACCCTAATTCATAAAGTCTGCAAACTTACATTTAAAGGTCTGAAACCCTATAAAGATAATGCAGGGAGGGGGGACCAGGTAGGGAGGGCTGGGGTCTAGGGAGGGGGGGAGAGGTTAGAGAAGGGGGTTGGTGGCTAGGGAGGGGGGCGCTTGGGAGGGGAGGGTGGGGGGGGTTCACGGGGGGGGGTTTCTGGATGGGGAACAACCAATGGATGGGTTTCCCTGTGGTTCCTACTTTTTGTTTCACATCCATGGGCTCATTAACACAAAACATAACAATTGCATCATTAATACTACATTCATTTTTTAAACAATGGCAAAGCTAGCTATTCTCTTCTGGAATTTGAAAGGCCTAACTGTCCTATTAAATGTTCCAGCTGTCTTGATATTCTAACAAGAAACCATATTGATATAGCAATGCTCCAAGAAACACACCTGCTCCAAAGGAACTCACATAGAATAGAGAACCATTTGTACAAACTGGCTGCTTTTTCATCAGCCCCAAACAAAACTAAAGGTGTAATCATAACGATACATAAGAAACTCAAAATTACCATATTGGGTAAAGGCAAAGACCAAGAAGGCAGAATCACTTTTGTATTTGTATTTATTAGGGATCTTCCTGGGGTCCAAACATATTAAAGCACTTACATTACATATAAAAGAAAATATAAAACAGTACATCATATGATATTATTACACCACTACCTATCTACAATACAAAATATTTAGTACCACCATACAACAATATCACAATGTGTGCGTATGCATGTGTCTATACCCTTGTGTGTGTCTCTTCACAGTCCCCGTTGTTCCATAAGGTGTATTTTTACCTGTTTTTTAAATCTGATTCTACTGCTTGCATCAGTTACCTGATGTGGAATAGAGTTCCATGTAGTCATGGCTCTATGTAGTCCTGTGTGCCTCCCATAGTCTGTTCTGGACTTGGGGACTGTGAAGAGACTTCTGGTGGCATGTCTTGTGGGGTATGCATGGGTTTCCGAGCTGTGTGATAGTAGTTTAAACAGACAGCTCAGTACATTCAGCTTGTCAACACCTCTTACATAAACAAGCAGTGATGAAGTCAATCTCTCTTCCTCTCTGAGCCAGGAGAGACTGACATGCATGTCATTAATGTTAGCTTTCCGTGTACTTTTAAGGGCCAGCCATGCTGCCCTGTTCTGAGCCAACTGCAATTTTCCCAAGTCCCTCTTTGTGACACCTGACCACACTACTGAACAATAGTCTAGGTGCGACAAAACTAGGGCCTGTAGGACCTGTCTTGTTGATAGTGTTGTTAAGAAGGCAGAGCAGGACTTAATTATGGACATACTTCCCTCCATCTTAGCTACTGTTGTATCAATATGCTTTGACCATGACAGTCTACAATCCAGGGTTACTCCAAGCAGTTTAGTCTTCTCAACTTGCTCAATTTCCACATTATTCATTACGAGATGTAGTTGAGGTTTAGGGTTTAGTGAATGATTTGACCCAAATACAATCCTTTTAGTTTTGGAAATATTCAGGACTATTATAGGATTATTCCTTGCCAACCATTCCGAAACTAACTGCAACTCTTTGTTAAGTGTTGCAGTTATTTAAGTTGCTGTAGTAGCTGACGTGTTTACTCAAAGCCAGTGGCATGTCATTAGTAAAGATGGAAAAAGCAAGGGGCCTAGACAGCTGCCCTGGGGAATTCCTGAATCTACCTGGATTATGTTTGAGAGGCTTCCATTAAAGAACACCCTCTGTGTTCTGTTAGACAGGTAACTCTTGATCCACATTACTGCAGTTTAAAGCCATAACACATACGTTTTTCCAGCAGCAGACTATGATCGATAATGTCAAAAGCCACACTGAAGTCTAACAAAACAGCCCCCACAATATTTTTATCATCAATTTCTCTCAGCCAATCATCAGTTATTTGTGTAAGTGCTGTCCTTGTTGAATGTCCTTCTCTATAAGCATGCTGAAAGTTTGTTGTCAATTTGTTTATAGTAAAATAGCATTGTATCTGGTCAAACACAATTTTTTCCAATAGTTTACTAGTTTACTTTCCTTAATACTAGAACTGCTGGGCCTCAAGGGACCCCCCTTCAAGCTAATGAGCATTCATTCTGACTGCAACATTCTTAACAGTGTAATTAATGCATTTCGTATATGCTATTGCAAAAAATATATTTTGGTGGTGTTTATGAAGGTATTTTTTTATAACACAATAGCATTTCCATTAGTTTATGTTATTGTAATCTACATGTAAAAACAATAAACACCAACATTCAAGTGTTCAATCAATTTTATTCATGGAGTGCCTTTGTTACAACTATGAAACAGAAAGCATATGTGTTGGAACACGGTATCAGCTTCTTTTTATAACAATAAATAAATAAATACCCCAACCACCAAGACGCACGGTCATCAAGACCCACAGTCAAATGATGAAACATCAGTAGCCTAAACATCATTATAAGCGCCAAGTGTGCTTGACAAATAGTGAGAATCAGCACAAAAGCAATAATGGCATTATAATGAATTTAAGTGTCAATATGAAAGCAGTCAAAAATAGTCAATTATTGTCAGTGCTTGCTATTCTGTTCAAACTTGTTCCAAATGTCGGATACCATGACGAATTTGTCTGTTTCCAGGCATCACGTTCTCGTTTCTTTGTCATCAAAATGGAGGTAACACAAGCGATCCAGTGACATGGCTTCTCCAAAGAAAAGTATCTAATACATTTTGTGCTGATAATTGGCCCGTAGCATTGTCACCGGCTTGTTCTATCCAAATGGTGCTGTCTCTTCCTCGCTCCTGTCTCACCATTTCATTTGGTGGTAGCCCGGTCTGCTTTTTGTGCAATAGGCCTCGGAGGTGTAGGCTGAGGCTCAGAATCAGAAGAATAATCATCAGAGATTAGTCATTTTTATTCAGTTATTGTCAATTACGCACGCTCTCACCGTGTACTCCAAGTAGGCCAGAGTAGACTGATAAGACTGCTTGAACTGCTGTTCTTCATTCACAATTGGTGATTACATAATTATGCATCATTCGCTTCCCCTTGCTCATCAACTCACCCATCATATTACATTTATTCATTCTGTTGTTATTATGTGTGAACGTAGTTTCGGTATAATTTAGGTTCAGTTTCGAGGCAATTATCAAGGTGATTATCAACTGGGCATGGCTCTTTGAAATGTCGGGAGAAGGAGTGGAGCAGGTCCTACTTTTAGGAGAAGGAAGGGCAATGGGGGAAAACCATTCAAAAAATGACATGCCCTCCTAAAACTGATTGTAACTCCAGTTCTGTTTGTGATATTAAGATTCTAACAATGACAGTGTGTAATATAAACTTTAGGAAAAGTCAAGGACAGAGGGGGGCATGACTTAAAAAATGGCAAAGTAAAAAAATAATATTTCAAGACTGCTTTAGTGGTTCTAGTGTTAAATGTATCCATAATGGAAAGATAATTGCCTTTATTAATGTGGACGCTCCAAATTCATATGATCTGACATTTTGGGATTCTCTGAGCATATTGTTAGAATTTACTGAATTCCATCTGGTTATTGGAACAGACATGAATGACATTTTGGACATGCGGACAAATCTAATAAGACTAACTACAATCCACATGCAACCAAGGCTCTCCAGCATATAGTCTCTGACTACAACCTCATTGATGCCCGGAGAGCACATAATCCTAAAGCAAAAGAGTATACGTTCTACTCAAACAAGCACAAATCATGATCACAAATCGATTTCATACTATTATCTACATCTCTATTTTCTTTCATTAAGAAAATAAAAATTCTACATATGAGCTTGTCTGACCACCACACTTATTACTGCCAACTTCAAATGACAGAATCTCCTAAAAGAGACACAAGATGGTGTTTGAAAGTTTCATTAATACAAAATCCGACAATAACAATTCAGTCGGTGACCCGCGGATTCTATGGGATGCCACCAAATGTTTTATTAAAAATAATGCAACTGCATTTGCATCTGGTTTGAATAAACACAATTAAAGAAGATTTGGAAATGTTGTTAACTGTGTTAGAGCATTCTCAACAAACACTATTTTCAGACCAGGTAGCTATTACTTTTTCCAAAGTGAAGACAGAACTTAACCCTCGTGGTTGTCCTCCCAAATGCCTTAAGCCTTTTGTCCTCTGGGGTCAAAAATGACCCCGCCTGGTTTGACTGTTTATAAAGCATACAGTATACATTTTCAATCAATTCTGTGTTACATCTTTAATCTTACTTCTGTTCAACCCATTACTAGAATTTTTTTCATTTGTTTTGGAATTTAGAGCCAATAGACCTTGTTTACATAAAAGTATACCCTGTTTTTAAGTAAAAATACAATGAAACTATGAATTATTTTGACCTATTATTATTTTGACTATTTGACTTATCACTGAGTGGTATTTGTAAAAGTTTAGTGAGGATGCTGTTTTTGAATCATTTTATTTTTATTAATGACAGCCCATAATCACACCTTTTTGTCCTCTGGGGTCAAAAATGACCCTGCCTGGTTTGACTGTTTATAAAGCATACAGTATACATTTTCAATCAATTCTGTGTTACATCTTTAGTCTTACTTCTGTCTAACCCATTACTAGAATTTTTTTCATTTGTTTTGGAATTTAGAGCCAATAGACCTTGTTTACATAAAAGTATACCCCTGTTTTTTAAGTAAAAATACAATGAAACTATGAAATATTTTGACCTATTATTATTTTGACTATTTGACTTATCACTGAGTGGTATTTGTAAAAGTTTAGTGAGGATGCTGTTTTTGAATCATTTTATTTTTATTAATGACAGCCCATAATCACACCTTTTGTCCTCTGGCGTCAAAAATGACCCCGCCTGGTTTGACTGTTTATAAAGCATACAGTATACATTTTCAATCAATTCTGTGTTACATCTTTAGTCTGAATGAACGTTAGTTGTTTAATACTATGATGATTCAAACAAATTTGAGTAATTAGTTGAATTAGGGTGTTTTATACTTCTGTTTGGATCAAAGACCCCGCAGCACAAAGTTTACATACTGCTTGGCAAAACATCTTTGATCATGTTTCTTTGATGTGTGGGTCGTGCCTGTTATGTACAACAACAACAACAACAAAAAAGTATTTTCTCACAGGTGTTTGGGATTTCACATTTTAGTCTGAGAGAGACAGGCAGCACAATGAGGAGGCAGAAGTTTTATAATGCACAGGAGGCTTGCAAGATAATTTTTGAAATAAAAAGAAAAAATGACCAGGAGGACAATGCTGCACATAATGAGGATGAATGAACTTAGGGGTCAGAAGAGGAGGAACATAATGATGAGGTGATAGATCCAACATACAGACAGCATGCTACTTCTTCCTCCGAAGATTCCCCCACATCTCCTGCTGCAGAAATGGAAGATGATTATGAATATAAGGAAATGGATGAACGTGATGATGATGTAGAATCTGAAGCTGGTATGGAAGAAGTGTCAGAAGTGGAGCACTGCACCTATTATGATGAAGAATCAACAGATGAGGTAGAATCTGAAAGTTGAAATGGAAGAAGTGTCAGAAGTGAGGATCATCTATTATGATGAAGACGAAGAGATCAACAGATGAGGTAGAATCTGTGGAATCAACAGATGAGGTAGAATCTGTGGAAGAGGACCCATCTCAGCTGGGTCCTCTTCCTCAGATTCTACCTCATCTGTTGATTCTTCGTCTTCATCATAATAGATGATGTCCTCCACTTCTGACACTTCTTCCATACCAGCTTCAGATTCTACATCATCATCACGTTCATCCATTTCCTTATATTCATAATCATCTTCCATTTCTGCAGCAGGAGATGTGGGGGAATCTTCGGAGGAAGAAGTAGCATGCTGTCTGTATGTTGGATCTATCACCTCATCATTATGTTCCTCCTCTTCTGACCCTGAACCCTCTTCATCAGTTGATTCATCCTCATTATGTGCAGCATTGTCCTCCTGGTCATTATTTTCTTTTATTTCAAAAATTATCTTGCAAGCCTCCTGTGCATTATAAAACTTCTGCCTCCTCATTGTGCTGCCTGTCTCTCTCAGACTAAAATGTGAAATGCCCAAACACCTGTGGAGAAAATACTTTTGTTGTTGTTGTTGTAACCATTGTTTGACCCACACATCAAAGAAACATGATCAAAGATGTTTTGCCAAGCAGTATGTAAACTTTGTGCTGCGGGGTCTTTTTGACCCCAGAGGACAACAGAAGTTATTACATTTAGTAAAACACCCATAATTCAATCAAATTACTTCAAATTTGTTTGAATAAAGAGCATAGTATTAAACAACTACCGTTATATTTCAGACCAATTGATGAATAAAAAACATATTTTGTCGGCAAAGATTTAATTTGGGGTCAGAATGACCCCAGGACAACAGGAGGGTTAATTTATTGATAAGACAGAGAGCAGAATCTGAAACAGTGGAATGACTATCAGAACCCAAATTAATCAATCAAAGATTATCCCGCTTCAATAATGATCTGTACACCTCTGATTGTAAATCCACACCAAGCCAGACTAAGTCCTTTCTAAAAGAATTAAGAGCTCCTCTCAACAGAGGAAGCTACTTCACTGGGAGCCCAAATCTCTCTCAATGAACTCAAAAGGGCATTGGATAGCATGAATAAAGGCAAATCACCTGGATGGGACGGTATTCCTCCTGAGGTCTATTAAAATGTTTGGAATCAATTAGGCCCACTATTGCTCGAAAGGATTAATACAGCCGTTCATAAAGGTTCATTTGAGAGAGATGTGAATACAGCACTAATTTCGCTTTAATTAAGAAAAGGTATGGACTCCACCCAGTGTTCTCACTAACCAGGCCCGGCTCCAGAATGACATGCCGGGGGGCCCTGGATTTTAAATCCATGGGGGCCACAATTAATATTGCTTTAGATCCCTAATAACACAAGGTAGATTGGTCTTACTATTGTCCAAATTTGCAAAACATTATCTCAAATGTAGCTGTACACACCAACAACAGTCGTTTTCTATAATAACACAAGAAAGATATGCGCCCCAGTATGACATAAAAGTGTATCCGAAATGCAGACGTAGCTACCGTAGGCCTACACATAATTTGCGCCTACCAACATGCACAGATCAGCTCGACAGGATGAGCACCACTATCAAAGATTCTTACAGGCTTCATAGCTTAAACTTAAATAATTAGACCTATAGGCAACATTTCTGTCGAATTTGTGACACAACGCAATGAGCGTAACCAAGCTGTCACTTCTCCAGGTGCGCAATATTTTCTGTGTGGGAGAGTTTCAGAAACTAAATCAAACTAAGTGCATAATCTATGCTCATAGCGGATGTGAAATGTCTTACATGGCAGTAGCCAATTTGAATCTGCAGTGATAAGAGTACATTCACATTCCAAGAGCAACACACACACGCTACAGCAAGAGAGCAGAGAGGAGCCGAAAAAGTAGGCTATGTGTTGGTTTCATAGTATTGATAACACTTTTACAGTAGCAAATGTTGGCCTATCTGAAATGCAGCCATATTTTTTAAAAACATTTTAGTCATTTAGCAGACGCTCTTATCCAGAGCGACTTACAGTTAGTGAATGCATCCGTTTTCTTTTTCTTTTTTTTTTTGATACTGGCCCACCGTGGGAAACGAACCCACATCCCTGCCGGCCAAACCCTCCCCTACCTTGGACGACGCTGGACCAATTGTGCGCCACCCATGGGTCTCCCGGTTGCGGCCGGCTGCGACAGAGCCTGGACTCGAACCAGGATCTCTAGTGGCACAGCTAGCACTGCAATGCAGTGCCTTAGACCACTGTGCCATATACACTGAGAATACAAAACATTAGGAACACTTTCCTAATGTTGAGTTGCGCCCTCTTTTGCCCTCAGAACAGCCTCAATTCATCGGGGCATGGACTCTAAAAGCGTTCCACAGGGATGCAGGTCCGTATTGACTCCAATGCTTCCCACAGTTGTGTCAAGTTGGCTCGATGTTCGGTGGGTGGTGGACCATCCTTGATACACACGGGGAACTGTTGAGTGTGAAAAACCCAGCAGCGATGCAGTTCTTTACACACTCAAACCAGAGCGCCTGGCACCTACTACCATACCCTGTTCAAAGGCACTTACATATTTCGTCTTACCCATTCCCGCTTTGAATGGTACACATACACAATCCATGTCTCAATTGTCTCAAGGCTTAAAAATCTTTCTTTAACCTCGTAAGAATCGTACCCTTTTCTTAAATTTCAGCCTAAAATGACATACCCAAATCTAACTGCCTGTAGCTCAGGACCTGAAGCAAGGATATGCATATTCTTGATACTTTTTGAAAGGAAACACTTTGAAGTTTGTGGAAATGTGAAATTAATGTAGGAGAATATAACACATTAGATCTGGTAAAATATAGTACAAACAAAAAAACATTTGTTTTCATTTCTTTCTTTTTTTATCATCTTTGAAATGCAAGAGAAAGGCCACAATATAATATTGCAGTTTAGGCGCAATTTAGATTTTGGCCAATAGATGGCAGCAGTGTGTGTGCAAAGTTTCAGATTGATCCTGTGAAGCGTTGCAATTTTGTATCAAGTCTGCCCAAATGTGCCGAAATGGTCAATTGATACATTTTCAAGTACATAACTATAGAGAACATACAAAAATGATATGGTAATACAAAATGTAAGTTTACACACTCCCAGGAATGTCATACATGATGGATCATTAGCTTATACACTAACTTTCACACATCTACAGTCGTGGTCAAAAGTTTTGAGAATGATTATATTGATTGTACAAGTATTGGTATTCACAAAGTTCGCTGCTTCAGTGTTATGATATATTTTTGTCAGATGTTACTATGGTATACTGAAGTATAATTACAAGCATTCCGTAAGTGTCAAAGGCTTTTACTGTTTATGCAAAGAGTCAATATTTGCAGTGTTGACCCTTCTTTTTCAAGACCTCTGCAATCCACCCTGGCATGCTGTCAATTAACTTCTGGACCACATCCTGACTGATGGCAGCCCATTCTTGCATAATCAATGCTTGGAGTTTGTCAGAATTTGTGGGTTTTTGTTTGTCCACTCGCCTCTTGAGGATCGACCACAAGTTCTCAATGGGATTAAGGTCTGGGGAGTTTCCTGGCCATGGACCCAAAATGTTGATGTTTTGTTCCCCGAGCCACTTAGTTATCACTTTTGCCTTATGGCAAGGTGCTCCATCATGCTGGAAAAGGCATTGTTCGTCACCAAACTGTTCTTGGATGGTTGGGAGAAGTTGCTCTCTGAGGATGTGTTGGTACCATTCTTTATTCATGGCTGTGTTCTTAGACAAAATTGTGAGTGAGCCCACTCCCTAGGCTGAGAAGCAACCCCACACATGAATGGTCTCAGGATGCTTTACTGTTGGCATGACACAGGACTGATGGTAGCGCTCACCTTGTCTTCTCCGGACAAGGTGTTTTCCGGATGCCCCAAACAATCGGAAAGGGGATTCATCAGAGAAAATGACTTTACCCCAGTCCTCAGCATTCCAATCCCTGTACCCTTTGCAGAATATCAGTCTGTCCCTGATGTTTTTCCTGGAGAGAAGTGGCTTCTTTGCTGCCCTTCTTGACACCAGGCCATCCTCCAAAAGTCTTTGCCTCACTGTGCGTGCAGATGCACTCACACCTGCCTGCTGCCATTCCTGAGCAAGCTCTGCACTGCTGGTGCCCCGATCCCGCAGCTGGATCAACTTTAGGAGACGGTCCTGGCGCTTGCTGGACTTCGTTGGGCGCCCTGAAGCCTTCTTCACAACAATTGAACCTCTCTGCTTGAAGTTCTTGATGATCCGATAAATGGTTGATTTAGGTGCAATCTTACTAGCAGCAATATCCTTGACTGTGAAGCCCTTTTTGTGCAAAGCAATGATGACGGCACGTGTTTCCTTGCAGGTAACCATGGTTAACAGAGGAAGAACAATGAATTCAAGCACTACCCTCAAAACTTTTGACCACGACTTTAGATGGTCAGGCAGGGTGGGTGTGGAGCCAGAGACAGCAGTGGTTCAAATTGTAGAACCCAGTTCCTACATTTGAATATAAAATTGATTTTATCAAACAAAACTGTGCTGCATTTTATCTCTGGGTCCCTTAGGATGATAAATCAGAGCAAGATTACTGAATGTAAGTACATTATTTACCTTCAGAGGTGAATGTATTAAACCAGTTGCAATGATACATTTTTGTTGTTGTACACTCTCCTCAAACAATAGCATGGTATTTTGTCACTGTAATAGCTTCTGTAATTTGGACAGTGCAGTCAGATTAACAAGAATTTAAGATTTCTGCCCATATAAGAGATGTCTATGTCCTGGAAAGTTTGCTGTTACTTACAACAGTCATGCTAATCACATTAGCGCACATTAGCTCAACCGTCCCATATACGGGACACCGATCCCATAGAGGTTAACCTGTCTCCCCCACTTCATCTACACTAATTGAAGTGACATCAATAAAGGAATAATTCTAGCGTGGTGGCCAGGGCCATAAAGGTTGTTGCTTACTATTTAGAAGAGTTGCAGCCTCCTCGATGCTGTGTTGAACCTCATGAGAAGTTTCTGATTCCTTTCTCCTTGTACTTGTCTGGTCCCTCTCAAATGCCAGCTGGACAAGCTGGGCCTTTCGTTGATGTAACATGCTGTATCTGTGCTCACTGAATACGTTCTTCAGGGTGGGCATTGCTGTAGATGCCCCAAATGTTAATCCGTGTTTCGGTGCCAACAGCACAGTCGGCATTACTGACAAAGGCCCACTGTATCTTTGAAGAACACTGAGTGGGGTCCATTTGTTGTTGCTGGCTGTGGTTGCGATTTGACTTTGCAAGAATGTGCAAGCCACAATAAACTCTGCTTTCACTGGTTCAGTTTTGGTTGGATCCAACAGGTTGTCCGGTGCTAGTGGCTGGGCTAACAGCGGTGCAGGTGCTTGTTGTGCTATTACCCTCGTGCTGCTGGTTCTAGGCCCTGGCTCTTCTCAATCTTGTTGGTCAGCAGGCAGCGTGGGGGGTGGGAGGGTATTACATTTTCGGCTAGGCTCCTCAACCTAAGTGGTCGGGCCAGCAGGCTGCTCGGTGAGCATTGCATCGCTCAGTCTCGACATGGTGGTCCTCAGTTTTTTGCTCTTGGCAGTGCCCAGCCATTTTTGGATATCCATGCTGATCAAAGCTTAGCCAACTAGGAACAATTATTCAGCGTACCAAAACTTAACGAAGCTAGCAGCTACTAGCTAGCCTATAATTAGTTGTCTACAAAAGTGAACAACTTTTTTCCCTCTGTCAATTTGACCCCACCCTGTGATCCAATGAGCTTCCTAAACAAGGTAATGAAGGCGGTACCTTATGATATTGCATGGCAAGGTGCCCAATCAGAATGCATTTTTTGTTAACTACTAAATATTACATTACTAATAATGTCAACATCCCCCCTCCCTCCCCCCTCCTCAGATCATGAGTGCACACCCGGCATATAGCCTCTGCCCCGGTCTGCGCTACTGGCAGGCCCGGTGGCGCTACATTGGCAAAACCGGGCATAGTAATTAATATACCATTTGAAATGTTTATGGGGAAACAAAACTGGGGGGGGGCACAAATTCTGGGGTGTCCACACCCTGCTTTGCCACCCTGTAGAGCCGGCCCTGTCACTATCGCCCCCTATCTTTGATAAACACAGATATTAAACTGTTTTCTAAAATCTTGTCGTCCCACCTCGAGACTTACAAATTGGTCCATGTCGGTTTGTTAAAAAGCATTTATACTCGGATAACCTCCGTCAACTGTTACATATCTTAGATGCTTCATCAGAAACAGCTCCTTGGGCTGTATTATCTCTCCATGCAGAAAAAGCTTTTGATAGACTAGAATGGTCATATCTTTGGTCTGTCTTGAAACATATGGGAATTGGCTCCAATTTCATTAATATGATTAAAATACTATATTCCAATACCTCAGCCATAGTTATAACAGCTCTGCTCTGCTCCGCTCAGATACACTAGCAGCAGCAGACAAGGTGATCCAATTTTGCTTTTGCTATTCTTATTATCCATGGAACCCCTGGCCCAGGCAATTTGTCAGTCGAAGGAAATAACACCAATTTCCCTCAAATCTACAGATCACTTCAACTCATTATACGCAGACAATATTTTATATATCTAGACAATGTATTTAAATCGCTCCCAAACGCATTGAAGATCATAGATAAATTAATCCGCTTCATCTCAAGCTATAAAATTAACCCAACCAAATCAGCCATACTGCCTCTCCATCTCAATTTATGGAATCCCAATTGTTTCCCATTTTAAATTTGGGAGTAGATACATTTCCTTCCTTAGATAAAACCATTGCTATAAACTTTAACAGAACGCTCAAATAAATGTAATACGACCTCAGTAGATGGAATAATGTCCCAGTCATTTTAACCAGCAAAATGAATATATTGCCACGGCTGAATTTCTGTAGTACAATGCTTCACATGGCTCCCCCTCGTGGCTATTGGGATAAAATTCATAGTGCGGTTTCAAAATGTATATGGCAAAGTAAATGATCCCAGATAAAATCAACACATTTAGAAAGAGGGAAAGACATAGGACAATCTGTACCAAACTTTAAATTGTATTTCCTGGCACTAGAATTTCACCCCATCCTAAAATGGTTTAGACATGATTCTTCTGCACCCTGGCTGAGAGAAATATGGTGTCTCCTATTGCCCTGGAAAAGGTGGTATTCACTGATATATCCATTAAACAATGTAAACTACGCTTTGGTCCTATTATTGCTCATACAATTTATATTTGGCGCAAAATTGAAAAGCAATGTAACTGGGAATCAAAATGGAATATCCATACTCCAATATTTCACAATAATGCCTTGCGATCTGGAGGGCGGCCTTTTGCATCCCCCCCCAATGGTCCAAATGTGGAATGTGTACCCTTACTGATATCTGGTTTGAGAACATTCTAAGAATTGAAAGATACATACACATTACCAGGCAACTCTATATTTACAATTTAGGTCAGCTATGCTGGCCTATGGAGTCCCTTGGGAAACCCAACTACCAATGATGGGATTTATAAATAAATTATCTGGGCTCCCGAAAGGACTGATATCTATAAAATATAAACAACTTTTGGAAAGCTCATATTCTGAGCTAGCCATTAAAAAAGTATGGTCCACAGATCTAATTGAATCTGAACAACCTTTTAACTGGAACAAAATATGAAAACATATGACCTTGGCATCCCATAATCCAACCCATCAATTTATACATTTTAAGTTTGTTCACAGACTGTATTTAACACCAAGGAAACTTTTTACGATGAAATTGGCCCCAAATCCCAACTGTTCACTGTGTCCCCTAATCAGGTATTTTTATTTTTTTTATTTCACCTTTATTTAACCAGGTAAGCCAGTTGAGAACAGGTTCTCATTTACAACTGCGACCTGGCCAAGATAAAGCAAAGTAGTGCAATAAAAACAACACAGAGTTACATATGGGGTAAAAAACATAAAGTCAGAAATACAACAGAAAATATATATACAGTGTGTGCAAATGTAGCAAGTTATGGAGGTAAGGCAATAAATAGGCTATAGTGCAGAATAATTACAATAGTATTAACACTGGAATGCTAGATGTGCAAGAGATTATGTGCAAATAGAGATACTGGGGTGCAAAAGAGCAAAATAAATAACAATATAGGGATGAGGTAGTTGGGTGGGCTAATTTCAGATGGGCTGTGTACAGGTGCAGTGATCGGTAAGGTGCTCTGACAACTGATGCTTAAAGTTATTGAGGGAGATAAGAGTCTCCAGCTTCAGAGATTTTTGGCACATTCCTTCACATGATGTGGGCGTGCCCTGCAGTTAACTGTTTCTGGGGCAAAGTTACAAAATGCATTTATAAGTACATTAATTAAAATATTCAATGCTTTGCATCTATTATGTTACTTAACAATGAATCTTGATTCTCTCAATCAATCAGAGAAGATTACTGCTGGCATGCTGCGAATTTTTTTTTGGCTCTAAGATGGCAACCACCTCACAAGCTAGATTTCCATTCAATTGGTGACAGATTTTCATGTGGATATTCTAAAATCTGCATAAAAACAATATGCGCATTTTCCCACCAGAGACGTTTCCATCAAATGGACTTGTTGCAGATAAAAGGCTGTGTGCGATGACGTAGTGCACATAAAAATACCTTTTGCGGTTAAATTCCCATGTACTGAATAAAAAATAAAAGTTAAATTGGTTTCCATTGCATTTTCAACTCTACAGATGGTTTTCTCACAAAATAAATTGTGTTATGTTGTGAATGTGCCCACTCTGGTATTGTCACGGATCCCCCGGGTACTGCTGCTCATTCCATTCACCAGTTCCGGAGGTCTAAGTCACCTGCACAGTGCCCAGTCTCACCTCCGGGTACCGTCCTCAAGCTAATGGGCAGTGGGAGAGGGTCAATCAGGAAGTGGGCAGGTTCCTGAGGTGTTACCGGGGGAGTGGGCAGATTTTCTACCTTGGGCTGAGTACACACAGAATTCCCTCCGCCACTCCTCCACTAACCTCACTCCTTTCCAGTGCGTGTTGGGGTATCAGCCGGCCCTGGCACCTTGGCATCCGAGCCAGACCGAGGCCCCTGTGGTGGACGAGTGATTTCGGAGCACTGAGGAGATCTGGAACGCTGCGCACACTCGTCTCCAGCAGGCCGTGCGTCGGCACAAGGAACAGGCCGACTGTCACCGCAGTGAGGTGCCTGTTTTCTCTCCAGGCAACTGGGTCTGGCTCTCCACCCGGAACCTGCCCCTCCGCTTGCCCTGCCGGAAGCTGAGCCCGCAGTTTGTGGGGCCATCACTGTCACGGATCCCCCCGGTACTGCTGCTCATTCCGTTCACCAGCTCCGGAGGTCTACGTCACCGGCTTTCTAGGCATCACTGACATGGATCATTACCACCAACCCCGTACTGTCTTGTCTCATTACACACACCTGGTTCCCATTCCCCCTGATTAGTATGTGTATATACAGTTGAAGTCGGAAGTTTACATACACCTCAGCCAAATACATTTAAACTCAGTTTTTCACAATTCCTGACATTTAATCCTAGTAAAAATTCCCTGTCTTAGGTCAGTTAGGATCACCACTTTATTTTAAGAATGTGAAATGTCAGAATAATAGTAGAGAGAATGATTTATTTCAGCTTTTATTTCTTTCATCACATTCCCAGTGGGTCAGAAGTTTACATACACTCAATTAGTATTTGGTAGCATTGCCTTTAAATTGTTTAACTTGAGTCAAACATTTTGGGTAGCCTTCCACAAGCTTCCCACAATAAGTTGGGTGAATTTTGGCCTATTCCTCCTGACACAGCTGGTGTAACTGAGTCAGGTTTGTAGGCCTCCTTGCTCGCACACGCTTTTTCAGTTCTGCCCACACATCTTCTATAGGATTGAGGTCAGGGCTTTATGATGGCCACTCCAATACCTTTACTTTGTTGTCCTTAAGCCATTTTGCCACAACTTTGGAAGTATGCTTGGGGTCATTGTCCATTTGGAAGACCCATTTAAGTTCCTGACTGATGTCTTGAGATGTTGCATCAATATATCCACATCATTTTCCTTCCTCATGATGCCATCTATTTTGTAAAGTGCACCAGTCCCTCCTTTAGCAAAGCACCCCCACAGCATGATGCTGCCACCCCCGTGCTTCACAGTTGGGATGGTGTTCTTCGGCTTGCAAGCCGCCCCCATTTTCCTCCAAACATAACGATGGTCATTATGGGCAAATAGTTCTATTTTTGTTTAATCAGACCAGAGGACATTTCTCCAAAAAGTACGATCTTTGTCCCCATGTGCAGTTGCAAACCGTAGTCTGGCTTTCTTATGGCGGTTTTGGAGCAGTGGCTTCTTCCTTGCTGAGCGGCCTTTCAGGTTATGTCGATATAGGACTTGTTTTACTGTGGATATAGATACTTTTGTACCTGCTTCCTACAGCATCTTCACAAGGTCCTTTGCTGTTGTTCTGGGATTGATTTGCACTTTTCGCACCAAAGTACATTCATCTCTAGGAGACAAAACGCGTCTCCTTCCTGAGCGGTATGCTGCGTGGTCCCATGGTGTTTATACTTGTGTACTATTGTTTGTACAGATGAACATGGTACCTTCAGGCGTTTGGAAATTGCTCCCAAGGATGAACCAGACTTGTGGAGGTCTACAATTTTTTTTCTGAGGTCTTGGCTGATTTCTTTTGATTTTCCCATGATGTCAAGCAAAGAGGCACTGAGTTTGAAGGTAGGCCTTGAAATACATCCACAGGTACACCTCCAATTGACTCAAATGATGTCAATTAGCCTATCAGAAGCTTCTAAAGCCATGACATCATTTTCTGGAATTTTCCAAGCTGTTTAAAGGCACAGTCAAGTTAGTGTATGTAAACCTCTGACCCACTGGAATTGTGAAACAGTGAATTATAAGTGAAATAATCCATCTGTAAACAATTGTTGGAACAATTTCTTGTGTCATGCACAAAGTAGATGTCCTAACCGACTTGCCAAAACTATAGTTTGTTAACAAGAAATTTGTGGAGTGGTTGAAAAACGAGTTTTAATGACTCCAACCTAAGTGTATGTAAACTTCTGACTTCAACTGTATGTGCCCTCTGTTCCCTATTTTTCTTGTCGATTATTGTCCCATGTCCGTTGGTCTCGTGAGTACCGTGTATAGTGCTCTTGTTGTTTACGGGTCTTGTCCTGTGTATTGTGTAGAGGTTACACCTCGCTCATTGTTTGGGTTACATCCCTTTTGTATATATATACGTGTTTGTGTTGGGTGACGTAAATAAAACCCCTAATACGCAGTGGCGGCTGGCCGATAGAGGGCGCTAGGGCGCCGCCCCCTTAAATAAAATTATTTTAAAAAATAAAATAAAAAATAAATAAAAATAATAATAATAATAATAAAAACATCAGTATGTCAATATTTGTGTGTTTGAAATATGGAATGCACACAGTAATATGTGTAAGATATGATAGAAAATCATATTCGCAACCTTTCCTCTGCCTGTCAAACGCCTCGTCAGCTCTGGGCGATACAGAAAGTGCCCCGAGGAGGCGGGTCTACGTAGCAGTTAAGCCAATTGCTAATTTAAGATATGAATGTATGACATAAAATGTAGCTAATCAGCGATTTTAATTCGAATCCAAGGAGGGCGATTATTTTATCGCCCCAAGCTCGCCCCTGATAAAATAAGGACCGGGCTCCAGTGGCGCCATTTTTACTAGACGACAATGGCGAGCGCAAACGTTACTCCTCCAAGACCCAACCCTAACTCGGTGAAATCTCTCCTCCAAGATCCGTTTGAGAGGAGAACTTTGTCAGAGAAAGTTCGGGTGAAAGAGCTGGGCCCAGATCAACCTGACCTCTCAATCAGACAGCAGGCTAGCGAGAAAGGGAAGCAGTATATGCGCGGCTTCTCCCGTAGCTGGTACACCAGGAAGGCTTGGCTAGCTGGGTGCACTGATGCTAATGCTTTATTTTGCTTTCCGTGCTTGCTTTTTAAAACGAGGGTCAGATTCAGCATGGACAGGTACCGGAGTGAGGGATATGAAGCACCTGTCAGAGAAGGTAAAGAAACATGAGAACACCAGGGCACACATGGACAACTCTGTAAAGCTAGCTGTATTAGGAAGGGTGAACATTGCTACGCAGCTGGATGACGGCCACAGGATTGCGGTGAGGAAACACAATGAGGAGGTGGATAAAAACAGGCACATTCTATCCAAAATTATCGATTGTGTGAAGTTCTGTGGGGCTTTTGAGTTGGCCTTGCGTGGGCACGAGGAGACTGACTCCTCGGACAACCCCGGCATTTTCACATGTGCTGGAGGAGCACCTGAAGACAGCTACCGTTTTTAAGGGCACGTCAAAGACGATACAGAACGAGCTGTTGGACTGTATGCTGTCAGTGCTTAAGGATTACATCCTGGAGGAAGTAAAGAGTGCTGATTTTATCGCCATTCAAGCTGACGAGACGACTGACGTTTCCACCCACTGCCAGTTGGTGCTTGTGATACGCTACATCGATGCTAAAAGTAACGTCCAAGAGCGTTTTTTCGAGTTCATTTTGATCGAGAACGCAAACCGCCCGACACCATCGCTACAGCGCTGCTGGAGAGGCTCAGCACCATACTCTCACATGGACAAAAGGCCAAACTTATTGCCCAGGCTTACGACGGAGCAAGTGTGATGAGGGGAGCCACCGGCGAGTGCAGCGTAAAATAGTGGATGTGTACGAAAATGCGCACTCACGTCCACTGCTATGCACATCAGCTGAACCTCATCATGCAGCAGGCTACTTCACGCATCCCCAGGATCGGCACTTTCTTTTCCGACCTTGCAGGATTTTCTGCTTTCTTCTCCAGGTCTCCCAAGCGAACCACCGTGCTTGACGAAGTGGTTGCGCATAGACTCCCAGAGCCTCTACAACACGGTGGAACTTCCACAGTCGCGCTGTAAACACTGTGTACGAGTACAGGGATGACCTCCTAACGTGTTTCCAGACCATCAGAGACTCTGGGAACTTTGATGCCCCGACTGTCAGAGAGGCGGGGGGCTTTGTGAGGATGCTCGAAGACGAGGCTTTCTGTTTTTTCCTGGCACTGTTCCACAAGATCATGCCAAATGTGGACATGCTTTTCAGCCAGCTGCAGAAGAGGAACATCGACCCTGTCTTCATTAAAGCACTTGTCCAGAGGTTCACAGACAGCATGCTAACAATCATGTAAATAACTATATTTACTATTGGCTGATAAAGATGTTGTTAGAAAGATGAATAGTTCACTTACAACAGTTTAAAAGCCTAAATGTGTCTGGTCATCAAAGTGAGTGATTATCATAGAGCCGTCACAATTATATTTGTTTTAGTATTTTAAAAGGAAAGAGAAGACACAATCAGACGTTGATAATAATGCAGGGAAAGTACTACACAGTTTGTAATAATTATTCAGGTGTCCACCAGGTCAATTTCTAGAAGAGGCCTAGTTGTTATTGAAGATTAACTTTATTGCTAAGTGCACAGCAGAACAAAATGATGTTGCATCCCTCTCACAAATGTAATAGAAAAAGGCTTTAAAACGTAATAACATCAGTTAATTATGTACATCACAGGTTAAAAGCAGTTACTAGACATAGTTTGTGTGTATATACACACTATCTGTCTGTCTGTCTGTCTGTCTATATATATATATATATATATATATATATATATATATATATATATATATATATATATATATATATATAAAGTCACTGGTTGTGTGTTGAGGGGGAATTACAGTGAGTTAAGAAGTCTGATTGCAAGTTATCAAATTAAACTTTATTTTTTGGACCCAGGGCCTCAATTCCCCTCTTTGTGTGGGGACAGCGCATCTGACGAGCAGCAACAGCCCATCAAGCGACGGAGGATGCTGGGACCAGGAGAACAACAGAGGTTGGCTATAGAGGTAAGTTGTGATGTAATTGTCAGTGTTTCCCCCCTAGAACTTTTTTTCAGGCCTGGTAGTATGTAGCCAAAACCCTGAACAATCAGCACCTTGGTAATCATATACTTGAGTTGGACATAGGCATGTGTCAGTCAGGATCACTTGCATCAAAATAGCTTAATTGCAAATTAAAGCTGATGATGTATCTTTTACAGGTATGTGATACCATCCTGAGTCATGCCAAAGAGAGGTTCTCCTTCACCCAGCACCTCATCAGCGCAACACTATTGCACGGAGAGTTGTTCCCACAACACAGTGTGAAGTTCCCCGATACAGCGCTTGAAACAACCGTGAAGCGTACCCCATGTTGAACAAGGCCAAGCTCAAAACCGAACTGTCCCTCATCTATGAGAACAGTGAGTTCAAGGCTTGTAGTGGTGCAGTGCCCCTGTACCAGTTCTTCATGGAGAACAACCTTCAGAGCACTTTCACAGAGACTGCCAGCCTCCTCAAGATCCTCATCACCACACCCATGACAACTGCTGAGTCAGAAAGGTGCTTCTCTACACTGAAAAGGATCAAGACCTTCCTGAGAAACAGCATGACACAGGATCGCCTGAACGCTCTGGCCATGCTCTCCATGGAGAAGAAACTTGTCAGGGACATTCCTGACTTTAATCAAAGGGTCATTGAGAGGTTTGCCACTCAGAAGGACAGACGGGCAAAATTCCTGTACAAATAAGATGACAGACACACACACACAGAGCAGCTCTGGCCGCATGTTTCTTTGTATATAGTTGACCTTAGCATAAAAAAATCCAGTTATATATGGTACTCTAGAAAGTCTTAATAGTGTCTTTGCTAATATTACTGTATATATGTTGTTTTGTATCAATTAATTGTTGCAGTTCTGGAGCACATTAACAATTAGTCACATTTAGTATGATCATAAAATACTGTATGCTATTCTTCCAGTCAAAGGTTTGAGTTCATCCACTTGATATCCATTTCTATATTATACATCCTTTTATACAGTGTAAGATTTCCTATAAACTTTATAATAATTTCATGTTATTGTCCACTTTCCACTCTGTTCTGACAGCATGCCTGTTGCGTTGCCTGTTTACTACCAATGGTGAAAAGTTCACTTTAAATGCAAATGAAAGGCTTGGGTTTGTGTAATATGTTTTTGTGTAAGAATGCCTCAACTTTTTAATATTGGCATTAAATAATTACTGAATGTTTCACTGAGCACTGCTGTCCTGCAGTTTGTGTTAAAATATATCGCGATGGTTACAGGAAAAAAAAAGTATGGCACAGCCCCACCGAGAATATTTTTCACCAGCCGCCACTGCTAATACGTATTCCTGCGCCTGTCTTCAAATCATTATACAACGTGACAGGTATTGGCATGTGCGCTCTAGCCAACAGCTCACAAATATAGTGCGGATATAGCCTACATGATGCGATTATTATGGACAAAAGAGCGATATAATTTGTATTTGTCTAACGGCAGCCAAGCATTGATGATCATGTCACCAGGATAAGACCCTCGATATTTATTGGAAAGGAGCATCAAGTTCATCACCTTGCACTTTCACCACCCTGTGAAGTTCATCATAACTTATTTAATCTGTAGCCTAATAAACTGCCTGCTTTCCAGACGAGTCGTAGTGGGAGGGTCACACAACATGTCATCTCGTGACTCTAAGTTTACTTCGATATGATGGTTATTATATCAATATTTGCGCATAAAGTGGATGGGTGTGAGGGAGACTGATGGGCAACCTCGGTTTCTGGGTGAGATGGGAAGGGGTGGGAGGCATGGTATTTGGGGGCATGGTTTCCAGGTGGGGAGGGAAGATGCTGGCGGGTGGATGGCGACTAAGGGGAGGAATGGGTTGGGGTTATCTTTGTATCCATTTCTTTGATTCTTTTTTTGTACCTGTAACACCCCCCCCCACACACACACACACACACACACACACACCAAAAGAAATATACACAATTAAAAAGTTGGTCACAAAAAATAAAATAAAAGAACAGCTAGATCAACAATTAAACAGAAACACAAGTCTGATGGATTGATGTTGAGTCAGGACCAACCAGAAGTGCATAGCAGTGTGATGGTGTGTTGGATACCTGAGGCTCCTCTAGAGAAAGGTAGGGGGGATGCATGGGTCTCACTACAAATGAGCTAACCTTTAGCTTGCACCTAAAAGCAAGTCAGTTAACCCCCCAACAACACCTGCTCCCTGGGCGCCGATGACATGGATGTCGATTAAGGAAGCCCCCCACACCTTTCTGATTCAGAGGGGTTGGGTTAAATACGGAAGACACATTTTGGTTGAATGCATTCAGTTGTGCCACTGACTAAGTATCCCCTTTCCCTTTCCCTAAAATGACTGCTGTTTTTAATTTCCTCCAAAGAGATTTGACGGCCATGGCAGTAATGGCACTGATGAATGCCAGAATAAACAGACGGTGGGAGACAAGACAAAGAAGAAGATAAATTTGTCCAAGGGTAGAGTTCTTGGCAGTTCAGAATTCAGACAAAAACTGGAGTTCATATTGATCATCTATTCACTGAAAAAGGGTTTCCCAGACTTTTTTCAGAATATGTGCCTATACTGTACGTATGAGAGCATAAGGTTCTCCTTTAACTGATATAGCTATAATAAACTTTTACATAACTGCACTATACATAGTATCCAATCGCCCAGCTATATTGCAAATACAGTACAGTGCTCCTGTGAGATGTTCTCTCTCTCTCTCTCTCTCTCTCTCTCTCTCGCTCTCTCCCTCTGATTGTCTCTCTCTTTCTTTTTATCCTTGAACATCTGCTTTTCTTACCAGACAGCTACATTCAGTGAACACTGGCGCTCCTCGCAGCTTCTGTCCTTGTGAGAAACACTTTATTACATGATTTCAAAAAGAACTTCAAAAGCAGGCAGCATTTTCTTACCACCATCTCATGAGTTCTTCACCCACTATGTAAGAAGGGAGTGACGAGATCCACTCTTAATACCCCTATCAGCGAGAGGAATGTCTCCATTCTTCAGTATCCAGTATCATTGTATCTTAACTAAGTGAGGTGTGGAGATGCACACGTTTGATACTGTTGAAATACTTAATATATGGGAAGACATTCTGAGTTTAGAGATGTGAAACGATATAGTGTAGCGGATCAGCAGTTCTGATCACACACAGGACCTGTCTTTGATCAGAGTGCTGGGAAGCACTGTGCCCAGACACAGCTAGTCGTTAGCCCCTACACTCAATCATAACTCCACACTCTCTCTGGCACCAGCGCTTGGTGAGCTCTCTCTGGGGAGGAGTTGTATGGGGTGGGATGGCGCCTTATTATTGCACGGCTGGCTGATCCAGGCCTGTCTTTGGCAGGTGAGGGATGTCCACGGGTAGGGCATGACAGAAATGGCAGCCTGTGTCTCCCAGGCAGGGGCAGATGTGTGGTGCCAGGGCTGGACATAGGTGCTGCTGGTTTGTGCTGAGACTTTGCCATGGTAGTACAGTGTATGGAAGGGACCTTCTGGGCCCTTTTTCCCTCCTTCTGTTCCGTCATGGATTATTTTGCTGTGAGGAGCCAACAGCTTTCAGTGCTTATCCACACAGTGTCTTAAAACCCTGCAGTAAATCAGTGCCAGGGAAAGTGCAACGGAAAAATATCTTGTTAGATTTATTGGCTTAGAGCCTTGTAAACAAATATTGAATTCATACCGAGTTCTAAGCCTTTAAAAGTGTTTTGGAGCAGTTTGTCATTCTTTTTGCTGAGCTTTTTGTCTCTGGTCATTTTGGAGAGTGAGTAATAAAAAATCTAAATGTAATAAATAAAACAGCCTTTTCCTCATTTAATCTTAAAAATTGTAGGGTTAATTAGAAGTATTCATGCACAATGCTCTTGCCTAGACATGAAGCTTCTCTTTTATAGAAAGGAAGAGCTTACCTGTGGTTTAAAGACAGAAACACTTTATACTCTCCAGATACTTGACCTTACCAAAGACCTCCACTTTAATCTGCACTTAAAATGTGAAATTTAGATGGATTTACAATGATAAATGCTCTGGGTTTCCTTAAAGCCAGACCTTATGAAAATGTACAGTTGGCATTAATATTAATGCATCATTATCATCTGTCTGGTTTCATAAATAAGTGCAGTTGTGTCAGGTCTGGTATAGACCACCTGGATAGGGCGCACTTTGCAAAACCACTCTTTAAAGAGCTTTGTGAATTAATTGGGGGAATTGCAAATCAGGTAGTTGGCCAAATAACTCATTGTCACATTCAATCAATAAACTTTGTAAATCAACTCATTTAATTTATAAATGATCTTATATAGATCAAGCGACCAATTAAACAATTAGCAGACATTTAGCAATTAATTAATTTAACCATTAATCACACCATTACAGTTCAGATTTTAAGCCAGCAAGTTTGGGAACAGGCAGGCAGGCTGGCATTGAGGCAGTACGTCATGCTTGGGGAGTGCAGCTTGTGACACAGCTAGATTTACTGTGCTAAAAAGCAATGCAATTAGGAGAGAGGTTGGGAGGCAGGACTGGGGTTCAGCACATGGCCTCTGGTTTCAGAGAGGGAGCTAAGGAGAAATTTGACAAACACTCTCAATGTCTCCCTCTTTTTCACACTCTCTCTCTCTCTCTCTCTCTCACACACACACACACATACACATACAAACACACACAAACATAAACATAAACACACACACACACACACACACTTTCTTCTGATGGGAAGTACAAAATAGGACCTTGTTAAAACACACTCAAGTTAATTTGGTTAGCAGTACATTGTATAAGATAATATATTTGGAAAAATGCCCTTCCACATCTTTTTATTTCATATATTTGCAAGATCCTATAGAGAACACTCTAGAGTCAATTTATATAATAATAGATCTTATATAATAGATCACTAAAGGTCATAAAAACAAGTTGTTTTGTAATAACTAAGAAATAATGTCATGTATTTAAACTAAAAGGTCAATAGGTACAGTATGATGACATACAGTACAGAATCAGCTTTATGTGATTCGCTGGTGATGGATCCAGGTAGTGCTCTGCTCTGGCGCTGTCCAGGCCTTGAGTTGCTGATTGCCTGATCCGTCTTAGCTCAGTCAGCGGGAGGTGACAGCCGCCCTGATACCCACTGACCACTGGGCTTGGCATGCTCTCTACCCACCTGCCCTCTCCCCTCCTCCTACCTACCTACCAACTCCCTACTCCCTCGTTCACACGCTTCTCTTTGCCTTTGCAGCAGGAATGGGGACCACTTCCCTGGTGCTGGAGAAGAGGAAGTCAAGGCGAACTAAACTCTTTCTGACTATGGACTCCATATTCGTCAATGGCTCTGGCGGAACCCCCTTCTTTCGGTCTGGCAATGAATGTAAGTTGCCCACCCGGGTATTTTCTTATGATATGCTGAACAACTATTTACTGTTTGCTAGCTACATGTACGTATCTGTATGTGCATCAACACGTTTTAGGTTGAAAGTTCCTTGTGTAAAGTGGCCCCGTGTAGCTCAGTTCGTAGAGCATGGCACTTGCAACGCCAGGGTTGTGGGTTCGATTCCCACGGGGGGCCAGTATGAAAAAATGTATGCACTCGCTAACTGTAAGTCACTCTGGATAAGAGCATCTGCTAAATGACTAAAATGTAAAGTTGTGTTAACAGTTTTGCTGGCTTTAAATATGTTCTTACACATTTTGCCCTTTAATTTATTCTTACATCATCACATTTAATCTCTTTTTGTGTTTATGACTAAATTCAAGACATTATTGGAGTGTAGGTGGGAGGAGTTTCCCCACATCGTTATCTATGTTATGTCAGAGAGCTTCCATTGTCACAGATGGATCCACTCTGTTCCATTTCTACAGGCTCCTTCAGGTCAGCTCAGTGCATCACCATGTTTCATGTAGACCTCCGTGAATGACCATATGTCCCAGTCTTCCCCTTGTCCTCCTACCCATTCCAGAAAGATTATGACATTGTTCATAACTGTCCTCATTACATGTAACAATTTTATTTCACAGGTTTTGTTTTAGCTGGCATTTATTTAGATCTTAAACAGATTTGTGAAATAGTCAAGATAATCACCTAATTATTACTTTTTTCGGGTTTCCTTAAAACAAGCACCATTATTTTGTACCAGGTGGTGATTATGTTAAATTCCATTGTCATCACATACTTTATATAGCTGGGCAATATAGACAAAAATCCATATCCCGATAAATCTACTGAATTATCGCGATAACGATAAATAGAACGATAAGTTTATCAAATGAATGTGCACCACAGTAATTGTTTTATATTACCCTTTAAACTACTAATACTACTTTGAATGCTGTAGATATCAATTTTCCGATTAACAATCACTTATATTAGCAAACTTATTTGATTTCAAACTTCACATTTCTCTAGTAGGGCTCTATAGCTTATTTATCGTACTGAATGATTTCAGCAAAATGTCCAGCATAAGTGGTCAGTTTGGTTGTTGTCGATAATTTTCGGTTTATCGTCCCAACTCGAATACTTTGTCAGTAAATACCAGAGCCATGTATTTAGAAATAATGGCTCTGAAATACCAGGCAAATAACGGTGAAAAGGGACTGTAAAACAAATTATCTGAAAATCAAATGAATAGTCTTTTTGAGTATTTTGAAGTTCAACATTCTGAATTGGTATCCTTTTTGGAAAGGTTCTGGGTGTCTTCAGGGTTTCTTATGCCTACCGCTTCGGGATTTCATTTCAAACTTTAAACCATGACAAAAGCCAGACTATCAGGGATAATAGATATGTGTAGATGAACAGTGTCAGGTAAAGTGCTGTGAAAGACATTTAATGTGTTTTATATCAGTGTGTCTGAATTGTCCAGGAACACTTGAATCACTCAGTGTCAACCAAATACGCTGTAATGAGACTTGCCCCTTCTCATCTGAAGACCCATATGTCTTTCTGCTGTCACTCAGGCTAACACAAAGGAAAAGGCTTTCAAGTCTTTTAAGGCACTCTCGCTATATGACATTAATGCACTATACATCAGGAATTGGCCATACAGGATTATTTCATTCCGTGTCTGCTAGAATGAGGGCTGGGGTCACAGTTCTGTCTTTGGAGCTCATTCCAAACATCTGTAGTTCCACAAGACAAAATGATTAAATAAAACAGAATACTGAGACTGAAATATTGTGGTTTCCGACCACTTTTAGTTTCACCAGGGAAGTATGGAGGAAAGATATAATTCAGAGCTTGGTATTTGTTTTCCTGTACTTGCTGTTATTTCCGTTATTATTCTTTGTTGTTATAGTGCATCAGCTGTGATTTTAATGCAACCCACAATTGTCTTGCTGTGAAATGCCCTACAGTAGACGTTTTGTATTCTCTTTGTGACCATTATCTGCCAGTCTTTCCTTCTGTGATCCAACCTGACTGGTATGAGCTGCCATATTTATTAATAACCTCCCAATACCTCTGCCTCATGCTTTGGCTGTTCTCTTCCAGCTTGTCGAGGCAGCCTGGCCTGACAATAAAAGGTCTGGTTTGGGACTGTGTTTTCAGCAGGACGTGTGTGAGGGGAGTGTCTGTTTGGGAAACTTTGCATTGCTACCGTCGTTGCCAACGCAAACTGTTACCCGCCTAGGATGGTAAGCAGTGCCCAGTGGTATCAAATGGAAACGGGCTCACATGGTTGCGTTTTGGGGGGGTTGGGGTTCAGGATGGGGTTCAGGATGGGGTGGGCACAGCATGCTAGGCTCCTTTCGGTTGTCACAACTGGTAAATAATTGACTTTGAGCGGGGAGAGATCTCTAATTATCCCCACCTGTGTCCAGTTGCAATGGGAGGGTCGAGATGAAGCCATTAGCTGTCTCTGCACTGGCACCACCAAGACTTTGTATAGCTACATCTGTGTCTTATTTTATTTTCTGGCACAATCAGTCCAGCAAGCTAAGCAGGCATGACCGGATTTGGCAAGTTCCAAGGACTTTGGCAAAGTTATACGAGGAAGAAACTGAGAAATGAAGAGAGGGGGTGAGTGGATGCCGGGACTTGTGTTGAATTTTCTCCCCTGCCTGTTACTTTAGTTGAGCGTGTTGCTTGGAGATGCTGTTGTGTTGCTGAAAACAATCGGACAGACTGTTGGAAGAGAGAAATGGGGAAGAAATAGAGAGGAATCTGAGTGAGGGTGCTCAACAAAATGAGATGTATTTCAGAGGAAATCAAAATAAATGCCCAAACTTCCGAGACTTTATTATGAATGACACTAATGTAGGAGACACAGCTAGTGCACTAGCAACAGATAGTGTACTAACAGACTCACCATGTCTTGAGGAAACTACTATCCAGCCGACCAATTTTCTCATCTGTCAGAATAACGTACAGTATATGTGTAAAATATTAAGAAACCAATTACACCGTTATGCACTCGGTGATACTATAATACCAATATTATATTACTTTTAAAAAAAGGCTAGGTCTATGTGGGAAATAATTGTAGTAATCATTATTTTCCAAATAAAAATGGAGCAAATAGGATTAAACTACTATTCTTTCCAGCTCACACATTAGTCAACGATTTTTGCATGCCCAACATTCAACAGAGTATTACCAGACAATTGGTAAGTCCTATTGACAATCAATTTCAAACATACAGTAGTTCATAATAGGAACAAACTCATTTCATGCATTCAATATTGTCAGTTTTGATTAGCAGAGTCTAACCTGGGTCAGTCCCAGTAAGTGCGCAGGTTGTCATAGCCATTTACAGCAATGACCTGATATGAGCCCCAGACTTGTGTGTTCATGTAAATGGCGACATCTGTCTAAAACCACCTGCTCCTAACCTCTGCTGCCTTAACCCTCAAGCAATTTCAGTCATTCTCTCCATACTGTACATGCCACATGCTTACCACATTACAAGGGTTGTAAAGTCAATATTCTGTATATATGATAAGCTCACACAATTTTTGTGTTGAATGGTCCAGAAATATAATTTATAGTAGAGGAAGAAAATATAGTAAACACTGCCATCCAGCCACTACACACCAGACATCTCCAACCACTATCTGTGGTTGTGATCATCCCACCACTATTGGAGCGTATTTGCATTCATTTATATGCATTTACTTTTTTTCTGTCCGATGCTAGCTTTATTTATTTATATGCTTACCTTGAGTGTTTGTTTTCGTTTTAGTACCTTGAACCTTGCCACCCTGTGTGTGACACGCGGGTTGTGAGGGAAGATGGAGAGGCGTTCTGGTTCAGAATGATCACTATCATTAACATTCACAGGGGGTTCACTTATCATCCCTGACTGGAGGGACATGGCAGCCATTATGAGACGTCCGCAGGTGGAGCGCCATGATACATATTGCATTGTGCCACAATGGATTTATGTATTCAGTAACAAAAGAAAAGTCTAATGAAAAAATACAGAAGGCAATCCTTTATTTCTCGCTCCACTTCAAGTGAGGCCATGATGTCCTGCAACGAGGAGGAGCATGGGGAATTCCTTGGCTGTGCGCTGTCCTGAACTCGGGCTCTGTGTGAGGGTACACATCACCACCACACTCCACCTGGGCTTTTACTGGAGTTTGCCTATCTGCTCTCAGGGCTCCTTAGGACACTGGCAACAGAAGGGACACTACAGTCTCACACCAGTCAGCTGTACTGCAGTAGGCTCTCTGAAGGATTCTGAAACAAGTCCAGCAATTCTTCCTAATAGATCATGCTATTCTTGTGGTTGAATTAGGTACAGTGCCTTCGGAAATTATTCAGACCCCTTGACTTTTTCCACATTTTGTTACATTACAGCCTTATTCTAAAATGGACTAAATATTATATTTTTCTCAGCAATCTACACACAATACCCAATAATGACAAAGAGAAAACAGGTTATTAGATATTTCTGCAAATATATTACAAATAAAAAACAGAAATACATTATTTACATAAGTATTCAGACCCTTTGCTATGAGACTCGAACTTGAGCTCAGGTGCATCCTGTTTCCATTGATCATCCTTGAGATGTTTCTACCTGCGGTAAATTGGAGTCCACCTGTGGTAAATTAAATTGATTGGACATGATTTGGAGGCACACATCTGTCTATATAAGGTCCCACAGTTGACAGTCAGAGCAAATAGCCAGCCATGAGGTCAAAGGAATTGTCCATAGAGCTCCGAGACAGGATTGTGTCGAGGCACAGATCTGGGGAAGGGTACCAAAACATTTCTGCAGCATTGAAGGTCCCCAAGAAGACAGTGGCCTCCATCATTCTTAAATGGAAGATGTTTTGAACCACAAAGACTCTTCCTAGAGCTGGCCGCCCAGCCAATCTGAGCAATCGGGGGAGAAGGGCCTTGGTCAGGGAGGTGACCAAGAACCCGATGGTCACTCTGACAGAGCTCTAGAGTTCTTCTGTGGAGATAGGAGAACCTTATAGAAGGACAACCATCTCTGCAGCACTCCACCAATCAGGCCTTTATGGTAGAGTGGCCAGACGGAAGCCGCTCCTCAGTAAAAGGCATATGACAACCCGCTTGGAGTTTGCCAAAAGGCACCCAAAGACTCTCAGACCATGAGAAACAAGATTCTCTGGTCTGATGAAACCAAGATTGAACTCTTTGGCCTGAATGCCAAGTGTCACGTCTGGAGAAAACCTGGCACCATCCCTACAGTGAAGCATGGTGGTGGCAGCATCATGCTGTGGGGATGTTTTTCAGCGGCAGGGACTGGGAGACTAGTCAGGACTGAGGGAAAGATGAACGGTGCAAAGTACAGAGAGATTCTTGATGAAAACCTGCTCCAGAGCGCTCAGGACCTCAGACTGGGGCGAAGGTTCACCTTCCAACAGGACAACGATCCTAAGCACACAGCCAAGACAACACAGCAGTGGCTTCGGGACAAGTCTCTGTATGTCCTTGAGTGGCCCAGTCAGAGCCCGGACTTCAACCCAACCCAACCCAACCTGAACGATCTTGAGAGGATCTGCAGAGAGGAATGAGAGAAACTCCCCAAATACAGGTGTGCCAAGCTTGTAGTGCTTTAATCAATTTTAGAATAAGGTTGTAACGTAACAAAATGTGGAAAAAGTCAAGGGGTCTGAATACTTTCCGAATGCACTGTAGTTTCATCACAAACTCACCTACAAGACAAATAAATCTGACTTTCATACACACATTTCAGAGCACACAAATTGGGTATGCCAAATAATTTATGTCAGAATTATCTGGTTGACAGAAATAATTCACACCCCTAGTTGTGTTACAGCTTACAGGTCACAGTTTACAGGTCACTGGCTTACACACAATACCCAATAATGTCAAAGTGGAATTACAGTTCAAGTCGGAAGTTTACATACACCTTAGCCAAATACATTTAAACTCAGTTTTTCACAATTCCTGACATTTAATCCTAGTAAAAATTCCCTGTTTTAGGTCAGTTAGGATCACCACTTTATTTTAAGAATGTGAAATGTCAGAATAATAGTAGAGAGAATGATTTATTTCAGCTTTTATTTCTTTCATCACATTCCCAGTGGGTCAGAAGTTGACATACACTCAATTAGTATTTGGTAGCATTGCCTTTAAATTGTTTAACTTGGGTCAAACGTTTCGGGTAGCCTTCCACAAGCTTCCCACAATAAGTTGAGTGAATTTTGGCCCATTCCTCCTGACAGAGCTGGTGTAACTGAGTCAGGTTTGTAGGCCTCCTTGCTCGCACATGCTTTTTCAGTTCTGCCCACAAATGTTCTATACGATTGAGGTCAGGGCTTTGTGATGGCCACTCCAATACCTTGACTTTGTTGTCCTTAAGCCATTTTGCCACAACTTTGGAAGTATGCTTGGGGTCATTGTCCATTTGGAAGACCCATTTGCGACCAAGCTTTAACTTCCTGACTGATGTCTTGAGATGTTGCTTCAATATATCCACATAATTTTCCTTCCTTATGATGCCATCTATTTTGTGAATTGCAGCAGTCCCTCCTGCAGCAAAGCAACCCCAACAACATGATGCTGCCACCCCCGTGCTTCACAGTTGGGATGGTGTTCTTCAGTTTGCAAGCAACCCCCTTTTTCCTCCAAACATAACGATGGTCATTATGGGCAAATAGTTCTATTTTTGTTTAATCAGACCAGAGGACATTTCTCCAAAAAGTACGATCTTTGTCCCCATGTGCAGTTGCAAACCATAGTCTGGCTTTTTTATGGTGGTTTTGGAGCAGTGGCTTCTTCCTTGCTCAGCGGCCTTTCAGGTTATGCCAATATAGGACTCATTTTACTGTGGATATAGGATACTTTTGTACCTGTTTCATCCAGCATCTTCACAAGGTCCTTTGCTGTTGTTCTGGGATTGATTTGCACTTTTCGCACCAAAGTACGTTCATCTCTAGGAGACAGAACGCGTCTCCTTCCTGAGCGGTATGACGGCTGCGTGGTCCCTTGGTGTTTATACTTGCGTACTATTGTTTGTACAGATGAACGTGGTACCTTCAGGCGTTTGGAAATTGCTCCCAAGGATGAACCAGACTTGTGGAGGTCTAAAAAACAATTCTGAGGTCTTGGCTGATTTCTTTTGATTTGATTTTCACATGATGTTACCTCCAATTGACTACAATTATGTCGATTAGTCTATCAGAAGCTTCTAAAGCTATGACATAATTTTCTGGAATTTTCCAAGCTGTTTAAAGGCACAATCAACTTAGTGTATGTAAACTTCTGACCCACTGGAATTGTAATACAGTGAATTATAAGTGAAATAATCTGTCTGTAAACAATTGTTGGAAAAATTACTTGTGTCATGCACAAAGTAGATGTCCTAACCGACTTGCCAAAACTATAGTTAACAATACATTTGTGGAGTGGTTGAAAAATTAGTTTTAATGACTCCAACCTAAGTGTATGTAAACTTCCGACTTCAACTGTATGTTTTTAGACATTTTTACAAATTAAATAAAAATGAAAAGCTGAAATGTCTTGAGTCAATAAGTATTCAACCTCTTTGTTATAGCAAGCCTTAATAAGTTCAGGAGTAGACATGTGCTTAATAAGTCAAATAATAAGTTGCATGAACTCACTCTGTGTACAATAGTAGTGTTAAAATGATTTTTGAATGACTACCTCATCTCTGTACCCTACACATGCAATTATCTGTAAGGTCTCTCAGTACAGCGTTGAATTTCAAACACAGATTCAACCACAAAGACCAGAAAGGTTGTCCAACGCCTTGCAAAGAATGGCACCTATAAGCATATCCCTTTGAGAATTATGAAGTTATTAATTACACTTTGGATGGTGTATCAATAAACCCAGTCACTACAAACATACAAGCGTCCTTCCTAACTAAGTTGCCGGAGAGGAAGGAAACCGCTCAGGGATTTCACCATGAGGCCAATTGTGACATTAAAACAGTTACAGAGTTTAATGGCTGTGATAAGAGAAAACTGAGGATGGATCCACAACATTGTAGTTACTCCACAATACTTACCTAATTGACAGAGTGAAAAGAAGGTTTGCCTGTACAGAATAAACATATTCCAAAACATGCATCCTGTTTGCAACAAGGCACTAAAGTAATACTGCAAAAAATGTGGAAAAACAATAACATTTTTGTCCTGAATACAAATTGTTATGTTTGGGGCAAATCCAATTCAACACATTACTGAGTACCACTCTCCATATTTTCAAGCATAGTGGTGGCTGCATCATGTTATGGGTGTGCTTGTGATCGTTAAGGACTTGGGAGTTTTTCATGATGAAAATAAACGGAATGGTGCTAAGCACAAGCAAAATCCTACAGGAATTGGTTCAGTCTGCTTTCCACCAGACAGTGGGAGATGAATATAGGCCAAATCTACACTTGAGTTGCTTACCAAGAAGACAGTGAATGTTCCTGTGTGGCCGAGTTACAGTTTTAACTTAAATCTACTTGAAGATATATGGCAAGACCTGAAAATGGTTGTCTAGCAATGATCAACAACCAATTTGACAGAGCTTGAAGAATTTTGAAAATAATAATGGGCACATGTTGCACAATCCAGGTCTGGAAAGCTCTTAGAGACTCACCCAGAAAGACTCCCAGATGTAATCGCTGCCTAAGGTGATTCTAACATGTATTGACTCAGGGTGTTGAATACTTATCTAATGAAGATATACTGGTGTTTTATTTTTCATACTTTTTTTTACGAATGTTAGAATTTTTGTGTAGATCATTGACAAATTAAATTAAATCCATTTTAATCCCACTTTGTAACACAAAAAAATGTGGAAAAAGTCAATGGGTGTGAATACATTCTGAAGGCACTGTATCTCAGATGTTAAACCATGATTTTAAGGGTTTTGGGAACCTCCCAAAGCAGTAATAACCTAATTTACATTTTAGTCATTTAGCAGACGCTCTTATCCAGAGCGACTTACAGTTAGTGAATACATATTTTTTTATACTGGCCCCCCTTGGGAATCGAACCCACAACCCTGGCGTTGCAAACGCCATGCTCTATCAACTGAGCTATATCCCTGCCGGCCATTCCCTCCCCTACCCTGGACGATGCTGGGCCAATTGTGCACCGCCCATGAGTCTACCAGTCGCGGCCGGCTGCGACAGAGCCTGGATTCGAACCAGGATCTCTAGTGGTACAGTTAGCGCTGCGATGCAGTGCCTTAGACCACTGCGCCACTCTGGAGTACTATTGGTAAGAAGCCTCTACCTGGTGCTGCTTCTATGTGTCCTGCAGTATAAATATAATCTATAATGGACTGGAGTGTGATGCCATCATTCATCTCTGCTCACAAACAGACTGGGTTCAGGTCTTTCCTCATTTTCCTAATGATGCTCATGTTTTAGGTATGTTTTTAGTTAAGGTTTGCAGGATCCCAGCTTAATGGATACTATTCATCAAAGCCCTGTGTACCCAAGTCCAGTTTACCCAGTAAACTTGGGTGACAAAACAAATTGCCAAAATGAAAGCATTTTCAACAAAGGAATAGGCTTATTTTTCTAACCAATAATGTGAATGGAGAAAAAAAGAAACCACAGTCCTATTGTTGTCCAGGAGGTTAACCTCCACTGCCTCTCCACCAGAGCCTTGACATGGTCTGCTCCCACAGACACTAACTACTGGGATTGTGTATGGATTGCAGCGTCATTGACAAAGACGGTCAGTTGTTTTGCTAATTTACTTACAGGGCCATGTGAAGCGCTTTTTAATTCTGGATGATAATTGACTTGAGGAAGCTTTTCTGTGCCTGAGAGCATTGGCAGTCAACAATGGGAGTTTTTCAAAAGTGTTGTCTTTGGGGGAAATATCCCAGACTGTAGCCCTCGGTTATGCCATGCCTCTATGCGGTAGATTACTCCCTGGCCCTGGCCCAAAAAAGCCTGCTTTTTAACCACTGCTCCTCCCACTTGCCTTAGGACGCTTGTGGGCTGGCAGGTTGAACAACACATTACAATCCTGCAGCAGCTCTTAAAACACATTTTAGCCCTGGAAAACAGCAGGCATCTTGGCTAGTGACGCTCCCTTGAGAAGGAAAGGACCAAATGAGGGAATGTGGGGGGGTGGGGGTGGGGGGGTTGAATCAAATGGAATCCAGATTAAATCATGTGAGTGGATCAATCCAACAATCTGTTTACCAGCGATTTCCATTCTCTTTTGACCCATCCACTGTATATTGTTTGGCGATCACAGCTTCTAGTGATCAGCCCAGTAGCCTGGAGGACTGTTTGATCATTATGTTGGTCAGACATGATTGTGCCTTCTTTTTTTATGAACAAGAAAGCATACCATAGAACATGGAGGACAGTGTGTAAGAAAGTCTACCTCTATGTGCATGTGTCACTCTAACTGTATGTGTGCCCCTGAAGCCATGCCAAGCTCAGTGATTTCCAGTGGAGTTATGTGTAGCTCAACATCACTGAGAGCCAACAGGCCTGTCTGATGCCTTTGGTTTTCAATCTCATGCTTCACGTCCACTGCACCTCCATCATGGTCTCTTATTTACAGGCTGGACCCTGAGTCAATCCCCTGGGGAGCAGGGGGCTACCTGCCTGCCTGCTGTCCCATCCCATGGCTCTGGGGAATAGGACTCCTCTCCCATGTAGTGCTCTGTATTCAATGGCGTGCACTTCTGGACTGCTGTTTGATGGCTACTCTATATCCAGGCAGTTCTTAGTGTGGCCACTCCTCATGGTTCTGAACGGCATCATTTGTTTTATCAGGTTCTTTGATTATGGATGGGTGTGTATGAGCTATTTCTGTTTAAGAAATCACACTCAATTCTGTGCTATCACAACAGTGTGTGTTATTTATCTGTATAATATAAGAGAATTATTGGCATTGATTGATTTTCATTGTAAATTCCTGAGCCGATGTGCTTTTATTTAACAGAGCGTACACATCATTTGAGTGAAAGGGTTCAGCAGGTCTGCTCCATATTCTCCCTTTTTAAATGCATCATAAATAGTGTCCTATCTTAAAAGTGCCCAAACTGAAATGTGCAGAGGAGACAGTAAATATGAGCCATCCGGTGGCTGCCTCTCTCACCCAGATGAGCGCTATCAAAGCCTCTGGGATAACTAATTGTGTCTGGCTGGTACTGAATCAAACTGGACCATGGTCCCGTTTTAATCTTTAATGATTATACTACCTCTCCCCCTCCACAGACGCACGCACACACTCGCGTGCACACACACCGACACACACACAACATTCTCAAGACTGAAACAGCCCCTTGTCACGTTGTATCCCCTACTCCATGAAAGCTGTCAGTGATTTTCTTGTCATATTTAGTAGCTTGATTACAAGCATAATACTATAAACTGCATATATGCATTGAATAGAATAGATTCTGTATGATCCACAATAGACGAAAAGGTGTTGTCCATCGACCATTGGTTAATGTTTATTCATCAACAATTATTGAAATGTAATCCAATTCAAGATCCTTATCGATCCTCCTGTGGGTATTTCAAAGTTTGCTATAGCAGCCCGATGTGGCAGGGTAAAGGTAAATATACCACAATGCAATGGCACGCCACCTCCTATTGGTTTGATAGGGGAGCGAGGGATGTACACAGGCCTCATGGAGGTGGCATCTGGTGCCCAATTTGTCATGCCTGAATTACCCAGGAGCTGATAAAGGCTGAAGTTTTAATAAAAGTTGGGTGTAGCAGATAGCAAAGTGAAGGATACTGATGAAGTGTCTTGAGGCCTATTTCCAACTACAGATAAGAACCTAAAGAGAGAGAGGTGGGTCGAAGGGGTCTAGAGCACTGTGATAATACGCTGATTTGGAAGTGCAGTTGAATTGCAACACACATAATAGAAAAAATTATAAATAAGCAAATAAATAATGATGATGATCTAAACGAGGAGAAGCCGGGGTGGAGGCTGTGGAGTGCTGAAGCGTCTCTCCCTGTAATTTGGCCGCCCGCCAGCAGCCATTGCTCACCCTCAGCTGCGGCGGCAAGCTCCAGATGTGCCAACGGCACGTTTTGGATTTTGCCAGCTGACTGCACCGTTTGATAGCCCGCTCTCTGGATGCCCATCACCGGCCGCAGAGATAGAATTAAATGATGATGATCTTCCCACAAGTTGGGTGAGGAAACAACGCATATAAATCTTGATTTCATCTCAGCGTGAGAAGTCTTTATCCATCATCACTCTTAATGAACAAGTCATTAGCCGCGATGAATGGCGCTCTGGGTTCCCACTCGCCACTGCTGCTTTTGTTTGCAGCTTTCAGGGGCAACTTCCGGTGCCCTTTGAGAGGGTCAAACTCATCACTCCAGATGTGGGGGTAACCTCTCCCCTCCCGGGGTGGCTGCACACCCATGTAGTAAACTGGACTGGGAAAAATGTGTAAATAAGCCTACAAATATTTTTAATATTTATTTTTGCTTTATTGTCTGTTCCTCCCTGAAGCTCTCAAACACCCCATCATCCAGAGAGCCACATTAGCAGACTCAGTGGCTGCCTATTATAGTAATTTTATGTGCACAATCCTCCACTTGATTCAAGCTTGCAATGTAAATAGAAATAACAAACTCCTGAGGAGCTGTGAAATCACACTGTTGACTTTAACGTATTCCAGTGAGATCCCCTCTTTAAAATCCCCTCTATGTTGAAGACCACCAACATAGAGGGGATTTTATGGTTAGAAGGGTTTTATATTTAAACATAATTAAGAACTTCCTTTGTTTGATCGTGACATGATAGAGGGCTTCTATTTCATTACATTAACAGCTTCTTGAGAGCCTTTTATTTTGAATCTCTGTGTAACTAAAAGCCTTCTTAAAGAATTTAACAGCAGGCACTGTATACCCCCAGGCTAGCAAAAGCCGAATCTCTTCCACCTACATCAAATTTGAATGAAACAGTTTTAATGTCCTTTTCCACTCTCTGAAGTAAAAACAATGCTTCTTGTATATGAAAAGAGGCTGCATCAATCCAACTGTACTGTACAACTGTGTTAGTGAAAATAAATACAAGTTGACACAGTATAATTGAAGGTAAATTGTTATAATGGAGAAGTGCATGTGTTTGTATTTGAACACAAAGGGGAGGACTGGCACATGACTCTCCCTGTTAGTGACAGCTGTCATGTTTTCCAGTCAGCTGGGACACAGTCTTCCACTGACTCACAGCTATAAAGCTCCTCACATCCCCCTTGAGAGCCATCTCTATTGGAATGTTTGATAATTCCCTTCACTCTAGAGACTGTATAATAGTACCAGTAGGAGCCTTTCAGAAGTATGGCCACCTTTGAATGGTTATACAGTACTTTTCTGTGCATTGAAGATCCAGATGCATCGATAGTGAACCAGACATTACATTTGTAGTTTTAGATTGAATGAGTAGGTATGCTTTCCATTTTTACCATGAACCATTTTGGTTTCTCATAAAAGCAATATGGCGGTCAATTTGTTTCCATTCTAAAAGTTAACAAATATAATTTAACTTCAACATCGCAAATACAATATATAGTACATTGCTTCCGTTACATTGATACACAATAAACATTGCTTCAATTACTTTGAGGTCGACCGATGATCAGTCTAATGCTACAGTTAAAATTGAAATGGACTGATATTGTGGATACACACCATATGTATCAGTGTGTCCTGTCTGTGAACGCTCCCAGTAAACGTGAAGAAGAAGTGAAACCCACATTACTTCGCGTGTCAGCGTCATAAACAACAGCGTGGACTCCTCGGACGGAGGCAGAGCGGTAATGGAGGCACTGCATCAATGTTCAGCACAAGGTCTGCACCTCACACCAGGAGAACACTCACCTGAGCAACAGGAACACGACGAGGAACAGGCATTAGGGGGAAGAGATTATCAGAGGAGGAGACAAAAGATTTTGTAAATATTTTGCAATCCAAACTTGGGTTGGTGGTTGAAAATATTGACATTGATCTTTCCAGCGTTGTGGAACTATTGTTTGAGGAGGATATCTCCATGATTCCACTAGATGTGTTATCGTCTAGGTTTACACCGCTAACTGTTCCTTACTGGCTGTAGAATGATGATGATGAAGATTATGATGCCATATGTTTAGTGTTATCACCAGGCACGCTAGTCTTCAGTACTGTATATATAAGAACACAACAAGTCTGTCTTTTGAGAGCATGCAGGATTTCTTCCTTTTAAGATCCATCCATAATGAATGCTCTTCGTAATGCTCCATGCCAGTGGTGACTATGGCCAAGCGTGAGGGACTATGCAAAATAATCTGTAATTTATTTACCAATCATCAGCATAAGAGCCCCTCAATCCAACTTGGCAATGTGATGGTAAATTGAAGAGGACAGAATTCTTCTTCTTGGGTTCTAGTCTATAAAGCAATTCCAACACCGGTCTCTTATGACCATTAATGTGATATTGCCTCAGGCAGAATTTTCAATTACTTGAAAACACAGGCACTGCTGTTCCCCAGACTTTGCAGACAGGGCTGCTAAATCCACAGAGAATACTCAGAGATGTTTCTCTCTGTTTTGAATGGTACAGATCGTTATTTTTAACCGTAAAGATACAGATCTCCTATATTGTTGGTGCAGCGTTTAAGTGGCATATCTCTATGCTCACAGTTACTGTACAATTCAGTTGTAGATACTGCTATACTCTGTGTGACTATATTGAATTGAAATTTGTTGTCAACTTTCCCATGTCATCTTTTTCTTATATTACATTATGGCCATATCAGCACCCTTCCTTTACTCTGTGTCCTTCAGTTATTTGGTGGTATAGCTATACTGAACAAAAATATAAATGCAAAATGCAACAATTTCAACGATTTTACTGTGTTACAGTTCATATAAGGAAATCAGTCAATTGAAATACATTAATTAGGCCCTAATCTATGGATTTTACATGACTGGGCAGGGGTGCAGCCAATCAGAATGGGTTTTTCCCCACAAAAGGGCTTTATTACAGACAGAAATACTGCTCCACCCCACAAAAGGCTCATTAACATGGATGTGAACACACCTGTACACAACATTTGAGAGAAATAAGCTTTTTGTGCATATGGAAAATGTCTAAAATCATTTAGATCAGCACTTTACATGTAGAGATTATATTCTTGTTCAGTATAGATATGATGTGAATATGTTCTCAGGGGACATCCCTCAGCAGTTTCCATTACACCTGGGGAATACTGTGAGGACAGGTCACCTTTTCTCTTGGTGAGAGGTGATGAGGGACTACAGGACTTAATACTGGGTAATCATATTGGTCTTAGTCTTTGGACTGACTCTTTTTTTTGATAGCAGAAGTTAAACTCATTTCACACACAACAACATGAAGAGATCACTGACTAGTACTACATTCCATGACTTCTGTAGGACCCTGAATCTAAAGACCAGATAAGTAAAAATGTAGACTCATGCTTTTTGGAGGTTTACAGATTTTTGTAGGTTGTCAGAAATGGCTGTGCCTGTCCATAAACCTCTACGAATTGAAAGGTTTCCAATGGCTGTAAAGTTTATTTACTGCTTTTTAATCTCAATAAAACCGTCATTGGTGCAAAGGCTGACCTCGCCATGTTTGTCACCAACACATTACGTAAACTGGGACAGATGAAACAGCATGCACAGAAAACTAGTGTAGAAAGAGGAACACACTGATTTGTATGTAGTAGCGTAGCTTGAATGTATAATGTACTACCAGGCTTCAGACTTCCTCTGCTTCTCCACAGAGCTGTTATCTGTAAGTCTGAGGTCTGAGGTAAGGCAGGCACTGAGAGGTGTTATTGGAAAGAGAGAGAGGCGTTTAGGATACTGTGATGACTGTGGCCTCGTCAGTAACTCTGCAGATCAGATGACACTTCAATAGGGGAGCCAGAGTGTTGGGTGAAATTCGAAAATTGAGTTGACAACACCAGCCATAAAGGCGTTATGGTCTGTGGAAATTGGTCTTTAAATGGCTGCCGTTTCAGTTGTTGAGCAATACGCTACTGAGAGACTTGCAAAGAGCTTAGTAACTACGGCTACAGGGGGAAATGAAATAAACACTAACAATGACAAAAGTAAGATATGTTCTCAGTTTTAAGAGTCAAATGTCACAAAGGTAGGTTTGATAAAGTCAACATTGTTTCTAAATTTACATAGTAAAAAGTTAAATTGTTGTTATTGTAAGTTGAATAAAGACGCAACTGCCAAAAGCATTTGTTGTAAACACGGAGACTCAAACCCATAGATGGTAGAGGTCACAGGCCAGGTTGTGCTATCTTTACAATCCCAAGAACATGGACAGTAGCTGTAATACAATAAGAATATGTCCAAATGGAGTGCATGCACACACAGATTATTTTCAACAACAAGCTTGAAATTACATGAGTTTGGGATGATGCAAGTCTTTTGAGAGAGATTAATAATACGTTGGATTTAAATGAAAACGGCTGTGCTAGAACATTAAGGGTTGCACCATGCAGTCAAGATTTCAGTTTTTCCTGTTTTTTTCTCCTTGGTTGTGTGAAGTTTGAGTTCAAAATGGTTTGGGGAATCGTCTGCAAATCCCCCTTGAGCGGATTAGGGTTGGAAAACTAACTGAGGCAATTTCAAGTGCTGGCAAAATTGTTTAGATATCACTGTGTCAAATATTATTTCAAGCCCATTTAGTTGTTTTCATGATCACCCTTACGTATGCTCCCTCTGTCCTCAGTCCAGCAGCACATGTTTTTTATCATACAATTTAAGTCAATATACATAATTGGTCATTTAACATCAACTGTATGAATATACAGTATGTGCCTTGTATTGATGGCAGAATCCACCTGGAGAGTTCGATGTTGCGTGTGTGAGTTTCGGTTTGCATTGCTCCATATGGCTCCGAGGCAGCTGGGAAGCATTTCACACCTATTGAGAGTTGCGATTATGAAAAGGGATGTTTTTGGTTTCGGAAGAATCCCTTTATGTTTTCAAACTCGTCTCCTTAACACACATTTCAGAGGAGGGCTGTCGGCTTATGGCATATTAGCTGGATGGGCCCATATCCCATGGGACCAGGGAGGTTAGCTGCTGGGGCTCCCATAAAGGTAATAGAAGACACACTATGTGAAATGCTTTGCACTGTCATTCCAAATCAGCACATAAAGGATCACTTCTTGGTTGAATATAACGCTTTCACTTCGGAGCACTTCTAATTATTAGGAGAGCTTCACTAGTTGTAGTGGTACGTCTGTCATTTATTGTATTAAAATGTCATTCTTACAATACAATGCAGGGGCCAGTTGTGACAATAATGACAGCATGTGTGCAACCAAATGAACAAAAATAATAGCCTAAAGTAAACAATAGTTTATTCACTTATTGAACTGAGATGGATGTGTGACAGAAATTGTGTGTTCGTTAGTGATGATATTTTAAAGTTACTTGAAATTATGTGCATATTTAGGTTACTGCACAGTTTTAATTCACTTTACTTTATTCTCAATGAAGTTGATTGCAATCCATTTGGTAACTTTAATAATAATGGTCCGTAGTATTGGCGTGATCACATGCTTTTTTCTAATATACTCAGTCCCTGAGGCATACTAACTCATGGTTATAACCTTTCCCATCATCTTGAGTGTCACTCATGGTATAGTAGCATCTTCCCTCAGCAGGGATGCGTTTTGCATAGTCTGTACCTACATATCTCACAAAGGGCCTTACTCATTCCCCTTGCAGTTCTCATGATTTTGACAGTTTTACTCTGAGATAACAGGTTTCTCCTAATTCTGCTTCCTGATTCCTTGCTGTTCAATAGTGATGTAGGAAACAATGCACCACACCACACCTTGGGCAGATGTTCAAGCAGGCTTGATTCCTTTCCCCTCTCTGCTCTGATCAGCCTCTCTATGGAGAAGAGTGGGAGCGGAGCCACTGCAGGGAGTAATGGAGAGGGACAGGGGATGGCGCTGACGGGTCCCTGGCAGATGTTAACAGATGTTGACATTTGCTTAGTCCCTCCAAGCTCCAGCCAAATGTCTACTGGATCTAAAACTTGGGCTTTTAGATGGAATTGTCACCAGTTGTTTCCTTTTCCATTTCACCTAATTACAATCTGTACTAATGATATTGCATCACAACAGAAATCCCGATATAATATAAATAAAAAATGGAAAAGATAATTGAATCAGACGGTGTCCTTTCAATATAAAGGGCATGTTTGGTGGAAACGGCAACTGATAATTTGACATGGAATGCAATTTAACACTGAATTTCCTTTTATCCCTGCTTTTAAATTGAGGCTATTTGGCAGACAGGTATCCTCTACATCCTTAATCCCATTCCCCCTACCTGTGTCACTTAGATGCATTGCAAAATTGGTTTAAACTCCAACTATTTTACAGCATGCATCCAAATGTCAGCGGGGCTTTGAGATCCCTTGCAGAGCTGTCACTCTGGGTTTAGGACCCTGTCCAGACTAAAGACAAGCTCCTGCCACTCCAGACTCCAGCACTGGACTAGACACTAGAGTCCAGACCATCAGCAGACTGGAGCCTCCACTGCACTCAACAGCATTTCACTTTCTGTGCACATGACACCATCTAGAAAACACAAATGTACGGTGCATGTGTTTCGCCAAGTGTTTTATGAAACTTTTGTATTGCATTTAAAGTCTTACGTGTCTACTTGAACATTTGTAGCAGCAGGTCATGCCATTATCTTTCACATTGGAGTTTGACGATGCTGTCGGAGTAGAGTAAAATAACTCCTTCCACACTACTTGCCCTCATGGACCCAGAAAACAAGAAATCAATACAGCATGCAGTTCAAGCAGGGAATTCTGTTATTGAATATACTGCTACATAATAGCTTCCATTATTGACATCCATGAGTTATGAAATAAAATCTAATGCAATGAAGATGAGGAAAACAATATTTGAGCGTTTTATTAGATCAGTTGGGAGCCTGACCTGTACATTCGGTGAGATCAAAGAATGCAGAGGCATCAAAAATGTTAACATCCAATGCATAAAATGTAATCAAACTACAAGCTACTCTTTGGAACTGCACTATTGGGAGTGCAGGCTCACTGAACTTGGTTGATCTCGGTGAACCATTCACATTCTCTTTTTTTATTTTCTTTCTTATCCATTACATGGGAGCTGAATGATGGTGATTTGGTTGAGGCCCAGTGAGTGCCTGTGGAAAATTGGTTGGTTGATAAAAACCCTCCTATCAAGGGCTACTTTCTCATTTACATTTAGATGAGTATTGATTATTTATTTACTCAGTGGAGTGGGATTATTTTCCAATCGTATCTCTCGTCTGTGCTTGTCACCTGGGAAAAAGGAGATAGAGTCCTTGACACCACACTAAGATATCGGCATTTTGCAGAAGAGATCAAACTTAAAATGGTGCTCTCTCCTCTTATCCTCTTAATTTGCAGGGGTAACCAGTCAAATTGGTTATCCAGAAATGGTCTGATTACTTCTACTGGGGGGTAGTCTTGTCTAGCTTGTCTGAATCATTCAGGATTATTTATTTTTTATTATTGTTTCATGAAAAAATATATTTGGGGAACAGTTCATCATGCACATGGATACCACAATAAGTTTAAAAAATCTCTGCAAATGATTCCCTGGATGGTATTCGGAAAGAGACATATCTAAACATGCCTTTTTGTCTTGAAGGGTCCCCTTGATGCGATAACCATACAAGAAGACTGTTGTGAATGTGGAAGGTATAACAGAGAGGTGTGAATGTCTCTCAGGCTAAGTGCTGAACTCCAGTGATGTTGGGGGTGATAGCTGAGCTGGGGATTGGGCATTGCCAATGAGGCTGGCTGGGAGCGCTGTGGGTGTGACTGGAGGTGTTTAAGGTGGGAGGTGCAGCATGTGGGAGCTCTGTAGGAATGGGGGACCCCTGACAGACCCTGCCTCTTCTCCTCAGCTCTTTGACAGGGAGTGAGGTGTCTCCTGAGGTTGCCTCTGTCAAATCTACTTCTCCTCAAAGCAGATGTACGCCTCCACTAGAGGGCTGTCTCTCCATTCTCCCCCTTCACCCCTGGGCATGGGCTGCCTGCATGGGACACTCCCATCCTCTCATAATCTGTAGACCTACACTGTCCTTCTGTTCAGAGAACATGTAAGACATGTCAGTACCCTCCACTCATATTTGTCTTTTTTACCATCATTGTTGGTGATTGTAACATAAGTATTTTGGTAGCTTCTTTTATTTCAATATAATGTCATGGGTTTTAATAATCTATTGTCTAGATAGTACAGATTGGTTCAACTGGAACGCCATGGACAATGTCTATAAAACACTGCCTCACGGAAGGTGACTTACGCTGCTGTTCAGAATGGGAACCCATTTTTCTTTGTTAGCCAGTCAGTCATTAGCCTAGTTACACATCTGGGTCCCTACAGCAATATAAGAATATGGACTGTCTGTTCCCTCCAAAAAAACGAATTAGCCCAACTGGAAAGAAACATCTTGTTTTCCTATCCCCCCCCTAATGGATTGGACCAAGGTCTTTTGAAATGCAAACTCATCAAGGAGTCATGGTGGAAGCCACCTCCCCCTCAGAACCCCATAGAGCCCCTATTATTTCAATGCTGTCTGTCCTTTGGAGCTAATGCAAAATAAAACATGAGATATTTTTGCTCTCTGACAGATTTTGCACATATTTACATGCAATACAGTTTTATTTTCACATATTCATATGGTCTTGTTTCATTCACGCCATGAACATCAAAAATATATATCAAGGGGAAGATCACACTGGATTTCTATTTACAGAGCGTATAGACTTTTGCACCAGAGCTAAAATTGACATCTGCATGTAAAGGTCACTCCCTGTTTGCATTATAGTTGTGATGTTTACTTCTTGACTCCATATTTTGGCGAATATAAGTGTTGTGTTAACTTTCCTTTTTGTGTTTATGCTACAGAATGGGTCTCTATGGTTATAGTGTGATGTTCAATAAGTACCTTCATTCTACTGTATATTCATTGTATTTCTTCCATGTTTAGCAAAGATTCAAAGTAGTGTATCACCATTGGCCTCGGGGTCACAATCATTTTTTCCAGTAACCTTTCCTCCTCAGACTTGAGTGAGTGACTGATGACATTTGGAACATGGGTTTGCCCTACACCCTGCATTGACTTTATAATGTTTCGCGTACAAAGAGTTTTGAGGTGACCAGAGGGATGATTTGAATGATGTTCCATCATGTTCTATAAAAAAATATATATCATCATGTTCCATTTAAACCTTGGCACCTGGTGTATAGGTCATTGTTACATTTAAAAGGTTGAGATTCCAATTGCACTTGCAGTTACTGTCTACAGCTCTTCGCCATGATCTTTGTGTCCAGACTGGATACATAAAGAGCCAAAAACACTCAGAGCTGATCCATCAGAAAAGTCCTGCTTAACCTGAGGTGATCAGTAATATGTATTTTACCCACCTACTGTAATAAAATTATACTAGGTTATAACAAGGTTATTATGCAAGTTATTATCCTGCAGTTACCTGCAGTTACCCTAGAATGTGGTATGGGATTGGAAGTTTTGCCAAATATGTTGTTTTTCTCTTCAAATAGTGGGGGATATATGTAATGTTTTCCTCTTGGGATTCTTTTCACCAATAAAGAAAGAAAACGTAATCCAACAATATGACTAGAATAGCACAATGCAATCAAGTCTCCAAAATCCATTGGCTAAATCAGTGTTTTTAGCCTCATTAAGGACTGTTGTTTATCCAACGTGTTTTTCCCACCAACTTTGATGTTGTTTTTAATTAATTTTCTGCAATGTTTTCAGATTTCCATGTCATATTTAAACACTATATATTATGCATATGTGTAAGAGCAAGGTAGAGGCACTGGCTCATCTTGAGATTAATGTCATATCAGCTGAGATACATTATATTGATAAAATTGCTACTTGAACTTCACTAATCAACATTTGGAGTGTTATACATTTTCCACTAAGTGTGTATGTAATTTAGCCTATCCACAACATAATAAAAGTAAAGTCCCCAGTGAACAATCAACTAGAATTGCCTGCACCCACAAAATACCTTTAAGACTAAACTATATTTTCATACAGAATTTGGTAAATGTTTATTTTTACTGTTGAAGATGAACACAGCATGTTGGGATGGCAAAACAATGAGCTCCTCCGTTTCAAGTCCTCTCGTCTCATCTACTGTAAAATATGTTGATCTGTCACACAGAGATACTTCTGAGGCCTCGGAGTCTAATATGGACTAATTCAGCCCTAGTGACGATGAGAAGGCCACACCCTGTGAACACTAGGCCAGCATCAGACTGTTATTTCCCTCCTCACACAGAAATGAGTAAACAGCCCCAGTGCCTCCTGTTACCAACCCACATTAGGCTACATACACACTGTACTGAACTGTCCCTCAAGAAGACCAGGGCATGGGAATGGAGCACTAGATAGATGACATCTTGTCAGAACTCGGATGACTTGCGGTGACCAAAGTAATTGACAGATGTGGACTAGATTTGTAAAACAAACTCAACAAACCCAACCACACGCAAAATTACATGTTGTTATCCATTTACATTTGATTGTTATCTTCTAATGCTGATTTAAGGTTGTGTGATGGTTAAGGTTTGAAGTTTTTAACAAACCAATGTTATGTGTATGTCAGAGAATAAAATTATATTATGCATATAACTTCTGTATTAAACTTCAGTATAAAGCTTATTCTATGACAAAGCTGTGCATTATGCTATATTCCTGCTTCAGGAAGATGTGAGCCACTCAAAATAAGATGCACTGTAAAAATAGAAAACCTCAAAACACCGTGACTGTGTAATGAAACCATGAAAGGTAGTGCACCTAAGCTGAGATCTGGTATTTGGAGAGTGTTTGAATGTAAGCCCAATGTAAGTGTTTAATACACAGAATGGGTTTTAAAACAGAAATTAAGTACTCTGAAACACCCAAAGTGGTTCTTCAATCTGAATATTGGTGTTTTTAGAGAGTGTTGTAAAAATACTTTTTGGGGTTTCAGTGCATGTAAAAAGGCAGCAACGGTGTTTCTCATACAATCAATGGTTTATAAATGCAAATGGTTTATAGTTCAAGCCTAAATATTGATTGATGATAAGAGACTATGGAGAATATTTTTTGTGGAGTTCCACCTTAATTATTTCAATGCTTTATTTAGATAAATTAGAAAATGGAGGGGCAGTAAGATGGTAGGTACATTTTCTTTGGAATTTGACCCACTCAACCACATAGCCACACTGCAAGAAATTATTCTGGGGTGAATTGAAATTGTCTAGCTGTGGGCCTCCCGAGGTTTCGCAGCAGTCTAAGGCACTTCATCACAGTGCTAGAGGCGTCACTACAGACCCGGGTTTGATCCCGGGCTGTATAACAACCGGCCATGATTGGGAGTCCCATAGGGCGCCGCACAATTCGCCAAGCGTCCAGGTTAGGGGAGGGTTTGGCCGGGGGAGCTTTACTTGGCTCATCGCGCTCTAGTGACTCCTTGTGGCAGGCCAGACGCCTGCAGACTGACCTCGTCGTCAGGTGAAAGGTGTTTCCTCCGACACATTGGTGTGTCTGGCTTCCGGATTAAGCGGGCTGGTGTTAAGAAGTGCGGTTTGGCGGGACATGTTTCGGAGGACGCATGACTCGACCTTCGCCTCCCGAGCCCTTTGGGAGTTGCAGTGATGAGACAAGATTGAAATTGGGGAGAAAAATATATAATTTAAAAACAAATGTCTAGCTGTTAGTCACCCCTCTACCTACCGAAGACCGGGGTTAAATTCCCCGCTCCAACCCTTCAATCTGTTTCACTCACCTATCTGTGTCCCCTCTGTCATTTGATAACTGTCTCAATAAAATGTAAAAATACCCCCAAATTATATATTTTTCAAATGATGCAAATCGTTTCAATTATTTGTTAATTCAATTTTATCAAAATAATGTACGAATAAATCCAACTTAATTTGTTGCTCAAAATGTAAATATCTTTCATTAGGATAACCAAAGAGAGAGAAAATGGAGTGATTGAACTCATTGGAAGTCTTTGGTTTTAAACACCTTGCATTTTCATATCTTGCCACTCAATGAGGACAGCACCCATTCCCACATTCATTAATTTCAAAGGCAGAGTCCTAAATTCTTGTAATTCAGCCTGGAGTTACTGCTGGTAGTTTGAGCACTCTGCTTGACAATGCCTGCCAAAATAGTATAAAATGGCAAATTATCAAATATATAAAACAATGTTAAACATCAAAACTTCAGAAAAGGGGATCTAATTCTGCACTAGACAGGATTCAAAACATCATAATGGAGTTTAGAAGCTTTAGAGAGAGGACACAACACCAAAAGAGAGGTATCTAATTCTGTAATAAACAGGACTTGAAACACCAAAATAGTGTTTTCAACCTTTTCTGTTAGTGCACCCAGTCCCTGGCAAGGTGATGCACAACACTTGTTGCACAACCATGTAATGTTTCAAAACATCTCAGGATGATGTGTTTCAATACTCCAGCAAAGTTAGGGTTTCGTCTCCTTCAACTTGGTGGCAGCTCAGTTGCCACTAGTTTTGGTTTTACAAAGCACTTACTTTTAACAGTGTGGCAGACATCAAGGTGGGACACTCACCCTTGGACTTGGACACCAACTGCCAGCTTTGAAAAGTGTAATGATTAAGAGGGCTCTCTTGAACTCACCTTCATTTGGAACACCCATGAACCTATGCCTATGTAGAGGAACGGGGACAGTGGTTGAGTAGGGGAACTGTCTGAAGCATCGCTACATCCATTTCTCATGGCAAGAAATGCAGAAGCCTCCTTCCAGCTGTCTGATGATGCTGAGATTTATGTGGTGGCATAGGCAGAGGCCGGGCCAGAGTGCCAGGCGGTGTGACTGTTTTCCTTTTGAGCTGACAGTTGTGTGTGATAGTTGGCATCCAGTGAAGTTTGTATCAGTGTATCTGAAAGCTGTCATAAGTGAAAGCTTGAAAAGGTCAGGACAGATCATAGAAGATAAATGGTGAATTGGGAGGACAGCTGTTCGGGGGGAACACAAACAGTTCAACAAGCTGGAGAGGACCAGGGACGATCCCCCTGTCCTGATACACACAGGAGCTGAGCCTGATCCACCATGATGCCTGCATGTAGCTATGGAGATGGAATGAGACCATATTCTCTGCTCTGAGGCTTGACTTTCCAACTCTGTTAAGGCCAGACACCATTCAGCGAGGGCAGCATAATACCCTAATTGAGGCAAATGATAAAAAATGGCCGTTGGGTTTGACCATTTCTTCTGTTTAATAAAGCTCGTTAACTGTGTTGCAGAAAACAAATGGGCAGAATTATCGGTATGCTTATTGGCAATGTGTCATTTCTGGTTAGAGCAGGAAGAAGTCACTCACTCCGGGTCCTGCCTTCCACCTCTCAGGAGGGAAACCACTAATGGCTTCTGAAGGCAAGGATCGAAGGCGGTCATTAAGGCCTCAGGGAGATGGGAAAGGAATATGTTATCTTTAAGGGATTTTGGCAATGAGACAGATCAACTCGTGGATACCATTTTTATGTCTTTGTGTGCAGTTTGAAGGAAGTTGCTAACTAGCGTTACCACAACGACTGGAAGTCTATGGCCAAAATCCCGAAGTCTCCTTTTAATCATTTATTATTTGAATGGATGATGTACAACAAAGCCTCAGAGCAGGAGTTCAGCATCATGTTGCATTATGGTAGCTGATTCCAGCTGGCCTCCACCCCTTTTAAAAGAGATACGTCTGGGTAACTGTTATAGGTTGGGTAATAGCTCCAGACCTGAAAGAAAAATGTCCATAGGTTTATGTAGAGTGCTTTAAATCAAAATGATTTTGTTAAAGGTCTGAGGTTTGATTTGTAACTGTGGGCTGCTTCCCCTCCATGTGGCACCCCTCCCCACAGTTCACCAGTGAACACACGGCCAGAGAGTTGTTCTACTTCCCTGTTATTGAGAGCTGACTGACAGCTGTCATGTCTACAACACTTGAGACTGATATTTGTCAAAAGCCATCTCTCTGACAGACTATCTAAAGGGCCTTTCCGTCAGGAGGCTGCTGATGAGGCTTCTAATACACCACAAAGGAGCTCAGGGGAGATCAATGCCTGTAGCGCAACCAAGCCTGGCCTGAGCCTCTCATATTTCAATCTGTTAATCACAACCAAATAGTATTGTACTGATGCTTATGTCAAGTTTGATTAACAATGAGTTGAATGAATATTTAAGTGTGTCAGGGAGATGTTGTAGCCGCTACGCCACCTTGTTCAACGAGGTGAGGTCCTCGGATAAATAACTAAATAGAACTAAACATTAACAAAACACAGGTTCTAAACCTCAGGGGTAGAGCAGGGAAACGACAAGTCAGATATTGCAATAGAAAGCTTATTTGTATTCTCTGTAGCAAGTCAAGCAGCAGCAATGATCTTGAGATCACCATAAATATTCCACAACAATAAATAATCGGAGCGCTCCGCTCATATCAACCATTATCTTCAGCGCTAACACTTGAACAACAAGCTATCTAATAACATTCAATATCAGCTTTCAAATAAAGTACAGTTGAGGAAGGCGTGGTGCAGGGAGGAGATTGGATCTTGAGAGAGATTGGCACTCGCCGCCGGTACACTTACAAAGTTCAACTGAATTTGGATTAGGCCACAACGTCCTCGCTCTCGTCCTTCCAGAGCACAGCAACCTGTACATGGATAAAAAGGGATCTTCTGAACACAGAGAAACACCGGGTATTTACAGTGCCTTCGGAAAGTATTCAGACACCTTGACTTTTTCCACATTTTGTTACGTTACAGCCTTATTCTAAAATGTATTAAATATTTGTTGTTTTGCAATCTACACACAATACCCCATAATGACAAAGCGAAAACAGTTTTTTCGAAATTTTTGCAAATGTATACAAAATAAAAAACAGAAATCCCTTATTTACATACGTATTCAGACCCTTTGCTATGAGACTCGAAATTGAGCTCAGGTGCATCCTGTTTCCATTGATCATCCATGAGATGTTTCTACAACTTGATTGGAGTCCACCTGTGGTAAATTCAATTGATTGGACATGATTTGGAAAGGCACACAACAGTCTATGTAAGGTCCCACAGTTGACCGTGCATGGCACTATCCCTACGGTGAAGCATGGTGGTGACAGCATCATGCTGTGGGGATGTTTTTCAGTGGCAGGGACGGAAAAACAGGACAACGACCCTAAGTACACAGCCAAGACAACGCAGGAGTGGCTTCAGGACAAGTCTCTGAATGTCCTTGAGTGGCCCAGCCAGAGCCCGGACTTCAAACCAATCGAACATCTCTGGAGAGACCTGAAAATAGCTTTGCAGCAACGCTCCCCATCTAACCTGACAGAGCTTGAGAGGATCTGCAGAGAAGAATGGGAGAAACTCCCCAAATACAGGTGTTCCAAGCTTGTAGTGTCATACCCAAGAAGACTCAATGCTGTAATCACTGCAAAAGGTGTTTCAACAAAGGACTGAGTTAAGAGTCTGAATACTTATGTAAATGTGATATTTCCGTTTCTTAAATTAGCAAACATTTCTAAAGACCTGTTTTTGCTTTGTCATTATGGTGTATTGTGTGTAGATTGATGAGGGGGAAAAACATACTTTCCAAAGGCACTGTATACACAAAACCCCGCCCCAGACTCACAGGCAGTACCTGGAACTCACAATGAAGTGACGCATGTCACATAAGGTTTTGCTAACTTGCTGTACTGTTCATTCCCAAAACATAATTGCATGATGCTGTTTACTGTATTACACACTTGTCATTTCCTTTACTTTATTAAACAGCAAAACAATGAGAATTATCTTGAATGTTCAAAAGGATATAATGAAAAATTATATCAGTCATGTTTTACATCTGTGATAAACACAAATGTTCTTTATTATTTTTGCCCCATGGTAAAAATATTTTTATGATTAATACTTTACTATACCTCTAAAAGTCTTCCTCTGTGTGCGCACTTTTTAAAAGCACTTTGTGATTAATGTAATCCATCATTCATGTCCATCTCCACAGCTTGTGAACAGCCTGCTGGGCATGGCCTCCTTTGTTACTGTAGCTTGGTACCAATGCCTTTACAACCCAATCAGCTGGCCCTGCTCTCCCGACCTCATCAATGCTCCCTCCCGCCATTTTATATGATAGAGCCATGATTTATAGGCAATGCTCAGAATTAAACAGCATAAATTACTCTTATTTACTCTGCAGGTGATAAAGATCCCGTCAAATAATGTCACTTGAGCATCATTTTTATAGAACAAATGAAAATTGTTATCAGGGAAAAGCAGGTCAAGTTCATCAATTAAAGGTCTTATTTTTTTCTCCCACTTTAATGGTCCAGTATAGGGAAAGTGCTATTTAAAATGATTTATTGTATTATTTCCTAATCTATTAAAGTACGAGACGTTTTAGCATGAGTAATCAAGACTTCAAATACTGAGTCAGCATATATGTCTAACTGTCAGTATACTACTTCAATATTCATCTGCTCAAAGTTTTCTATTTACATGCACTCTGCTGTGGCTTCAGATAAGGGCAGGTAACTCAGACGTTGTACGAATCATAGATAGAAAGTATTTATGATGAGAAGTGATGTAATTTCCAAAACAATAATGAGGTACAACTACTTTGAAATGATTGTTTTAAAAGAAGCATACTATTTCAAGACTTGAAAATGCCCAAAACTCATAACTTAAATAATTAATAAAAACAATCATGGTGGCCAAATGTATATTATTGTCAGGAAATGAGAATGATGAATAATGTAGAGAAATTTGAATTGAGTTGAATTAATGTAATTGACTCCAATCCTCTACAATATTGGCCATAATTCACCCACGTATGTACATGTATCATGTTCAATTACTAATACTGTGTCAGGTCACATATCTGCAGAGCAAGTGGGTACTTCTAAATGCTTATGCAGACCCCTTGACTTTTTCCACATTTTGTTACGTTACAGCCTCATTCTAATATGGATTAAATAAATAAAAATCCTCATCAATCTACACTCAATACCCCATAATGACAAAGCGAAAACAGGTTGTTATACATTTTTGCAAATGTATTAAAAATAAAAAATAGAAATACCTTATTAACATAAGTATTCAGACCCTTTGCTATAAGACTTATAAGATTTAGCTCAGGTGCATCTTGTTTCCATTGATCATCCTTGAGATGTTTCTACAACTTGATTGGAGTCCACCTGTGGTAAATTCGATTGATAGGACATGATTTGGAAAGGCACACCTGTCTATATAAGGTCCCACAGTTGACAGTGAAGGTCAGAGCAAATACCAAGCCGAGACAGGATTGTGTCGAGGCACAGATCTGGGGAAGTGTACCCAAAAATTTCTGCAGCATTGAAGGTCCCCAAGAACACAGTGGCCTCCATCATTCTTAAATGGAAGAAGCTTGGAACGACCAACACTCTTCCTAGAGCTGGCCGCCCGGCCAAACTGAGCAATCGGGGGAGAAGGACCTTGGTCAGGGAGGTGACCAAGAACCCGATGGTCACTCTGAAAGAGTTCCTCTGTGGATATGGGAGAACCTTCTAGAAGGACAACCATCTCTGCAGTATTCCACCAATCAGGCCTTCATGGTAGAGGGCCCAGACGGAAGCCACTCCTCAGTAAAAGGCACATGACAGCCCGCTTGGAGTTTGTCAAAATTCACATAAAGACTCTCAGACCATGAGAAACAATATTCTCTGGTCTGATGAAACCAAGATTCAACTCTTTGGCCTGAATGCCAAGCGTCATGTCTGGAGGATACCTGGCACCATCTCTATGGTGAAGCATGGTGGTGGCAGCATTATGCTGTGGGGATGTTTTTCAGGGGCAGGGACTGGGAGACTAGTCAGGATCGAGGATAAGATGAACGGTGCAATGTATAGAGAGATCCTTGATAAAAACCTGCTCCAGAGTGCTCAGGACCTCAGACTGGGGCGAAGGTTCACCTTCTAACAGGACAATGACCCTAAGCACACAGCCAAGACAACACAGGAGTGGCTTCGGGACAAGTCTCTGAATGTCCTTGAGTGGCCCAGTCAGAGCCCGGACTTGAACCCGATCGAACATCTCTGGAGAGACCTGAAAATAGCTGTGTAGCAACGCTCCCCATCCAACCTGACAGAGCTTGAGAGGATCTGCAGTGAAGAATGGGAGAAACTCCCCAAATACAGGTGTGCCAAGCTTGTAGCATCATACCCAAGTAGACTCAAGGCTGTAATCACTGCCAAAGGTGCTTCAACAAAGTACTGAGTAAAGGATCTGAATACTTATGTAAATGTGATATTTCCGGGTTTTTTATTTTATAAATTTGTAAAGATTTCTAAAAACCTGTTTTTGCCTTGTCATTATGGGGTATTGTGTGTAGATTGATGAGGGGGAAAAAACTATTGCTCCCTTGATGCTACGCCAACACGAAGAGCCCCTGCAGAATCTAGAACAGAAAGAGTTCAAATTTATGATCCCTGGAGCATGTGTCCACAAAAAAAGAATGAGGTTCAAGGATGTTTTAAAGATAAAAAAAAAAAGAATTGTGAGAATGAGGGAAAGAATAGAAGTTGAATATATATTTCACATGATAAGAGAAAGATGAAGCGCAGGAAAAAATATTATATTACAGCTCTGACAGTTACAAAACTGCTGCTGTGTGAAGTAGCCTCTGTTGAAAAGATTGATGCAATGAGGACTGACCTTGGCTTGGAGCAGGAGTCGGTGATGTATGTATGAGCATTTCCCTGCTAAATGGACCTAGATTTGTAGCACTAATATACATGGAATCCCAGTACCAAACTCACCATAGCTATAAATCAACAGCCACTTTGAGTGTCATTTCTGGTTTATATTCTACTCTTGTTCTATTGCTTTTAATTCATGTCACTATTGTCAGTTAATCTGGAACAGTTTTATATAATTTTGCAGTGTGGCGTTATCGTGCAGATGACTCCAAAACATTTTACTGTGTGGATTAACAGTGTTGAGTAAACCCCATATAGAAACTGAAACATCAAGATAGTAGGTTACGTTTGAGACAATTTTGATTTCCTCTGTTTTGGCTCTCCAAAATAAAAGGGATGTGGGAGTGATTTTGCCTTAATTTGTTGTTCTCAAATTAGTTACACTACATAGTACCTACCCACTGGGCAAAAACTGGTTGAATCAACATTGTTTTCACATCATTTCAACCCAATGTGATGACTTTAAATAATTGTGGAAAACTGATTGGATTTGCAAAAGTAATCAATGTAAGGGCATTTCATAATTTTTTAACCCATCTTTTAACCTAAATCCAATGACATGGTGAAATGTTTTGTTGAATTCACGTTAGTTGACAACTCAACCAAATGTAAATCAAAACTAGATGTTGAACTGACGTCTGTGCACAGTGGGCATATTGTTATATTAAAATGATTTACACTATATGGTGTTTTGAAATGCTGTTCCCTGATATTCTCTGGTATTATTTAACGTTCATATTCAGATTGTTGTCTTTGTTGCCCTTGATGTGTGGGGTATGGATAGGATATAACGAGGTTAACAAGGTTAGTTTTTACACTTTGATACATGCCTCCTGTTTGAATTCATAACATTTCGGTAAAGCTGAAGGATGTTTGTGGATATGGGACCAAGCATGTACCTTCTACTTTATCTCTGGCGGTGCACTGTATACATACATTGCAGGTCTTGCATGTATATTTTTTACGGTGCCAATGACCTAACAATGATCTAAATAGTAATAACTTCAAATGATTCAAAATCAACGATTAACATTACTTTTAGTGAATTTATGGTTTATAATGCATTCTGTATAACAGGAGTCTTTGGTTATGGCTAATAAGATAATTGTGGTGTCCTGAAAACAACTTTCAAATCATGAACCAATTATAAAGTAGCTTAGTACACTGTTAATGGACACCTACTGTCCAGTAAAAAAAGTGTTAGCCTACATTTGATCAAAACTACATTTTATCAAAACAAAGGTCCATGCATAAATCCATGTCCACTCAAGAGGAATTTAGACTCTCCCACTACTGCAGCCCCCAGGCAAGTGCCTAAGCAGGGATGTGCATCGTCAATTGGACCTAGCTGAGGCACTTCAACTTAAACATGTCTTTCCATTGCATATTTCATAAGAGATGGATTGGTCCATACATCATCAGGGGCTGACACCTGAAGTGAACCCTCCCTGTTCTGGCATTTGTAATGTAATGAGACTCAACAGCCTTTTAAATCTCCTGCTAATCACAAGTGATCCCAATAAAGGTAATGGTTTGCCTTGATGCCTTGTCTGCAGGCGGTACTTTAAGCCTTAAACTGAGCTATCTTTTATATGGAGAATCTGCTATCAAGTATAGGATATAAGTGTGACTTAAACCAATTGTAGAATTATCATGTGGTGGTACTGTATGTTTCATGCTGTGAATATTGTTAAGTCTCTCTTACTGTAACCAACCCTGTCATCCAGCCATGTGTACCTAATGAGAAAAAGTGGAGCTAGACTGTGTAACTGATCAAAGGGTCATTACCAAACTGGATGAGACAGAGATCCACTTCAATTAATCCTGACCTCATCTGCACCTGTGCCCTTAAGGCGGAGAGGAAGCCAGGTGTTACCATCTCCCAATACAGGTACCAATACAGTACGTCTCAAGACTCCACTTAGATTTAGTTTAGAATATTTAATTCAGTGCCTATAGGAATTTTGTTTATAACCATAATCTAAGAGTAGAAACCTTCTCCGGATGTGAATTGGATTGAATTGGCAATTGGCAAGAGTTACAGAATGTAAAAGTGAGTGTTGCACTACTGGTCAACATTCAGTATAGGGCAATCAAACATTTTCCGCCAATATCTCCATGTCCCATTTTATTCAATTTCTCATATATCCAATATATAATTTTTTATTTTGTCCTTGTATAGCTCTGAAATGCATCGACACAGAGGTCAGAAAAGGTCATCTTTGTTTCTTTTAAGTCCCTACCCAGCGTTACATTGTGTCTTAAATCGCTGTACATCACTTTAAAGCTCAAATCATCCCCTGGCGCCTGTAATAAAGCCCTGATAAGTCCCCTTTCATCCCTGTGCCACTTCAATTTTACTGTGCTACAGAAGTTATTTAATCAGTGTTACAGTCTCCCATTCACAGTGTATTACCAATTCTGTCTGTGATCTTTATCAGTGTAGTGATGTATGTATGAGGCAGATGTTCCAGGAGGGGGGAGGAATCAGAGGCCGTGAATGAATGAACTATTGGACTCAGGAATGGGAGCTATAGATATGGAATTTTGAGCCCTGTAATATGTTTGCTTTCTATTTCTTATCTCGCCAGACGAAAATATACCTTATCTCAGACTGCTTGGAACTGTGTGAATGTGGAGCCCCCTCCAGATCTTCCTCCTATTACATTTATTTGTATATGTGTGTTGTTTTTGCTGTTGTTGTCTTCAGAAATGAACAACTTGAGATGTGTATGTCCAGTATTCAAATACATGAACATGCTCTCATTTCAATATGATAACATTGGTATGATGGCAGTACCCCTCTCTCTCTCTCTCTCTCTCTCTCTCTCTCTCTCTCTCTCTCTCTTACACACACAGCAGTACCAACTATACTCTGAAGGGCCAAAACTAAGGGCTAACAGATATTGCCAGGTATAGATGTCAAGTGTTCACCGTTCATGTTGTTTGAAATGTGAGTTTGCAGTGAGTGTTTGGAGAGTGAAGACAGGGCCACAATACATCATACAGCTGCAAGCCTCAAATTACAGGAAGATGTTGTATAATGAGGGTGGACGAGGCAAATCATCACTTCAGATCACAATAATATGATCCTTCTCTCCACTCCTCCAGCATCTTCTATGACGGTATGACATTTCCATTTTACTTGAGTTGAATCTTGATCCTCTAAATAAAACCATAGCCCTCAGGCTTTCCCCAATCTGACCCAGACCTATTTTAATCACATGGAATTAAATAACTGCAGTTTACCCCTGCACTGGTTCTGACAGAAGCCATGACAAGTGGATTGCACAGCAAACTCCCCCCAGTCAAATAAAGAGTACAAATGAAACAAATGGAGACTGAAGAGATTTTGAAATGGAAAAGAAACAAGCAAATAGTGACTCTATATTATTGTGGGGTACTGGTATTGTTAATAAAATATAATATAAATAAGTTTATGCCTTCCACTATACCTTTCTCTATCTACATATCAGATGTTTACCTTTCAGAAGATATATGATAAGATAAATGTATATCCTACATTATATATTATAGTAAGTGTTTTTGTGGAGCAAAATATGTTTTGATAGATGACACTGGGGGACATAATATATTATCATATTTCTATTGAAAACATTTTTATCCCAGTAACTTCCTCTTTTTCTTCGTCTTGTTTTGGTCCATTCTAATGGTATGTATTGCTCCCTGCAACCCAGATCTCCTCCAAGATCTCATTCCTTTGTTGCACTGGGGCTGAACACTATGTTAACCTCGTAATTGGCACTGGGCCTTCCCCATTATACGGCTTTCTATTGAGCCGTTCTACATGACTAGTTAAAGAAGATGGCATGAAGATTAATGAAGGCCATCTAATACAGAAGGGGGTACCTCTCCAACACTTCCACTGAGGAGATATCAGAGCCCAACAACAGCCTGCTGCCTCCCTCCCTCTGTCTCCCTCTGTCTCCCTCTGTCTCCCTCTGCCTCTCTCTCTGTCTCCCTCTGTCTCCTTCTGTCTCCCTCTGTCTCCCTCTGTCTCCCTCTGTCTCCCTCTGTCTCCCTCTGTCTCCCTCTGTCTCCCTATGTCTCCCTCTGTCTCCCTCTGTCTCCCTCTGTCTCCTTCTGTCTCCCTCTGTTTTATCTCTGTCTCCCTCTGTCTCCCTCTGTCTCCCTCTGTCTCCTCTGTTTCCCTTTTTTCGTTCCCTTTTTGATATTGCCTGCTTTAACCTGTGAACTCTGCACCTTCCACTTCTGTTGCGAGCCGCCACGGCATCCTGCCTTTGGTTGATCTCACTACAGCAGTCAGTCTTTTCCCTTCGAATTGAAGGAGCTACTGCTCCAAAATAGATTTTCCAGCACAATTCATGGTGGCTGCCACTAGATAGAATGACAGGGCAGCCCTTTATGCAGTTTCATTTAAAACCAAAAGGCAGCTGACGTGTTCATTCACTTTTGGCAGTGCTCCTTCGGATGGGGTCTACCCCCTGGATTCTGGTACATATTGTCTAGGGGGCTTTTATTTCAAGTCACACATTTCAAAATAAGTTGAATTGATAACACTGAAGGTAACCTCAGTGCTACCACGAGAGAATGGGTTTACTGAGCCAGTGAGATGGATTTAAGTAAAAAAAATATATATATATTTATACTGTAGCTAATAGCTACCCTTCCTCAGTCATTGGCCAGTTTACGAATGTGGTATCAGAAAACACCTCCTTTGTATTGAAAGGTAAATGGGATACTTTAATGGATTTGATCTGATGCAATGTTTGAGATTTGAGATGTTGAGTGCAGCGTGTTCTTGGGGCGCTCTTGTAATCAGATAAATTAGCTAAAGCTATCAAAAGATTGCAATAACACTCAGCACTGCTATAAACCTGAGTGCTGCAACTTTGCGTGGGGGGGGGTTTATGACAGACGTCAGTTGAGCTTTGTGATTTATCTGTGTACCCTGTCCTATCGATCGGCTCTAAGGAGGCCTCACACTGCCTCTCAGGAGGGACCCCCTTAAGACATGTTCAACAGCACACTCACTGCCCAAAAACCAACACACTCACCAGGATGAGACAGAGGTACATCATTCTGTGTGTGTGTGTGTGTGTGTGTGTGTGTGTGTGTGTGTGTGTGTGTGTGTGTGTGTGTGTGTGTGTGTGTGTGTGTGTGTGTGTGTGTGTGTGTGTGTGTGTGTGTGTGTGTGTGTGTGTGTGTGTGTGTGTGTGTGTGTGTGTGCGTGTGTGTATGTGTGCGTGCGTGCATGCATGTGCGTGCGTGCCTGTGTGTGTGTGTGTGTGTGTGTGTGTGTGTGTGTGTGTGTGTGTGTGTGCATCTGCAACATTAGTACATAAGGAAAGAATGCAGCTAATGAAATTAAATAGAAAGCATGTGTGGCTACGAAAGTGACCCGTGTTTCGTTAGTGCATGTAATCAATATTATAGCTCGGCCTCTCTGGGTTGTTACTTTAATCAGGAACAAGCTCTACCCCTCTTAATCGCTTAGTCCCAAGATGAATGTTTTGCAAATGTAGCTGAACATATGCTTGGATATCCATTTGATATACTGTATGCATGTGTATGGGATATATGAGGCTTCTTTTTCAATGGGTTTTAATACATTTTATAATTTCAATATAGATAGCAAATTATATAAATTATTCTGATACGCTGAAACCTTTTTCTAAAGATTTTTTGTCTTACAAAGACACCTTTTTGCCTTTTTAATCATAAATGAAAAGTATGACACATAAGGGCGCCCAATCATATGGTGTATATTGTCTCATCCTTTTAACAAATATGTTTCATAGCCCTATTAAAAGGGGTCTTCATCCGTCCTGTCAAAAGGCAGCCTAGCAGGGTTTTTTAGTTTAATTACACTATCCAATTAAAAAAACCTCTTTGCCGCATTCTGATTCGCCTCTCCTTGGGTTTGAGTGGATATGACATTTACAAGGCTCGCCTTTCAAGCAGACAATGGTGTGATTGATGAGGTGCAGACGCTATGAAGGAGGCGATTGCCATGTGGAGGCAGTGCTTAGTGCACTTTGATTTATTTATCATCTGTTTCTAAAACAAGGCTGCCTGTTCCCGGCCCCACACTGCTAAGTGATGGTGTAGAGGTGTGTTGTAGCCTTGGTGAACAGGGCGTGGAGTAGCAGCTTTTACAGAGGTTAGAGCATGCAGGCCTTACTCTTGTCAGGAATAGGCCTACTATGTGTGATATTACCTAGACTAACCTCTAGGGGTGTTTCTGTATTACATTCAGCTAACACTCTTGTTTTGTTAGTGTTGTGTCCACTTGATATTTTCATAATTGACGTTGACTGGCTCTAGGCTACCAGCAGGGGCCTCTCGTTAGCTGACTCTTGCTGTTTTGTTTGTTTAGCGAGTGATAAATGAACACTGAATACAGAAAACGGGTGACTGAAACTGGTCCTACCCAAAATGCTAAAACATAGTGGGAATTTTTTGAGGCTGAGAGATACCAAAGGATATTTGTCTTGAGATCAATTACCATGCATCTGTTACACAAGTGATGACATGACTTTCAATCTCCAGCACATTCATTTTACAACACTGTACATTTAGAATGGAAATGACACTGTACAGGTTACACTATACCTCAAATTCAAACGTATTTATGTAGCTTGTAATTGCTGAGAGGGTTGATTATAATTCTACATTACAATGAACCAGAGTGATCTTCAACAAAAAGCAGACACCTGAAAATTGAAGTTTCACATCACAGGCATAAATTACACTGCACAATGTTAACTTTGTAGTCTTTTGTTGTGCATCATTGGTCCTTTTTAACACAAGTTCAGGGTCTTATATTTTCTTTTCAAACTTAGTTTTCAAAAGGAAACTCTAACATCTTGATTGGAACATCTTGAAAAGCACAGCTGCATTGAGACCCATTGAAGTGTGTGATCTCACTGCACTACCGACACATGCCTCATCAGAATCCACTGATGAACTTAGCCTCGGATATCTCTCTTGTCTTAGCATTTGTCTTAACACCAGAGAAAGCTGCTCTGTAAATTATTAGAATCAACTAAAATCAAAGTATCATGGAACTTGAGAATGAATTCTGAGAAAAAATCGTTTGATGTTTAAATCAAATGTTATTTCCCCCCTCCTTCCTCTGAACCAAGTCAGTTAACCAAGGCCAAGGGTAAAGGTGATGGCTGGCATTGATGATGGTCAGCCCTTGGAGAGGTGAGCAACCTTTGTTGTTTAACCGTTGCCTCCCTGGCAGCCTCCCCCACCCAGTGCTGAGAATGGCGGGGGGAGCCAGGAGACAGATGCTTAACGACTCCCCTGAGGCCCCGGCTCTGGCCCTTATCTCATCCCCAGTTTGTGGAGGTTGCTATAGAAACTGACCTGAAAACTTGAAGGGATGAGCAACACTGCATTAGCCTTACAAGCTATTAGCTGAATTTAGTGGACACTGTCGCCATCTGAAAACACTCAATGTTGAGGGCCATATAATGGGTTTCAAATTATGTCTAGGTATTACGTATTGGCCCTTGAACATTTTTTTGTTGTTGTTGACAAATACATTTAGTGTGGTATACTCTACACTGCTTTTCCAGCGTGTTGATCAGACAGGTGTTCTGACATCTCCCTCTCTCCTCAGAGAAACATCTCACAAGACTGCCACTGACTTAACTGTATCATTACTGTACAATCTGTCAGTAACCTACACATGCACAAAGAGACAAATGCCCTAACACAAACATAAAAAGTAAAAACTCTATGTACAGTGCCTTCGGAAAGTATTCAGACCCCTTGACTTGTTCTACATTTTGTAACGTTACTGCCTTATTCTAAAATTGATGAAATTGTTTTTTTTCCTCATCTACATACAATACCCCATAATGACAATACAAAAACAGGTTTAGAAATCTTAAAAAACATAAATATTACATTTACATAAGTATTCAGACCCTTTACTTAGTACTTTGTTGAAGCACCTTTGGCAGCAATTACAGCCTTGAGTCTTCTTGGGTATGACGCTACAAGCTTGGCACACCTGTATTTGGGGAGTTTCTCCCATTCTTCTCTGCAGATCCTCTCAAGCTCTGACAGGTTGGATGGGGAGTGTTGCTGCAAAGCTATTTTCAGGTCTCTCCAGAGATGTTTGATCGGGTTCAAGTCCGAGCTCTGGCCGGGCCACTCAAGGTCATTCAGAGACTTGTCCCGAAGCCACTCCTGCATTGTCTTGGCTGTGTGCTTAGGGTCGTTGTCCTGTTGGAAGGTGAACCTTTGCCCCAGTCTGACGTCCTGAGAGCTCTGGAGCAGGTTTTCATCAAGGATCTCTCTGTACTTTGCTCCGTTCATCTTTGCCTCGATCCTGACTAGTCTCCCAGTCCCTACTGCTGAAAAACATCCCCACAGCATGATGCTGCCACCACCATGCTTCACCGTAGGGATGGTGCCAGGTTTCCTCCAGACGTGACACTTGGCATTCAGGCCAAAGAGTTGAATCTTGGTTTCATCAGACCAGAGAATCTTGTTTCTCATGGTCTGAGAGTCTTTAGGTGTCTTTTGGCAAACTCCAAGCGGGCTGTCATGTGCCTTTTACTGAGGAGTGACTTCCGTGTGGCCCCTCTACCATAAAGGCCTGATTGGTAGAATGCTACAGAGATCGTTGTCCTTCTGGAAGGTTCTCCCATATCCATAGAGGAACTCTAGAGCTCTGTCAGAGTGACTGTCGGGTTCTTGGTCACCTCCCTGACCAAGGCCCTTCTCTTCCGATTGCTCAGTTTGGCTGGGCGGCCAGCTCTAGGAAGAGTGTTGGTTGTTCCAAACTTCTTCCATTTAAGAATGATGGAGGCCACTGTGGTCTTGGGGACCTTCAATGCTGCAGACATTTTTTGGTACCCTTCCCCAGATCTGTGCCTTGACACAATCCTGTCTCGGAGCTCTACGGACAATTCCGTCGACCTCATGGCTTGGTATTTGCTCTGACATGCACTGTCAACTGTGGGACCTTATATAGACAGGTGTGTGCCTTTCCAAATGATGTCCAATCAATTGGATTTACCACAGGTGGACTCCAATCAAGTTGTAGAAACATTTCAAGGATGCTCAATGGAAACAGGATGCACCTGAGCTCAATTTCGAGTCTCATAGCAAAGGGTCTATTATGGGGTATTGTGTGGGGATTGCTGAGGAAATGTCTTTATTTAATCAATTTTAGAATAAGACTGTAACGTAACTAAATGTGGAAAAAGTCAAGGGGTCTGAATACTTTCCAAAGGCACTGTATGTAGAGTGTAATTATCCACCTTCAAAATGATGCTTCCTAACGGATCCAAAAATTATATTAAAATGGCTGCAAAATGTACTAGTACACGTACATACATAACTGTGTTGAGATAAGGACTGATTATCAGTCATTTTGTGTCCTGATTGTTAATGGTAGCCAAGCTTGGATGTTTGACATTGCATTATATATGTAAACTGGAAAACGTTTAAAACTCACCTAAATGTAATGATAATGCAGGCAGCTCTGGCAATGATAGTGTTAACAGAATACATTTGCTATCTTGAGAGTGACAAAATAAAGATGCTTACTTTTATTACGTCAAAAGGACAAATTCATGTAGCAACTGTGATGAACAATTACTTAAATAATTGGGCTTTCAATGGAAAGATTGATTGTATAAAAGCTGTTTTCTGTTGAGAATCCATTAGTGAAAACCATTTTTCTTCACATGTGACATATTGTGTTTTTATTAATTTATATTCCCTAAGATGCATGATTCTTAGGTTCTTTGCTGCTTGGTCTTTGCCCTGTATGAAAAATTGTGCAGTTAAGGAAAAAAAGCATCAGAGTAACCACTTAGATTCTGCTACTGATTACAGCCAAGTTAATGAATATTGGAGTACTGAGGTCTCCATTTTGAAATTGTGCAAATGTTCTTATGTTAACTTCTGCTCGTGTTCTAGGCACTCCTTTCAATAAACAAAGTTCAATTCCAAATCTAACTTGGTCAAATGTTTTTAGACCACATAGCCTTACATTGTTAGTTCATTAGTTTCAATTGACCCTAGATTTCACAGAAGGTACATTAAAGCAATGAGAGGCAGGGTTGCAACTTCACTAGAAGGTGTTTGATCCTCTGCATCTTTGGGTTGCAGCAAGCAACATGGCATCCTCTTTACATTCTCCAGGCTTAATTAGCACCTATTCAATACACACTTCTCACACTGGGAGGAGAGGGGAAGCCTGGGATGCCAGTGAAGGATATCTCACAGGCAAGCTGCTTAGATGCTGCAGGCTCATTCACAGCCTACCACAGGCAACACTGAGCCTGTCATGCTCTGTCATTCCAAACCTGTTTGTTTTTTTACCCACAAATTCAAAAATATCCCCTCAACTAGACTTTCTCCCTGTTTGTGGGGGTTCTGCCCTTGAGTATCACATGGATAGGCTAAGTACCTAGATGATTGATTCAGCATCTCCGACATTGTGATGAGGGGTTGGGGGGTTGAAAGTTATTAAAAACGTATCGAGCTGCCTTGATGATGAGGCGTCTCCCTGAACACAGCTGATGCAAGAGGCCTGTCGCCATCTTGAGTCCCCCTTCTGTTGTGCTGAAGGGACAGGGCTGATGCCATCTGTTTCCCATCCTCCCCACCCTTGGACATGGACTCTGATGCCCCCTTATCCAGCAGGCTCACATTGTCGTTCTCTTCCCCTTGTAGGTCATGCAATATTCAAGCACATATCTCAGCAATCATGACAATAGGCCTTTCCCCCTTTGAATTTCATGCTGCCATTGTCAATGAGATAGCGCTGAAGGTGAGTAACGAGGAGAATAGAAACCGCTGCTGCATCTTCTAGCTCTTGAGTAGTCCTGCATCTTTGCATTTATGAACATAGACTACGTGGTACATATAGACAGGTTGGCAGACAACAAAATGAAATTGATGCAAACGCATCAATGGGGCTGGAAGCCATGCATTGTTATGATTCTGAATGGTCAGATAGCTAACAACAGTGACAAGATGCTGCCATGTGGGGAATCGTAGGTAGCTCGTTTCAGCTAGTTTTATCTTGTTCTTGATACCATTAGGTGTTTTGACTGATTTCATGTCTATGCTAATATGGCAAAAATCTGCAATAAAGATTTGGCGACTAAAAATAGCTTACATGTTGTTAACAATCTAAGCCAACCCTGTTTATTTTGCATCATAGATGAACCCGTCACTATGGAGAAATCATAGACAAAAATGTATTCTTCATTGCTATGTGTAAATGTGCCCCAATTATGGTTAGACCTTGAAGTTGACAAGATAGCTTCATTCTGCTTTGTGTATTTGTTCATCTCAATGAAGAGGCAGGTGTAGTGGGCCTGTGTCCTTTATTCTCTTGGGTACTGTTTCAATCAGCCAGCCCCTCTCTCCTTTCCTCCTCCCTCTGGGACCAGTAGCTGTGCCCCAGGGCAGTCTGGTCCTCCTGTGACTGACACCCACCGCCACTGGCCCCCGCCATGATGCTTCACACACAACCTGGGGGGCCCATGTAGAATTAGCTTTAAAAGTAGGCCGCAGATCGTTGTCTGAACTGGGAAGTGAATCAGCACTTTGTCATGTCTAGTTCCTGCCACTCAAACTCTGTCTAATTCCAGAAGTCTACCACCCATGTCTGTTTATTTCAGTTGCTTCTCTCCATTGGTATGTGTTAATGTAGTTCTCTGTTCAAACCATATGAGCATAATGAATATGAATTAAAGGTGAAGAAAGCGCAGAAAGGATGCCTTTGTGATTAATTGTTCCTCTGTGCTAGCTTTAGCGTATTAATAACCAGGGGGATAAAGAAGGTCAGGAATGACCTGGTAAACATGAAAATTTCATACAACTATGCACATATGTGACAGTAAAAAGACAGTAAGCATACACACACCGGCTCAAACATGAGCATGAACATAAATTACTCACATGGCGTTACACAAACCTAATCAGAAAAATATGCTAGGATATCATTAATAATAAAGAGGTAAGTCCCCATTTATTAGGAAAAGTGAAAAGTCATGTTTTCTCTGAAGTGGCCTATTTAAAAGTGTGTCTATGGGAATAGAGAGGCCTCTGTCTGACTCTAAACCGGTCCTGCAGCTCTCTACTGGGAGAAGAGGTGAGATGGCTCCATAGCAGCTAAACACAGGCCTCAGTCTGCTGGGACAGAAAGCAGAGGCGGAGAGAAGAGCAAGAGGGAATATTATGTCTGAAGCTTTGCATAAGCTAGATTTCCTTTGGACTGCGACTCCACTCTCTCTATCATGTGAAGATCGAGGATTTTATTAGCCATGAAAATGTTCCATATATTTTTATGCCTTAAGCCATAAAATGTAATGAAAGGGGAACACCCCACGGTGCATAAAAATTGTTAAGATTTTAGCGCTTCAGTATAGAACCCAGCTGATCCAAGGCCAAAGGGTTCATTTTTATCTTTTGATTCTCACATTAACCTTCCATAAAAAATTATATGTTATCATCACCTCAGATTTAAGCTAATAAATTCCAGCTTTATGAGCCATCTTAGAGGAGAATTATCATGATGTTATAGCTTAAGTAACATATGTTCCAATTTAGTGACATCTACTGGATTTGACATGGCATCAGCCATCCATTCACATCATAATTTCATGGCACTAACTTCACTGCAATAAGTCACCCGTGGATTTTGGTGATCAAGCTGGAAATAAACAGCCTATGGCTTTGGGAGCAAGAGACATCCAAATCTCGTTGTTTCCAAAACTCTCATTGGGGCTCTGCTTTTGGACTTTTTGGACTTATGAGACACATTTGGAGAAGTATTACTATTATTACAATGGTATTACAGTGTTATTATTATTATTAACAGACAGAGCAAGAGAGCAACAGTATACAACATGAGTCTGAGGTGTTAAGAAAGTGGACAAATCACTGTGCCACTATGGTTGCGTTTACACAGGCAGGCCAATTCTGATCTATTTAATACTAATTGGTCTTTTGACCAATCAGATCAGTTCTGAAAAAGATCTGATGTGAAAAGATCTGATGTGATATGGTCAAAAGACCAATTAGTGGAGAAAAGATCAGAATTGGGCTGTGTAAATGCAGCCATAGCTACTCAAACTGTCAATTCACAGATTGTATCACTCAGGGGAACCAATGCACCTCCACTACTGTTGAACCATATTGTTTAACCACTGAGTCACTCTAGTAGCCTTGATTCATTTCAGAATACGTTGAATGATACTTCAAATGCTTTGGGTTTTAGCCCCTGAAATCACTCAGTTTCTAGCCTATCAATGTATTTCCCATGGTGAGAAGGGACTCATGGTACTATTAGCTTGACAGTGTGTGGGCAGATATTTTATATTTCAGAGAAATGGGAGTGACTTGAGCAACAGCATTGAGGGATTAGGTATAATGTTACATGACTGTGCATTGATGTTTGATTTATAACTTCAGCTAAATGATGAAATATTTTCTGAGATCATTGTAGGGCTTGAAGTCTCTGTGGTGTGTATGGGCAGATTTACCTCAGTTGCGGTCCACAAATCCAACTGTAAATCCAATTTTCGAAGGTTATTCTGAAGAGAATTCCAAGTCATAAACAAAAACTTATTGTTTTCATAGCGCTTAACAAAGAAGTCGGTTCTCCACAGAAGCATTTTACTAATTTAAAAGTGTGTCTCTAGACACACACTGTTTCATGATTAGTTTGAAAGGTGATTAGCTGAAGAATATCAAGTTGTTTCAAGTTAGATTATGTCCTTTTGTCACTTTCTGTTGAACAGTCATCGCAGAGTGATTAATTACAACCTGCTAATATGAGGTTTTGTTAAGACTCTTCAGTCATAAATGTGTAACATTATTCTGAGGAAAATGGAACAGAGGATAATGTCATAAGCCTCGTTTACAGCTTGTGCTAACGTGAGTTTTATGATTTGATCTATACGATCCAATCACTATATGATCATGGTTTGTTTTGTCCGTCCAATGTGTCCGCATTGTGACCAGATTAGCTGGTGCCTCCCAGTAGGCAAATTATTTGATAGAAATTCTTACAACATAATATGTATTTATTTATTTTAAGACAATTACTGATGGCATAAGTCAATGGTGCTACCTGTCAATTATTTTAGAGGCTGGTAAAATTATGATTTAAATGGTTTGACCGTCCAGATCTTTTTACACTTGATTGATATCCAGACACAATGCGTGCCTGACTACTACTTCCGGAGGTGGTCAGGAAGATCACAATCAGATCACACTGTGTCTTTTATTCCTCTACACCTGTCTAAAAATCTGGGCACAATCAGAATGTGGACCAGATCAGGACAAAAGGGGCATGTTAGCACCAGGTATAAATGGAGCTATTGTATATACTCACAGAGGGAAAGCGGACATCTATCCAGTATGTTCAGTCTTGTGGGTGTGAGGTTTGGAGGAGGGGGTGGGGTTGGAGGGGGGGTGGGGGGTTGAAAGGGATGGAAATGAACCCTCTCTGGACAACTGCTGCAATAACCTGAATAGATGTCGTCCCCAGTGCAATTAAACACACCCTGATTACGTCTCTCTGGCTATCGATTGGAAACTTTCACTTAATAACCACTACCATAGTCTCTTATCTTAACCCCAAGGTCCAGCCTTCAAGAACTGGCTGGCCAGAGATTTATGTCCAATGCCTTACTGACTCCTCTGGGAGTTTGTGTCATTTCTTTATTCCAATGTGTGGAGAGATCTGCTGGCTGCTTGTTACACCACATTATTAAAGATGCCACCTCTTTAGTTGATGGGGTACATTTCCAATATGTTCACTTTGCTTCAGATGTTTCTGGGAGGTGGGATGAGGATGTGGCAAGATTGGTTAATAGAGATGTCAGTGCAGGCAACTAGAAGTGTCCTACAAACTTGCTGTGATTTGTTGGTTCTTGGACTTTGTGACAACAACAAAAATGCCTAAATGAACTGAAAGCACTGGTTATCCAACACTATAGAACTAGAAGATATCCAAAACATTCAAAAGAATCAAAGAATTAAGGTCTTAATCAGAACTTTTATGTTTTAATAAGAAATCATGACATTCAAGTAAATGGATGTGATGTGAGAAAATACAAGTCACCTTGCCTTTGATAAGCATGCATTACGTTCCTTGATAACAATAGGAGCGTAGCTTGCCTTATGAGGAGAAAGCCACAACGCATGCTAACGCTTCCTGGGACAGCTCCAAGCCGCTGTTTGCTCCAAAAGCAACATTGCCTTGTGTAAGAAATTCACCCTTCACAGCTCACGCCTCCCAATCATACACCTGTTTGGTTCGGCGTGCCAGTCTCCCTCACTCGCTCCCTGCTCAGCCATGTGAACACAGCGCAGGTTGTCCACAGCACTGCCCTCAGGCCCCGCAATGTGTTCACAGCCCGGCTGGGAGAGAGAGGGGGTGGAGGCTGGGTGGGTGGGTGGGTGCACAGGGAAAGAGGGATGGAAGGATGGAGGGAGATTTTAGATGAATAATACAGTGGCCTTTCTCTGGGTAAGTAAGAGAGAGGAAGAATAGAGTTTTCATGTGGCAGACATGGTGCCTTTCATTTTCAGGAGCTTAGAGCTCATGCCCTTTGCAGTAAACACAAAGCTTTTACAAATGATAGTGTTTGTTGTGGAGAACTGCTGAAACAGACAGTTCATATGATCAAAGAAGGAAAACTGAATATGCTAAAGATATGAATGTCTTATGGAGATGTAAATCAAATACTGTATCATTATTTGCATAAAATTGCTACATTGTTTTACCTGCACCAAATTCTTTCTTTGGATTTCCAATGTCTCATGACCACATTCAAAATAAAAATAACTTATATGTATATCAGACACCCTCAATCCGTATAGCATTGAAAATGGTCTGTGAGTTCAGCACTGTGTATATGGAATAGTGGGCTTCTTTGTGTTAAATTCATGGGTTTCCTGTGGTGGGGGATGCTTCTCTTAACGGAATGATCTTAAGGCAACTGCTGCATTTATCAAAGGGATGGTCAGACAGAGAGAGACAATAGCTAATGAGTGGGAGCCCCCTGTTGGGTCGCTGCTCCAGACAATACAACAACATCTGTACTGCTTTGTGCCAACGCAGGGGTGTCCCCTGAGTGGGATGATGGGGGGGCAGGGTGGTTTATCTTTACTTGTCCTGGGCTTACAGACACCCCCTCCCCCAACCCTTCTCATCACCGCTCTGAACAGGGACTTGACACATCGGAGGGAATGGGTGGGGTAAATCCATAAACTACTTCTCACTAAGGTCACCACACTTGCTCAAAATGGAAATCCCAGAAAAGGAACATTTAAATTGTCAAGTAGTTTTGAGTTAGTGCTCAGAGAGAGAGGAGAGAGGACTTTTCCAGAGAAAGGGAGAACCAGGATGTGGACCTCCCTTTTGTTGGAGCTCTTCGAGGGGGAGGGTTAGCACAGGAGTCGAACTGGATGGATGCTCCCCCATTGGATATATCTGGAATGTTCACATGATTCAGTGGCAGAAAATTAATCACAATGGAGATGTCTGCCTCTCACACATATGCAAATTGGGGAATATGGAATAGTTGTAGGCCATCCATATACAACGAGATCTCCATGTAAGGTAGTTACTTGTGAAGTAACTTTTAGAGCTGACAGCTCAACCGTGAACAACGGTGGGGACATACAAAGGGACAAAACACAGCAACACATATAGACAAAGACATAGGCTGTGACCCATCAGGAGGACAAGGTGTACCTGGTAATTAAAATGCAATCTCTGCTGCTGTGCCCCCTGGAGTGGCGGTGGCAGTGGACTCACCCAGGAGCCTGAAGGCGAGAGGTGCCACCTGCACTGCCACACCACCTGCGCCCACCGCCTCCCTTCATTAAGCTAGGTATTTATACCAGCGCCTGCTCCCCCAACAGCCCTGGTCTTCATGGGCCCTGGTAAAGCAGCGCTTTATTAGAATTAATGTGGCACTTCAGAGGAGAGTGTCAGTGTGCCTGGTACCGGGGTGCCGGGAGAAAGAGTCCCCAGCCCTCCTCTGTCACATCGCATAAAGGCGCCAAGGCAAGCCGAGCACGGAGATGAGCGTGGACAGCACATGACAGAACTGTTTTCCAGGGCCAAGGGAAACCAAAGTATTCTTTATTCAATCTGCTATCATGTTTACAGCATGAGCCATTATATGAACATGGAGAAAATCAAAGGCTTGAACTAAATGCATGCTGGTAGATGGTGAATTGTTGGACAAGCTCAATATGATCCATTTCTTGACTAAGCTCAATGTCAAACAAACATTTGTGGTGTTGAATGTTTAAAAGCCAAATCAACAGAACCCTGTTGAGTACTTAGTTATATTTATATAAATCCTCTAGTGCTGCCCATACTTTTACCATGCATGAATATGAAATCATGTTGAATAGTTAGAATTTATTATGTCTATGGCTGGATGGCTGAGCACCATCCAATGTATCTGTCAGTAGGGGCACGTGGTCATTTCCATAGGGGTGGATGGGTGGGTGAGAGGGCATCAGAGCTGATGCTGCTTGTAGCCAGTCAGCAGGGGAAGGCATTAATGCCTAGTTTGCATCACTCAGCACCTTCAATTAAACACGAATAACCAGATACAACTTTCTTTCTTCAGATGTGTTTTATGGGCTCACATGTAGCAGGGGATTTCAGCATAATATCCTCAACATCTACCCGCAGTTGGCAATCTCCACTGCATGACTCAGTTCATTAGTGTTAAAAATGGGTTTATGTGCCAATGCACCACACACGCCACACAACCAGTAAGCAAAGTATAACTGCATGCCGATTACCGACTTCGGACGCTTCAACATCCTGGTTTGAGTTTTCAACACCACAATCAAATAGACTATGTAAATCTGGACAAACAGAACATACTGTACATCCCTTCCTACCATGTACCCAGGATCGAAGGCTTGGCTTGACAATCGCTGGATGTCATTACATCTTTTGGTGTTTTATAACAGATGTCGCTTTTCATTCATCAAATACATGGCCGGTACACAGTTTGGATGCTGGAATTATATTACAGTGGAGTGGACGAACATGCGCAGGTAGCCTACAGGAGACTTTTGAAGTAGCCTAATCAGATTAAAACATTGTGGCTGGTTGTGTTTATGCCACATATAAAAGGTAATACATGCTATATTGAAGCATTAGGTTCTCGGTGCGTGAGGAATAGCCGCTTAGATTAGAGAGGAGGCAGAGCACCCGTTAAGCTTTCCTGAATAACTGGGTGTGCCGTGAGCATATGTGGCCACATTACTAAAGGAAGACTTGGGAGAATGATGATCCGCAACAGAAGTATCAAAAGTCAAAATACAGACAGACTGGACTGCTACTGTGCCTTTCTAGGCCTTATAAACTGTCAAGAGTAGACTCACAAATGATCCAAATGGAATTAATGGAATTAAACATTCAAATCACAGGGCTTTTGCGCCATTATTCAAATGACATTTTCCCTGCAGTTTACAGCCTAGAGTAGAATGTTGTACTCACTTGAAAACATTAATGCAATTATTGATTGTATTGTGGTGTTGTAGGCTAGTCTAGGTAGGATAATCATATTGTCCCTAAACAAGATCAATAGGGGAGCTTTTTGAGCTGCGTGGCTCATGTCTTCACTGTTCTTTCATGCGTACCTGGCCTCTCCACTGCCTATCAGCTATTATCTTTGTTCTTGTGGATTTATATAGAAAATTGGTGCCACTTTGAATGAATTATGTGTGGTAAGATTGTTAGTTAGCCTATTGCAGATCTGAACAAATGATCCACCTACCACTATTGTCACTATGAATGGTGGATAGAGGGCAAGGATAGACAGAACGGTAGACTATATTGACCTGCCGTAAGTGCGGAAAAGTGTAGTGCTTAAGGGAAGTACCAAAACACCTTGATAGGGGAGGTGCATGCAAACAGTCCACTGGGCAAAAACTGATTGAATCAACGTTATTTCCACGTCATTTCAACCAAAACAATCTATGTGGTGACATTGAATCAATGTGGAAAACTGATTGGATTTGCAAAAAGTCATCAGCATAAGGGCATTTAGTCTTTTCACCTAAATCCAATGACATTGTGAAATGTTTTGTTGATTTCATGTTGAATTCACGTTAGTTGACAACTCAACTAAATGTAAATCTAAACTAAACATTGAACTGACGTCTGTGCCCAGTGGAAGATTAGGAAATTTGGCTAGGATGGAATAAATTATATACAGATGTAGGATCTTAATTTGAGCCAGTTTGCTACAGCAGGAAAATAATCCTGCAGCAACAGGAAATGTGAATTATTATGTGGATTATAAATAATGGACATTTTTGTAGGGGTTAATAAATTTTTCGTAAGGTAAAATCAAGTCTGACATTTCAAAGTGGAAATTACAAACTTCAGAAGCCTTTTTAAACCTCAAATACACTACAAGTTTTACATTTCCATTGCAGGAAAGTTCTCCTGCAACAGAGCGATCAAATTCAGATCCTACGTCTGTAGTTAAACCTGCAAAAGGGCAAATGTAAACCAGGGAAAAAACCCACTACCCTCCCGTGCTCAATAAAATAATAAAAAACCACACAACTCTCCCCAAAGCAAAAAGACAAGTCAGACAACCCTCCCATATTTTGGCTCCCAATTAAAGCAGAGAAAAACTAAAACAGAAAAGTTTTTTCTGCAGTGTTGGATGCAAATTTCTCTCCCCAAGCCATAACTGTTAGCCCCATCCTTATCAAGGGCAGACATCAAAGGGGTTCCTCTATACAATATTACTACCAACGTCCTTGAGATTGAATCTCAAGATTATGTATATAATAAGAAAAATAAACCACATAATCCTTCCTGGGAGATGTTTTGCTTTTCAAGTATTGAAACTAGGAATGTATTTGTACATTGGACAACATCGTGGACTAAACATCTATTACAATGATATAGGCCTACTCCCCAAAGCAATATGCATTGTCTTTTGTATCACCCATGATCATTTTGATTCTTGAATAGCAAATTCCATTCATAATGTTTTCCTCTCTAGGATCATTAAATACATAAGTTTGTACACCCACATCCAGTTATTGAGCTAAACTCATCACAGGGGGATCCTACAAATGCTGAATAGAAGCTATTTCCTATTGTTGCAGACATGTCATTTGAAAAGAAGAATGAATCCAGTAAGTGCATTAACTGTATAAACAATCCCTCTGTAAAAACTGATACCATTTCCTTTATTGTTGAAGGAGACTGTCATCCAGGTCAGGTGTAAGTGTTTCAGAGGCAGACCAGGGGGAGGTTGGTGCCTGTGATGTAGGATAGCTAGGCTCCAGTGAATGTGTCCTATGTGAGCAGTTGCAGAGGCGAGAACAAAGCCTTAGGCATTTCTCAGCCCAGAGAGGTGTGCTAGAGGCTGGGCTACTGAGCCTTCAATTCGGTTACAGTGCTGTCACTATTCATTGAGAGGGCGCTCCTCCTTCCAGCACCAGAACCTCAACAGGGGCATCGCTCATGATAGAAAACAATGAGCATGATTTGTGAACTCTCGCCGTCTTTGTAATTTCATCAGTGTAATGGGATTATATTTCAAATCACCACTCCTTTGTTCATTACACATTTAAACTCCTCTGACAGACAAAAACTTAAATAAAATGTGCATGTCAACCCTGGTTGACTTCGCCAGCTCTTGTACTTGATTAGACAAACATTGCACCAGGGCTCCGGGAACAGGGGGAAATAATGTGCTCATTTATTCATTTTTCAGACGAGTCACAATAGATTTTTAACGACCAATGTCTTACCTCCCTTGGGTGCTTCCTGCTTAGGGGGGTTAATAAAGCCTAACACTCTGGCACTGAAACGCTCCACAGAAGAGCCGGGTGAGAAGACGCCTGCGATGAAATAAAGAGTATTAGAAAACCAGCCCCAACTCCAGAGAGAAAGAAAAGAGAGAGAGAAGAGAGAGAAAGAGAGTAGGAGAGTGGGAGAGAGGGGGGGGAGAGAGAGAGAGAAATAGAAAGCAAGAGACTGGTATTCTACTTAGATTTCAATTCCACAGGTCTCTAAGGGACAATTAAACCAAGTGAGGAAGAAGTACAATTTTTTCACAATGCGCTGGGGCGTACATATTAGAAGCTTTACCCATGGCAATATACATACAGCAGGACCTGCCAAGACAAGAAGGGGGGAGCCTGTAAATCGGCCCCTAAACTTAATAACAGTTTATTTCATGACAGAAATAAATATGTCCTTTCAATGGTTTAAAGGTTCTGAAACCAAGTGTTTATACATCAGGGTTTACATATAAAAGCAGTCTCTCTTTCTCCAGAGAATATTGAAAATATACCAGAAACGTCTTGAATCATATATTGTCAACATAATAATCCATAGCACTTCTCAGTTTCAAAACATGAAAATTAAATATTCTAAACTTTATTAGCAGCTTTGCTTTTATGTAGCTGGAGAAAATGTGAAAGTTTAGGCTTACTTACTCTCCATAGTGAGAAAAGGCCTGTGGTGTGTTGTACTGTAGTGTTGCCAGCAGACATCCATCTTGTTTCCCCTCTCAGCACAGTGCTCTATTTGTCTGAATCTATGTCATTTTAGCTCAGTCAGGTCAATGGCAATTCAACCTCCTCTTTCGTCGGAGGCACTTCAGATTCCTAATGTGATGCATGTACGATAGGAACCAGCTAAACACAATCCCTGTCACTGCTCACACATAGCTGGATATAAATGATATACCCTGAGCTCACATTCTCCATATTTTACTCCTCATTTGGAAATACTGAATGATATGTCCTGTTTCCTTTCTTTTTGATCCATGACCGGCATGCAAGCTCCCCTCTCACACCCTCTCAGGTAGAACCTTGTCATAGTGTTACATTGTAACCATTCCTTCCGGAAACAGCAGCCATCCCAAATGTAAGCAGTATAATGTGAAGAGAGAAGTGAAGTAGGACACTTTCTGTTCATTCATTCTGGTTTCTCTCCTTTACGTTAGTGCAGCTCTTTGTCAGGGGCCACATGGGAGAAGAGGAAATTACAGACTACCTAATAATTACTGAAGTTCAGAGCAAACTAAAATCTGCAGGGTTCTCCCAACTCCCCGCTACTGGCATATTTCTCTTAGCAACTAATTAAGTCCGCCTCTGAGGTTCCAAGCAGCAATGGTGGTGGATGCTGTAACACCAAAATACAAAAATTAAAAGACAGGGAGAGGAAAGTGGGGAGGGAGCGAATCAGAGAGAGTGAGTGAGGTTGAGTATTTTATTCTCTTTTTGTGTAGAAGAATAAAACATGTCACTGGGGGCTTATTATTGTTTCACACTTGACTGGATTCAAATAGAAATAACAGTGGTGGTCACCATTATGTGCAGTTGCAAATAGCACAGCTCCCTCTGTTCGTACTATTCTTTAATTATTATATTGTCATTATCCATATCCGGCAATGAAAAAGAAACACCCAGGCCCACCGGGTATTAAGCACAGGTTTTTAATCTCCTCACTGTTAAATGAGGTCATGCCATAAAGAAGGCATTATTTGTGACGCTAGCATCATCAGTGCAACACAATATTGGAGACTTTTGGCAGATGTATCACATGTTTCTCTAGTATTCTCTGTTGTCTCCCTACATGATAATACTTTGATACATATTTCTATTATGCTCCATTTTTGTATTTTGTTTTGAAATTGTCAAGCCAGACATATATACAAGCTACTTTAGACAGGCACATTAGAAAATGAATCCAACATGTTCCCTTGAGTATCTATATTAGAACATAAGATGTATTAGTAGGCAAAGAAAAAGGAAATACCAAAGACCAGGATCTAGCAGTAGAGGAAGAAACAGACACTGGAGCTAAATAATGCTAAACCAAATACACATTTTTTAAATGTTTTATTCATTTAGCAGACACTCTTATCCAGAGCGACTTACAGTTAGTGAGTGCATACATTTTCATACTGGCCCCCCAGTGGGAAACGAACCCACAACCCTGGCTACACAGGGCCATACACCACTTCATTCAATAATAAAAAAACATAGCATACATTAGATTTGAAGCCAAGGGTAATCTGTCATAAAGCTCAAGTTAAATACTTTGAAATAAGCACCTCATTAAAGACATCAGAGCCATTGGACCACTCTGATGACTAGCATTGCAAATTGAGGATGCTTTAAAAGAGAACCTCCCTGATAAGGCTCCTGGTTGCACTGAGACTGTTTGTGATGCGTAATCCATGAGAGACACAGCAACCAGGCAGGAAGTCATTCTATTCTCCACAATTACCTGAAGTCCTTGATAATGAGCAACAAAAAAAAGCCACATAATTAGAAAAACACCACAAACACCATTATTGTCAGGAGAACACAATTGTATAATGACGCAATTATAAATGAGTGCCTTTGTGCTTGTCATTCATTTCTGCTTTTAAGGATGTGGAGATGAAGCATGGCTAAACATTGGAGCCTTGGAGAGTTGAGAGCATGTTTAAGGTAGGTTAGACTAGCGAGGCCTCTGGAGGGTTTCTCTGTAGTCAGACCAGGTCTGGAAAGGAAAGCCCTTGGTGATGACTCCATAGAGCCAGGCAGAGCAGAGAGGGAAGACATATCTACTGGGGCCAATTCAAGATATTACAACCCTCTCAGACACACTTCAATGGTACCAGTCTGCCTGACCTCCCTAGTCTATATGATATTACATTCAGTGTAAAAGCTTTGAGCCATGTGAGTGGCCTGTAAAACATGGCATAGATACTAAGGGATACATACCAAGCTTTCACTGCTTATCTGGGTGTGTTTGTTTGTATTGTGGGTGATGTTAGAGGATAGTGGCTGCAACTGAAAGGTAATGAGGAGAAAGTTTGCTGAACGAGGAGCATCATAGAGAGTGATCTCCACAGGGATCGGATTTGAATTGAGAGAGAAATAAATTCCTCATTTGATTTGAAATAGACTCATGTTTAATGTAGCTTTCCCTTTGAAATGCACACTGCACTCCTTGTAAAACCACGCAATTAAGCCTGGAGTTGTATTTTATTAGAATAGCGTGCTCTTCAACATTTCCTCCCCGACCACTGAGCGGATTGGAGACACAACTTTTTATTAATTAGCATTTTTTCTCTTTGATTTTCAGCCCATATTTAGATAAGTAGCGACATGCAGAAATCCCAGGTTCCTCCAGATATGTGAAGAGTTGCAATGAGCTCAGTTGTTTTGCTGCCTCCTCAAAGGCATCAAACAATAAACATGTGAACAAAGAAAAAAGAGAAGACTGAGAGGAGTCACTCCGCCTAGTATACACAGGGAATTGTCCTCCTCAGTTAGAAACACCATCTTATTAATAGGCAGACACATGCTACAGGCACACTGCATCATTATTGTCTTGAGAATGCAATTGTATGGAAGGGGCAATTAGGATGGAGAAGCTGTGAGGTTGCCATTATTTTAGCATTTAATGACCAGGCAGTACGGCAGGAGCTTGATGTAGAAATGAGGGCTGCAATACTAAAATTATGCATAATCTGGCAGATTTTACTGCACCCCCCCACACTCTCTTCCTTAGCCTTGAATAAATTTACATGGAAATGCATATTCCTCTAATTTATTCAGAGAATTAGAATATACATTACAAATATTTCCATAGAAGACATCAACGACATGCAGTTTGGTTTTTAATGACTTATTTCTTTGTTTTCAATGGGTGTGGATTGGATTATTACCCTCCCTAAAAAAGCTTTTTAGGAAATCAGATAAATAATTGCTATAGAGGTATGAATATATAGTTGGATTTATCTTAAATACTGTAGGAGGACCTATATAATTAAAAAGCTTTCAGGAGGAAAAACTGTGGCATATACTGTAGGTAGTACACATACGATAAATACTACAGACATACCACAGGATATAAATGTAAGATGCATGGGTATATGGACACAATCCAAAAGCATGGGATATTGACATGGACGCTAGACCATTAATAAGCCGCTGTATCCGTTGTGTTCAGGGTCACCATTGCCTGCTATAACTATATCTTGTCAAGACTGCTCCAGCCTCACAATATGTACCTCATGTACCTCCTGTCAGCAGACATAATTCCTGTGTGCTGGCACACCATTGACTTCTGCATAAGTGATGCAAGCCTTCCACTAGAGTTAGGAGCTGGAGTTTTTTTTACCACTGAAAGATGTTCATCATTCTTGATCTGTCTCTGTCAGGGCCTAGTGTTTTAGTGCCTCTCACAATTAGGCAGAATTGACAGGCCAAGAAGGCAGCGAATAGCAGAAAGGTGTGAAACTAAGGGAGGTGTGGTGGAGGGTGGAGGATGAAGTGAAGTGTGGCCGTCATTTAATCTGCAATTTATCAGTTTAGGCTGCACCATGTAACATCGGGGATATTCCATTCCAGAGAGGAGAAGCACTATCTCTCCCCTGCCTTCTCTTGTATGCTTCTTAATGTCGTCTAGGGAGGCTGGAAGAAGAGAGGGCGGGATTTCTTTGTTATTATTATTATTTCTGAAACCCTTCATTAATATATAGCATTGTGGACTCATCTGTGGGGTAGATGTGGAGCGTTGGTGACAGAGTGATGGAGTGAAAGAGGTGTGCTGCAGGAAGAGAGAAAGTGAAAGAGCATCTCCCATGGTGACTGCGTCATTGCCTGTCATGAGACCGAGGTCATACAGTATTGACACACACGCATACACACGCATGCACACACAGACACAGACACACACACACAGAGAGAGAGAGAACTGATGCTAACTATGTCTACAAAAACAATATCTGTTATTATACATGTGATCTCTAACAACACTGACCTTTATACATGACCTCCAACAACACTGACTTCTATACATGACCTCTAACAACACTGATCACATTTTGGAGTAATCAATGTTTAATTGGCACGTTTTCCATTAGGCATTTATTGATCCAATGGCATCTATTGATGTTTTTTCAAAACCAATACATATGAAGTGCTTGCTGGTCCCACTCTACACTAAATAGATGTATTGATTTAGTAGTTGGTTACATTCACTGTATCACCTTCAGTTGAAATTCCTTTACAAGACAAAAAGCATACTGTACACACAAAAAAGTATGTAAATGATCCTGATGCATAAATAATTTGATAAGATGTGTGTTTTCCTCAAAAGCATTTCCCTGTGGTAACCCCTATGATGGGAAGCCCAGGGGCATTGTCTCCTGCGTGTAGACAGGGAGCAGCGGCCAGTGGCCAAATAAACTCCCTCCTCCAGAGGTGTCACTCAGATTACTTCCCAGTAAGTGATCCCCAGGTCAGGACTGTTACAAAGCCAAATCACAGTTAGTGGCAAGGTGCATTGCGTTTCTCTCTCAAAATGGATTCATTTCCTCCGTTCTTGGGAGAGCATTCTCCACCTCATGTCCTGCACTTATTGCTAGTAGTAGTGAGAAGACACTGCAAGTAGGGCCTAGTAGGATGTGTGCAAAATTATTAACCTAAACATCTTCTACCCGCAAGCCATAAGACTGCTAAACAGTTAATCAAATGGCTACCCGGACTATTTGCATTGACCCCCTTTTTTATACTGCTGCTACTGTTTATTATCAATGCATAGTCACTTTACCCCTACCTACATGTACATATTACATAAATTACCTCGACTAACCTGTACCCCTGCACATTGACTTGGTACCGGTACCCCCTGTATACAGCCTCGTTATTTTTATTTTATTGTGTTACTTTATTTTTTTACTTTAGTTTAGTTATTTATATTTGTTTAGCATATATTTTCTTACTTACTTTTACTCTGCATTGTTGATTAAGGGCTTGTAAGTAAGCATTTCACGGTAAGGTCCACACCTGTTGTATTCGGCTCATGTGACAAATACAATTTGATTTGATTTGTACAGTCAGTATGTATTGATAAGGCTGAGAGCAGCAGCTATTGATGAAGCTACATTGTGTTTTTAGTGGTTGATCCATTTGGCTTCCAGAGCAAGAGTCAACCTGAAAGTGCAATGGGTGTTTAGGTCACAAGAGGCAGGCAGGATAATAAGAGCAGACCATGGTGACCAGTCTGAGCTGGGTGTCTGTGCGCAGTCCACCTACAGCTAACGACAGACTGGGGGATGGACTGACACACTGGGCAGGGAATCAGGCTCAGAACCCTTTTAAGCTAGGGTTCAGCAAACAGACTTGCACAGCAGAAAAGTTATGTGCAAGTCAAGTACCTTCAGGGCATATAGGGGGAAAGAGAGGGAGAGTAATCTAGGGCATCTGAAAAGGTAAATGAGTAGGGAGCTATGACTGGATCATGCAGGCAGCAAGAAACACGTTTTTTTGTATTGACTCTAGAAATACATTTATATCATTTAGTGACATTTGACTGAGGTTCACCACTGCAATTCATATTTTTATATTCCTTATTTTTCTTTGCAAACATTTAGGAATTGACTGGCTTTACTGTGGCTATTTAAACGATACCCATAACATATCCATGACACATACTTCCACAAGTATTAAAAAAACAGCATAAGGTTACCATTTTGAATTACTTAGATAAGTAACACTGTAATTTCTCCCACTAAAATCCTGTTGCCCACCAAGGAATAATTATCCTTCCTACCCTTCCAGGAGGATCATAAGCTTTACTCTATGCAGGAGCAGCACAGTACTGTAGTTAAGTCTCAACAGACAGCTCTCCGCTCTCTCTCTCTCCACAGAAGAGAGAAGCCTGCTTCCCTCCCTGCAGCCTCTTATTCCCCCCTGGATGCCTGTAACCTGAATACCAGACAGCTAGCCTGGGTTCATGCAGATCCTTCACAGTGCATGGCTTCTCACTGAACCCTGCACTGACACAGAGCTGTAGTAAAATGTTAATGCCTTTGTGCAATGTCTAAAAGAGATGGATGGGACACAAGCACAAGAATTACTGACTTTTAAATGGCTCCTATTGTAAATTGTGTCAATGCTCCTGTTTTTGTAGCATGCTTATTCATATACTTTAGATATAGACTGTGACATTAGTATGAGTATACAGAAATGTCAAACAGGGAAAGTGAAGAGCAGTTCTGTTCCTACCATCTTTCCAACATATAGCACACAAAATGAAGCATTGAGAGATCATTTAAATGTAATATTTACATATTGATTAAATGCCATATATTTTAATACTGTATGATAGGGCAACTGTATGTCTGAAAGTGATACTGATCTGAGGATGCACGTATCTTCATGGGTTCTCTCCAATGACAGAAAACTCGATCCCTCCTGAAATGTGAATAGAACTCTTACAAGATGAAGACATGACATGACATCTTCCGCTCACTTGATGTCAATGATAGGACAGCTCACTTCTAGATCTGGCACATTGCCAGTCAGCCCTCCTCGGTTCCTGAGAGCCAGTTGTAGTCCATATAAAAAAATACTATAGTATACTATGTTTAAATACTATAGTATTCACTGTAGTGTTTTTGCTGACATTACTATGTCTAAAGTCTGCATAAACACTAGAGTGAATACTGTAGTATTTACTGTAGTTTTGCAGGCAAGACTGTAGTATACTGTAGTATTTACAGTTTACTATAGTACAAATACTGTAGTAAGAAAAAAACTGTAGTGTATACTATAGTAATTACTGTACTGTTTTTGTGGACTGTAATATACTGTAGTATTTACAGTTGAAGTCGGAAGTTTACATAAACTTAGGTTGGAGTCATTAAAATCCGTTTTTCAACTACTCCACAAATGTCTTGTTAACAATCTATAGTATTGGCAAGTGGGTTAGGACATCTACTTTGGGAATGATACAAGTAATTTGTCCAACAATTGTTTACAGGCAGATTATTTCACTTATAATTTACTGTATCACAATTCCAGTGGGTCAGAAGTTTACATACACTAAGTTGACTGTGCTTTTAAACAGCTTGGAAAATTCCAGAAAATGATGTCATGGCTTTAGAAGCTTCTGATAGGCTAATTGACATCATTTGAGACAATTGGAGGTGTACCTGTGGATATATTTCAAGGCCTACTTTCAAACTCAGTGCCTCTTTGCTTGACATCATGGGAAAATTAAAAGAAATCAGCCAAGACCTCAGAAAAAAAGTTGTAGACCTCCACAAGTCTGGTTCATGTCTGGCTCATCATTGGGAGCAATTTCCAGACGCCTGAAGGTACCATGTTCATTTGTACAAACAATAATAAACACCATGGGACCACACAGCTGTCATACCGCTCAGGAAGGAGACGCGTTCTGTCTCCTAGAGATTAACGTACTTTGGTGCGAAAAGTGCAAATCAATCCCAGAACAACAGCAAAGGACCTTGTGAAGATGCTGGAGGAAACAGGTACAAACGTATCTATATCCACAGTAAAACGAGTCCTATATCGACATAACCTGAAAGGCCGCTCAGCAAGGAGGAAGCCACTGCTCCAAAACAGCCACAAAAAAGTCAGACTATGGTTTGCAACTGCACATGGGGACACAGATTGTACTTTTTGGAGAAATGTCCTCTGGTCTGATGAAAAAAAATTGAACTGTTTGGCCATAATGACCATCGTTATGTTTGGAGGAAAAGGGGGAATGCTTGCAAGCCGATGAACACCATCCAAACCGTGAAGCACGGGGGTGGCAGCATCATGCTGTGGGGGTGCTTTGCTCTAGGAGGGACTGGTGCACTTCACAAAATAGATGGCATCATGAGGAAGGAAAATTATGTGGATATATTGAAGCAACATCTCAAGACATCAGTCAGGAAGTTAAAGCTTGGTCGCAAATGGGTCTTCCAAATGGACAATGACCCCAAGCATACTTCCAAAGTTGTGGCAAAATGGCTTAAGGACAACAAAGTCAAGGTATTGGAGTGGCCATCACAAAGCCCTGACCTCAATCCTATAGAAAATGTGTGGGCAGAACTGAAAAGCGTGTGCGAGCAAGGAGGCCTACAAACCTGACTCAATTACACCAGCTCTGTCAGGAGGAATGGGCCAAAATTCACCCAACTTATTGTGGGAACCTTGTGGAAGGCTACCCGAAACATTTAACCCAAGTTAAACAATTTAAAGGCAATGATACCAAATACTAATTGAGTGTATGTAAACTTCTGACCCACTGGGAATGTGGTGAAAGAAATAAAAGCTGAAATAAATCATTCTCTCTACTATTATTCTGACATTTCACATTCTTAAAATAAAGTGGTGATCCTAACTGACTAGGATTAAATGTCAGGAATTGTGAAAAACTGAGTTTAAATGTATTTGGCTAAGGTGTATGTAAACTTCCGACTTCAACTGTAATGTAGTGTTTTTGCGGACATTATTGTAGTAATACTATAGTATTTTTGTTTTATTATCTTTGACATACAGTGGGGGCTTTGTCCTTGAGGAAACCTACTGGACAAAATACTCACAGAGAAAATGTTCCATAACCTGTAGGTAGGTAGGTAGGACCGAGGTCTGAAGAGAAAGTTCAGCGCTTTTGCTCTTTTTTATAACCGGTCTGGAACACAATATATGGTCTATACTTGGCATGTAGGTTTCTCACTCATGGGTGGCACAAATTGGGATATGGGGGATGGGAATGAGCAGGGTATATGCAAATTAAATTACTGTAGTATATACTAGTAATTACAGTAGTGTTTTTGTGGACTGTGGAGTTTTTGTGGACATTACCGTAGTAATTTATTAACTGAAGTCATTTTTGCGGACAGTAGTGTTTTAGTCGAACATTACTGTAGTATTTACTGTAGTGTTTTTGTGGTCTTTACTATACTATAGTATTTACTACAGTATTCTACATTATAATACAATATGCTATACTAAGTACAACACATGGTTGATGTATACTAGTGTGTAGTATAGTATTCTACAGTATACTGCAGTTTACTATAGATTCCTATAGTAAATGCTTTAGTGTTCTATAGTAAACTGTAGTATTTTTTTCATGTGGGAGCAGAGGCAGATGACACAGACAATGCCTAGGAAAGCCCATCAGCTGTTGCTTAAAGGGGCAACAGTTGAAACACTGTTGTAGTTTTGAGGCTTTACAATGTTTGTTAACAATTGCATTGTTTACAAACAAAGAGGTAAAACAAGCTTATATGTTGGGTTCTGATGGGTTAAGAGTTCTATTTAAACTGTATCGCTGTCGCGTTACAGATTGCCCGATAGAAATGTAAAGGTAATTTAGGATTGAGCCGACATATGCAGCGTTTACCGTAAATGCACTCCCCGCTAACGCGCTGTAATGCTGAACTTCAGCGATACAGATTGAATAGAGCCCTAAAACAGTTGAACTAAGCTCATGAGGCATATATAAGTTATATCTTCAAGAATCAATGGGTACATATCATGAATTTAAAAGTCAAAAAATTGACGTAGCAATCGCAGATTGCCCTTTTAAGGACAGCATAACCAAAGTAGGTCACACAAGGACAGGGGCGGTACCCAAGACATCTTCAGTGCGTGTGGGTGAGAGGATCATCTAACCAATTTGATGCTCCCAGTCAAATCCGTTCTCAAGCTCAGAACTGATCCGTGATATCCATCCTGACAGAAATCAACATAATCAGCAGCAGCATCACATGCCCTGTCCAGATCGTACTCACTCTGAGGGCCAGGCATTGACAGTATGTCCTGCTGGACAGCTTGTGTGCAGCAGTAGCTGATGTTTTTGAGGAAATTATTCAGTTGAGAATAGTCTGTGTCACTTAGGCTGATTGTGACAGTATTGTGGGACTATGACTAGTTTATGTAACTCATTAATGGTACAGTATAAGAAAGAAGTATCACTTTTTGACTGAATACATCACACGCGCACGCACGCACGCACACACACACACACACACAATTCACAAAACTGTATTGCTGCAAACAACACAAAATAGCTTTTCTCAGAAACATCAGCTCTATTCATTTAGAAGCATCATAGAAAAATGCATGGTTCAGGAAACACATTGTGGCATCATTCTCCAGGGGATTTTTTTTAGAATAGAACTCTTCCCTAACTATGCTGCTTAATTGCAAGAACAAAGGAAAGTGCATGTGCAGTAATAGCAGGGCCTCATTGTTGCCAAGTATGTGAATGCTATAATAATGGATGAAAGAGAAATTAGGGATTTGTGCACCTTCACTTGTCAAGTCCACCAGGTAATTACATGTTGATTGTTGACATTAACATATGATGGCTAAGTGCATCTAATTCTTGTTATATTTCAATTTCCATGGTTCAATTTGATGTCACCACCTACACTTTCACCCGTAGGTGATTAGACATTCATAGAAAACTGTTTGTCTCTAAAAGCGTAGGTATGTGCAATTTAATGAAGGTGCGCTGTGCGCTAACCACCACAAGCACAAATGCAATTGACACCAATGCCTAATTAATACTTTTTGGTACACAATAAAGGAACATGCCAGACACATTTAATTTCCTAACTCTTATTTCAGAACTAAACCACTTCTATTCACTGGTGAGGATGAATTTGGCAGGGCTGTTTTTGACCATACAGCCTAGTTCAGTGTTATATTATATCTGCCTCTCTGTTTGTAAGTCTAGGTTGATACAGTCTCCAGGGCTTTATTCAAACCGAAGAGCTAAAAACCACTCTGAAAAACGATACATTTGAAAAAGTTCATTTGAATAATTTTCCTGATCATGTTGATGAAATAAACTTTTTTATATTATGCACCAATACCACAGGCTCCTAAATGTTGTTTTTTTTTGTAGTAAATTATTTTGTACTGCATTTCAGTTTGTAGAATGAGTCTATTGAAATGAGACAGTGCTGAGTTTTCATCCGCATCATACCAGTGGGAGATATCCATCACGTTGCCCATTCATTCCCAGTCTGTGTAGTTAGGGAATCATCATAGAGAAGAAAGCTGAGTTTCATTATTTACGTCTGTTATCACCTCAGGCACAGATACTCTGTATCCTCCTGAGTTTTAATCTGCTCGTCTCCCAGCATCCTCCAGGCTATTTCATTTAGGTTTTAATATGTGTATTTGACATTTTGTTCATTTAGCCTCTCCTTTAATTTAATTGACGTGCTGCTGCCTTGTGCTGTTTGATTTCTCCTCAGTGAAAGGATTCCTTACAATCGCATACCTACTTCTCATAGTGGGCCTATTGCTTATTCAACTTCTTCTCTTCACTGCATCTCCAGATGGAGTAGTTCGATTATTAGAGAGGAGAGGAGAGAAAATACATGCGTAGGACTTTCGAACATTTGAACTAAAATATTAATAGTGACCATTTAGACATACATAACACATAGACATACACACACAGTCCAATGTCCTATTTATTTAGACAGTTCGTGTACTACTTTGAGTCATAAATCTATAAATGTAAACCTATATGGGGTTAGATGGGATGTTTTGCAATGCCGCCATCAACTGTTTGACCACTTGAATGCATGTATGAAAATGAGTTAGGAATAGGCGAATTATAAGACAGTGGTGACAACAGAAAGGTATTTATATGTAAATATTATCGATTCTGTCTGTCCACCCAGAAATGTGAATGTACTGCTTTGTGATGGTAATATGCATTAATTCGAAAATAGCTATGGCTGTGGCGATTTGTTTGAGAGTGCAACTGTGCAACGCTAATGGTGAACTGCCCAAATTAATGGGAATGCACACCTTTCATTATTACGATTAGATTAGGTGGCACCAATTGATGGATTCACTTGTGGCCAAATTTACCGCATTACAGCGGTTCGCATCAATTTGGTTTAAGACCAAATACAGGTCTTAATATTATGGCCACTTGCTAAGTAGCTTTTTGTCTTTGTCAGTCATCCATTAATTGTAATGATAAGTTTACTTCTATCCTTAGGGATTTTGATAGAATCTTTATTAAGTAGGGCGGCAGGTAGCCTAGCGGTTAAAAGCGTTTGGCCAGTAACCGAAAGCTTTCTGTTTCGAATACCCGAGCCGACTGTGTGAAAAAGCTGTCGATGTTTAGGCCTATGCAAGGCACTTAAACCTTGTTGCTCTGGATGAGAGCGTCTGCTTAGTGACTAAGATGTATATAGACTACAAATAAAGAACATAGGCTTCTCTACAAAAGTTTTGTTGATATAATAAATGAAAGATATATAGACAATAATAATAATAATAATAATAATAATAATAATAATAATAATAATAATAATAATGCAAATAGGCTTTATATAACGATTTATTTGTCCATGGATTATTTTATTTTTTAATTGTATAATCCTCGTTCGCTCTATCGCAGCCGGCCGCGACCGGGAGACTCATGGGCGGCGCACAATTGGCCCAGCGTCGTCCAGGGTAGGGGAGGGAATGGCCGGCAGGGATGTAGCTCAGTTGATAGAGCATGGCGTTTGCAACGCCAGGGTTGTGGGTTCGATTCCCACGGGGGGCCAGTATAAAAAAAAATGTATTCACTAACTGTAAGTCGCTCTGGATAAGAGCGTCTGCTAAATGACTAAAATGTAAATGTAAATGAATATTGTTTACATCTACCGACATGCGTGTGTCCATAGACTTTTAATTTGGTAATGTTCCATAGGTCCCTGGTGTTCTTTGTCTAAGCTCAGCTCAGCTCAGGAGACCGTCGTCGGGAATGGTGCGTCTGCCATCTGCAGGAGAGCGACGGCACGCCACATTAAATGACCGTTCCATTGGCCACGGTCCACACATTCAGACAACGTCCTCACGGCTGCACCTCTTCTTTTCAGACTATTGATTTACCACATATCATTAAAAAGGAAAGGGCACTAAACATGTCCAGTTAGAGTGAACCTCCATTTACCTCAGTTCCCATGGTTTGGGTAGGCCTATTTTCCATTAGAAAACGTCAATGAACACAGTGGAGGCCCTATTTAATAAAGATTCTATCAAAATCCCTAAGGATAGAAGTAAACGTATCATTACAATTAATGGGTGACTGACAAAGACAAAAAGCTACTTAGTAGCCTAAATTCCTCTCTCTCTGAAGCTAATCTTTCAAAGATTGATTGGTGAGGCTTACAAAAATGTACCATGGTACTGCAATGGTACTGACATAGATGTGGATCATGGAAATACCATGGTTTTAAAATGCATTATAGCCTACATTCTACCACGGTAACGCACAATTATGATAAATGGTACCAAAAATTATCATATGGTACCATCTTTATTAATTGTGTGTTACCATAGTACAATGGCAGGATAATGTATTGTAACGACCCTGGGTTTATAAGCGCGGATATCGACTCTGCCACGCGAGCATGCTTTTGGGGCACGGTCGATGGCGCGCTGGACTTCGGGCTAGAAAGTTGAGTGTTCGAGACCTGCTCCCTGCCTGTTTCATTACATTGGTGTCAGAAGTGATCGGACATTGCAACCACGAACGTGCGTGTGCTTGGCCGTTGTGCGCGTTCCTGTAAGACGTTGAGTTGTAAACTAGCGCGAGGACGCGCACTTTGAAAGGAGGGAGTTGTGTAACGAGACCTGCTCCCTGCCTGTTTCATTACAGTATTAACCCCCTGAGGTCAAAAGAGGTTGGTTGGCATTATATTGATGAATGTATATACCAGTATAGGCTAGTTTCTGATAAAATCAGAGGCAGGCTACTAGTGGTCCTAGTTTGTCTGTAACATCAAAGAAAAAGGGAAAGTTGCTGTGAAAAATGGGTAATACAGTAGCGATCCTGGGTTTATAATCGCGGATATCGACTCTGCCATGTGAGCATGCTTTTGGGGCACAGTCGCAACCCAGGTCGTTACAATATTTTCTGTATTAATAGTACCGTTTTTTTGCTCATGTTTGGGTTCCCTGTGTTGCAAACCTGGAATGTGGCAGAATGTGAGATGTGGTAGCTTAATTTTGGGCATTTTGTACTAATTTACAGTATTTATAGTCAAGGGGTGTTGCTCTTGTTTCGGCGCACAGAGGGCCTAGTCAGTGAGTCAGTTGAATGAGAGCCAACTGAAAACTGAAGAGTGAAGCACGAAATATTTTTAACGTTATCATCACGGTGAGTCAGTTATAAAGCATATAATATTAAACACCAGGTTAAATGGAGTGTAATGATATGCTTGTTGTTATTTTTTTATGATAGTTTGATAACTTAATCAATTTATAAAAAAAAAAACGTTAGCATAGAAGCTAATGTCAGCTAAAGTTAGCTCCAGTCAAGCTAGCCTGTGGTAGTCATGGAAACAGGACCAACGAAAGTTCACACAGTGTTAACAAAGGGAAACATTGTAACTTTCTGTTTTTAGGGATATGTTGAGAATTACATGATGAAAATGTATCTATGATGATCATTTATACATTTTTACAAATAGTTTTTTAGTATGTTGACTATTTAGAATTGTATAAGAGTAGCCAAGTCAGTTGAAAGAGAGAGAGCCAACTGAAAACTGTATTGAAGAGAGAAGCACCAGATAAACTAACTTTTTTATATCTTCAAGGTGTCAGACTCCATTCTTCTCACCATACCCTATCTAGGTCCCCAGGTTTAAGAGGATACACTACACTACTAGACCATGTGTGTTGTGGTTTTTCACTATGAGCTAAAGTGGTTTAAGAGGGTAGGAGGCCTACGCTTTGCCATTGCAGAGCGAGTAGTCAATGTTGCATTATGTGAGTACCTACTATAAATTAAATTAATATGTTTTTGGTCACTTTACCCCAAAAATGGTGGGACACAGACCATCATAATACATTGTAAACAACTACCATGCTTTCATGTTTCACTACATGCTGTTAGCACAAAACCATGGTATTCATTTTCATTGTACTACCATAGTTCATTTTTGTACCATGGTAGCTAGTATACTGAACAAAAATATAAACCCAACATGCAACAATGTCAAATATTTTACTGAGTTACAGTTCATGTAAGGAAATCAGTCAATTGAAATAAATTCATTAGGCCCTAATCTATGGATTTCACATGACTGGGAATACAGATATGCATCTGTTAATCACAGATACCTTAAAAAAAACAGGTAGGGGCGTGGATCAGAAAACCAGTCAGGATCTGGTGTGACCACCATTTGCCTCATGCAGTGTGACACATCTTCGTATAGAGTTGATCAGGCTGTTGATTGTGGCCTGTGGAATGTTGTTCCACTCTTCTTCAATGGCTGTGCGAAGTTGCTGGATATTGGCGGGAACTGGAACACGCTGTCGTACACGTCAATCCAGAGTATCCCTAACATGCTCAATGAGTGACATGTCTGGTGATTATGCAGGCCATGGAAGAACTGGGACATTTTCAGCTTCCAGGAATTGTGTACAGATCCTTAAGACATGGGGCCGTGCATTACAATGCTGAAACATGAGGTGATGGCGGCGGATGAATGGCACGACAAGGCCTCAGGATCTCGTCACGGTATCTCTGTGCATTCAAATAGCCATTGATAAAATGTAATTGTTTTCGTTGTCCTTAGCTTATGCCTGCCCATATCATAACCCTACCGCCACCTTGGGGCACTCTGTTCACAACGTTGACATCAGCAAACCGCTCGCCCACACGACGCCATACACGTGGTGTGCGATTGTGAGGCCGGTTGGACGTATTGCCAAATTCTCTAAAATGAAGTTGGAGGCGGCTTATAGTAGAGAAATGAATATTCAATTATCTGGCAACAGCTCTGGTGGATAATCCTGCAGTCAGCATGCCAATTGCACGCTCCCTCAAAACTTGAGACATCTGTGGCACTGTGTTGTGTGACAAAACTACACATTTTAGAGTGGCCTTTTATTGTCCCCAGCACAAGGTGCACCTGTGTAATGATCATGCTATTTAATCAGCTTCTTGATATGCCACACCTGTCAGGTGGATGGATTATCTTGGCAAAGGAGAAATGCTCACTAACCAGGATGTAAACAAATTTGTGCACAACATTTGAGAGAAATAAGCTTTTTGCGCGTATGGAACATTTCTGGGATCTTTTATTTCAGCTCATGAAACATGGGACCAACACTTAACATGTTGCGTTTATATTTTTGTTCAGTATACAATGAAAAAATATATGTTTTTTAGGTCACTACCATGGCAGGAAAATACAATGGTATTGAATAGTGTTTGTAAATGTCATGTAAGTCTGACCTCAGTGAACATAGAACAAGCTCAATTATTGAGATGCTCTTTTTTCTTTGCTAATTTCTTTCACAATTTGGTAGATAACAATACTGTTACAAAAATTTACCATGGTAGTACAATGAAAAAATACCATGGTACTCTCATGTTTCTTTGGTCACTACCATGGCAGGAAAATACTAACATTTACAAACACTATTCAATTCCCTCCTAATTGAAGGAACTCAAAGCACTGCGGCTGGACTACAGTATGTCCCCTGTAATAAATGTTATCATTGAAGAATATAGATGACCACAATACTCTATATTTTTTCTATAGACCTGTAACACAGGTATCATTTAACTACTCAATATAGGCTAATAGTGGAGGAGCATGGAGAGACATGACTCTCCATGGTTTGCACAGAGTCAATGGAAGTGTTTGGTGCAGACCAGTGTGTGTGAAGTCATGTACAAGCCCCGCTGGACTGATCATCTGTTATTCCAGAGCCATCTGGGCCAGGCCTAGGGCTGTTTATATCCTCATGCAACAATCTGACATTAATATGAAACAAGAGTTGCGTCAGAGAAGCCCAGTCCACATTTTCTACACTTCATCCCCCAACCAATAAAACGGCAAGCATCTTTTGCATCAAACTTAAACATCAGCATATAATGAAACGTATGCTGTTGCCCATACAGCAGAGGAAATTAGAGTGGTCTAATGATATGATCACATTGGGATCATGTACAAGCAGAGATGGGGGAAATGAAGACCTTGTCCTCCATGTTTCTGAAATCAACCGAGTAACAAACAAACAAAAGAGCCAATCTGCAAACAAGGCCTATTTAGTCATTGGCTTATTAATCCAACTAATAAACTTCACATTTGTATTTAAATGAACAATTGTGAGATATCATCTGGAGATGCATGGCACCCCACCATGCAGTTGTTTTGATAGATTACTATTAGAGAAGGCTATTGATGAAGTGAGGGGAGCATTTAGATGGGGAAAATCTTCAATTACAAATCAGCTGTACACTTGTCAGCAGTAATTCAATGTTTGATGAGAGGTTGCTATTTGTGGCGCTGCCGAGATATGATCTGGCTCGAATGCCCTCTCCAACAATTATGTTCCATGCAAAAAATGTGGTTAACATGAACCAGCTATTGTGCAGCCTAAATCTCAGAATTTCTCAGAACCTAAATCTGAATTACAGAGCTACAGTGGGGAAAAAAAGTATTTAGTCAGCCGCCAATTGTGCAAGTTCTCCCACTTAAAAAGATGAGAGAGGCCTGTAATTTTCATCATAGGTACACGTCAACTATGACAGACAAAATGAGAAAAAAAAATCCAGAAAATCAAATTGTAGGATTTTTAATGAATTTATTTGCAAATGATGGTGGAAAATAAGTATTTGGTCAATAACAAAAGTTTCTCAATACTTTGTTATATACCCTTTGTTGGCAATGACACAGGTCAAACGTTTTCTGTAAGTCTTCACAAGGTTTTCACACACTGTTGCTGGTATTTTGGCCCATTCCTCCATGCAGATCTCCTCTAGAGCAGTGATGTTTTGGGGCTGTCACTGGGCAACACAGACTTTCAACTCCCTCCAAAGATTTTCTATGGGATTGAGATCTGGAGACTGGCTAGGCCACTCCAGGACCTTGAAATGCTTCTTACGAAGCCACTCCTTCGTTGCCCGGGCGGTGTGTTTGGGATCATTGTCATGCTGAAAGACCCAGCCACGTGTCATCTTCAATGCCCTTGCTGATGGAAGGAGGTTTTCACTCAAAATCTCACGATACATGGCCCCATTCATTCTTTCCTTTACACGGATCAGTCGTCCTGGTCCCTTTGCAGAAAAACAGCCCCAAAGCATGATGTTTCCACCCCCATGCTTCACAGTAGGTATGGTGTTCTTTGGATGCAACTCAGCATTCTTTGTCCTCCAAACACAACGAGTTGAGTTTTTACCAAAAAGTTATATTTTGGTTTCATCTGACCATATGACATTCTCCCAATCCTCTTCTGGATCATCCAAATGCACTCTAGCAAACTTCAGACGGGCCTGGACATGTACTGGCTTAAGCAGGGGGGACACGTCTGACACTGCAGGATTTGAGTCCCTGGCGGCGCAGTGTGTTACTGATGGTAGGCTTGTTACTTTGGTCCCAGCTCTCTGCAGGTCATTCACTAGGTCCCCCCGTGTGGTTCTGGGATTTTTGCTCACCGTTCTTGTGATCATTTTGACCCCACTGGGTGAGATCTTGCGTGGAGCCCCAGATCGAGGGAGATTATCAGTGGTCTTGTATGTCTTCCATTTCTTAATAATTGCTCCCACAGTAGATTTTTTCAAACCAAGCTGCTTACCTATTGCAGATTCAGTCTTCCCAGCCTGGTGCAGGTCTACAATTTTGTTTCTGGTGTCCTTTGACAGCTCTTTGGTCTTGGCCATAGTGGAGTTTGGAGTGTGACTGTTTGAGGTTGTGGACAGGTGTCTTTTATACTGATAACAAGTTCAAACAGGTGCCATTAATACAGGTAACAGTGGAGGACAGAGGAGCCTCTTAAAGAAGAAGTTACAGGTCTGTGAGAGCCAGAAATCTTGCTTGTTTGTAGGTGACCAAATACTTATTTTCCACCATAATTTGCAAATAAATTCATTAAAAATCCTACAATGTGAGTTTCTGGATTTTTTTTTCTCATTTTGTCTGTCATAGTTGACGTGTACATATGATGAAAATTACAGGCCTCTCTCATCTTTTTAAGTGGGAGAACTTGCACAATTGGTGGCTGACTAAATACTTTTTTTCCCCACTGTATATCTCCCACAGCATAAGACATGGAACAAGACTAAACTACAGCATACACCTTCCCTCCCTCCACAAGAGATCCCTCACATACTATACCTGCATGATCAGAAATAACAGGATACAGGTACAGAAAAATGTATTTTATTGTTTTAAAGAATTATATGATACATTAATCACAGACAGAACGCCTTCCCCTCCGCATATGTTATAATTGTGCAAGCTTACAAATGTAAAATGGATTATTTTCTGCTTGTTCTGCCTACTCTGTACAGGGACTAGAGCACAGGGAGGATTGTAAAGCTTTAAAGACCAGATTTCCATAGTCAAACGTCTCTTTTAGTCCACCATTCTGGCAACTGTCCACTTGTTTGCATACAATCAATGCTAAACTCAGACTATAGAATTCTTCTCAATGTTAGGATGTGTATTTGTACTTTAACTTCACAATGAGAGGTATTCTGTCACTGTGTATGAACAGTTTCACTCAGGTCAGACACGAAGGCTGGTTGTAGTTTTCTAGCTACTAAAAAGTATATTTGTTCACTGCTATGTAGAAGGAAACAGTAACACACAAGCCAGGTCCAGATTGTTTGATCATATTGGTCTGTACTGTACATACCTCTAAAGTGACATCACACAAACACTTCTGGATACTGCCTAACTGCATTTTGTGACCTATCATTACACGGGTGTGTTTTCAAACAGGTTAGACAGCAATATCATCTATTTTGCACAGGTATATTTAAAAACCATTAGATGCTGTACACAGATATTCCTCAAAAAACAGGAACAGAAGTCAGGAAATGGGGAGAAAACACTAATATCACAACTTTAGAGATTGCTTATAAATGTGTGTCCTTATGAGTGATGTTATTGGATAATCTGTAACAGTCAGACCTAGCTAAACTACCCATATAAATCTCAGTTACAGTATCATTTTAATGGCAGAGGCTTTAGTTCAAACCAGTGTGACTCATTACTAAAGAGCAGAGTAGAAAACATGTAAAATGTTCTGCGTGTCAAATGTAGGGAGCAAGCTTCACTAACCTTGTACAAAAAATCCAGAGTAATTAAGCTCTGAACTTTGAAAAAGAAATGACATCAGGGACACAGACAAAAAGAAAACCCAGCCTCAGTTTGAAACTATCTCTAGAAATATTTAATAGGTTTTTCACCAGCAAGGATTTACTGCTCATCGAGTAGTACTTTAGCTACAGTAAGGGGACCGTCCTGACATTGTGTAAAAGAAAGGGTCAACCTCTCAAAACACACTTGTCTAACAGACCAACATATCACACATTCACTGTACAAACCTCTCACGCAACACAGCCCACATTCTTCCACACTGCCTTTTTCAACGGTCAGTAACATAAATGGTGTTCTGATTATTTGCTATTTTTGTCTTTTTTGTTGTGCTGTCTAGTCATGGGATATGAAAGCAGTGATTTAACATAGAAAATAATACAGACACTTGGCACAATGCTAAGTGCACAAACAAAGTGGGAAGTGTTCCTGCTTTTTGTAGCTGCAACGTAAACAGAACATTATTTTATGAGTTTTGGTGCCTTTGGCTGTAAGTGATTAGAAACTTGCCTGTAAATGAAATAATTTCCCTGCACTCTAAAATGAAAGAATAAATAAAATAATACAAGAGTGCATAAATATTTAAGAGTCCCTTTCTTGATCGTGTGAGGAGGTAGAGCTAATCCAATCACTAGTCTGTCTGCTCTACGCTGAAACCTACATGCATTATAACAGCTTCAACTACAGAAATACCCAACTTAGTTCGTTTGGAAATGCTCCTGCAAGGGAGCATTCATCAGTGTCAATAGGGGAAGCTGATGCTAAACAGTGAATACCTGTTCCATTACTCTTTCTATCCAACCAATATTAAAGAGTATTGTGCACAAACAGAAATGTCAGGCTCATTGGTTCTAACTTTGAGGTAGGATATTAAACATTGAAAGCAATGGGAAGGAGATGAGTGCTAAGGGAATGAACAAAAACAACCAGTGGTGTTCCAGTCACAGCACTAAGGTTGGAATGAGGTTTCTCAGAGAGACAGGCTGTGGGGATCAATGGTGATAATGCAGGGGTGGGCAATAAATTAGGCTTGAAGGCTTCTCAAAATTCAGGCGCACATATTTTTTTCCGGACCAATTTGTTCGTCAAAAGTAATGTTCTGGCCATACAAAGGGCAGTTATTTGAAAACGTATAGGTCATTATAAACATAATTTCTACATACTTTCTATCTAGTTTTAGACGTTCAAGAGTGGCCTGGATTATTTTTTAACCCAATAATAATAATAATAATATCCCCAAAATAAAGTTCATTTTTTTACTCAAACCTCTCGCTGGCCAGACTGAATGGGCTCACAGGCCGGGGCATATGTTGCCCACCCCTGTGATAATGGGGAAGTAATGCCTATCCTTTATGGAAAACCAAGAGCAGAACCCTCATTCTCAAGAAAAAATTCAACAAATAACAGACTTACACAAAGAAGCCCTCCTCAAGGCACTCATTTCAGTATTTCTAAAAATACCAGCACTAGTGATATTGTGCAGGAGCTGATCAGTGGTGACAACGTATAGAAGCCGTAGCAAACAGCCAACTTCTCATCCTGGGGGCTTCTCAGTCTGAGGACAATGCTGCTCGTCCTCCTAACACTATTAAAATACCTCAACCCTTACAGCTGCCTTAAATCTCCTAAATAGGCATGACGTGTGATTTCATTTATAGAAATAAAATAAAATTCCATGAAATAGAATGAAAGCAATAAATACATTTTATATATAAATATGGGGGCCCTTCTGTCCAAATTGCCACAGAAAGAGAAGTATTTAGGTAAGGATGAACCGAATAATGAATACATTTGTTTACATTTTATGAAAAAAGCTGTCCTATTATTGATGTGCTAATGTTAAAAAAAGCTAATATTAGCATGATTATTATGGGTTGATCTTATAATGTACTTGAGTCACCAATACTCAGTCAGTATCTATTGAGGTTTGTGATTCCCCAGGATACGATGAAGAGCATTGGGATGAAGAGTATTTCAGGGGAAAGATTGCACAATTTAACAAGGAAGCCTTTCTCTCTCACCTTCAGGTAGTCCCCTTCCACAACATATATCTGAGATAATCTCTAGGAAACATGGTCCCTTTTCATCTGATTAGACACTTTCATCAGTCAATTTAACGTTAGAATCATAACTTTAGATATAACATTCAAGACATAGACCCCAACACCTCACCATGACTAGAGAGACAAGAGATTAAATGAGAAATGCTAATTAGTTTAAGTTCAAAGTTAACATCTGCCATTTTTCCAAGGCCTTTTTCTCCATGGTAAAACCTGGATTTTGTCCACATAATAATCATATATACTTTTAATTCTCTCAAAGTCTCTGACTATGTACAGCTATACAAACAGAGAGCAGACAGACAGGGCGTGGGCCTGGGTCCTGGTTCTGGGGGCTGTGGGGAGCAGTTGGTTGGAAAGTCTCCCAGTCTCCCGTCTCCTTCCCCATACAGGTGGCGGTTCTGCTTCACTTGCGATCGTCGATGGTCTTAATGAATTCCACTGCCGCGGTGAACTGCATCCACCAATAGCACTCCTCCCCACTCAGCCGGCTGGCGTAGAAATTATTGATGTACTGAATAGTGGACAGCAGGCAAGGCGGGTTTGCCTGGAGGGGTGGGGGGGGGGTGGGTGGTCACATTAACCACAGAGAGAGCCATACGCCAGGCCATGTATAATACATACCGTATGTAAATATGTTTATACAGGTTATCATACAGCAAGATCTTCATCCTACTACACATTTACTATACAGCTGTCTATGTGAGAAAGGATTGTCAGAATGTGTGCTGGGGATTCAGTTTCTCCCTCAGTGCATTATAGGGAGACTGGGTTCATACTTTTAGCAAGGCCTATACTTTTAATCACATTTGAAGCAGTTTGACCATTTAATGAGGTATAAGTTTTACTATCTAAAGTGAATATGATGTTGACGTAAACATCTGAGTAACTTGGTTTCAATGTGCAATGGATGCTCACCTTTATCAGGACAAAGACGAGCACAGGGACAAAGTCGTCTGCTCCGGGGACAGAGTCCTCGTTGGCCAGACTCAGGAGGTTCATGATGGTGGAACACATGCGCAGTATACACTGCACTTTGTCCCGAGGAGTCTTGTAGGCGCTGATGGTCCGGATCTCCGACTGGGCAGACGGCCAGGGAGCCTCCCTCGCATACACCTGGAGCCACACAGGAAATAGCATTCAGCACGTCAACTCTGTAGAGCTCCAAACATCAACACAAAATGAAAAACAGAGACACTGATGGACAATTGGGGGGATACAAATCTGTGGGGTTACCTCTGGGATTTGAAGAGCTTTGTGATTTGCCGTCACCACTTTTGAGAGACGCGCTATGTGTTCCTGAAGAAGCCTAGAGGAGGGGGGAACATAGATTAGGTGAACAATCAACACACTAAACTGGAAACCTACTATAGCAATACAGTGTAATCTTCATTCAAATCTGTAAAGGATAATATGATGGTACACTAGCATCCGAGTAGGAGGACAGGAAGCTGGGTCATTTCTAAGCCTGAGGGGCAGCAGCCACACCAACGCTGGGGCCATGTGACCGAGGTGAGGTGGCTGCGGTCACCGTTACTCACTGGTCTCTCAGGATGTCCCCGTCCTGGTTGGGGTAGAAGGCCAGTTTGAAGATACGGTTCATGACGCTGCGCTCGATGGCCATCTGGGCATCCTGCAGCTGGTCCTCGCTAGCGTACTGCCAGATTGCATCATGGGCCATGGCCCCGTACAGGTAGCGCAGGAAGTCCTCCACCGCCGCCGTCTTGTCATCTGACGCTGTGCACCCCTGGAAGGCTGGGGGGGGACCAGAGATGGACACACTGAACAATTAGAGTATTTTAGAGGTTCTAGATTGTAAATGAAGCACTGCAACGTGGTGCAGGTAGTTAGGTTGAATTTAAGTGTCTGTATTTTGAATTCCATACTATGGCCATTCAGAGGTCAATCAACTAGCAGAGACACCATCAGTTGATTCATGGTTCCAAAATCACAGTGAGTATATAAGTAATAAGGAGCAGAGACCTTTGATGAAGTCCAGTGACTTAGCCTCCATGTGTTCCAGTAGGAGGCGAACACAGACAGTGGTGAAGTAGCGGTTAGCCACCTCCTTGTCCCTCAGCACCCGCTGCAGCAGCCGCTCCAGGTGGGCCTGGGACGTCTGCAGGCCTTGCCGACACCGCGTCAGATATGCTATGTAGGGCGCCCGCTTCCTACCAGGGGGGATGGGACACACATGCAGGCATTATGGATTATGCTTATGAACAGTTGCGATGAGTGACCGTGACAAAATTAGGTTGATCTGAGATATTACTACTGAAATAAGACATTACTCACAATATTAATTGACAAGACATAGGCTACCTAAATGTTTATTTTAGCCTTTCAAAATAGACCTACATATTTCAAACAAAACAATACAAATCAACTATACCACAGAACTGTCCATGCAGTAGTAGCAGTGCTGCTCCTTCTGCAGATTCTCTCTTCCTCCAAAGTTACCTGTAATCCTCGGCGATGGCTGCCAGAAGCTTCCTGCAGGTACGTGCGTCGAAGCGGCTGACGCAGCGAGTGGTCTCCTGGATCTGGGCCATCTGGTTCTTATCCTGCAGGTTGATGGCCTCCGCCAGCTGGACCTTCAGGAAGCACACGATCTCATTGTCTGGGAAGGAGACGGTAGACAGACAGCGGTGGGTGAGATGCTCAGACACACTGGCCCCTGCTGTAATCAGATCAGCCTACCCTGCTCCCCCCTGTCATGTGGATGTGACTGATGACAACCGAGAGAGTGTCTCATGGATTTCAAAATGTAACCTTTTCAAAGGATGTCCCTTTCTATTGTGTGTGGCCGTGTCCTGCTGGTAAATGTGTAGTGGGCAGGCTTACTTACAGGAATGAATGTGGCCAGATATAACATGGCCAGTAATAATAGAATGGTACCTTCAGAGTCTGTGTGGTCAGGCAGCCCATTGCGTGTGGTGGCAGGAGCCATGAGGGGGAAAGCCACAGAGTCTGCTGAACACAAGGCCAGTCTCAACTTCTTCTTTGCATCACTGCAACATATGAGGAAAAAATAGGAAAATGTAGATTTGGTTTGATAGTCTTATCACTTTGTCTTTTGTCAATTTTCATGCCTCTGAAGCACTTCTGGCTGATAATAAAGCATTGCATGAAAGCTGATGTATAAACAAAGATTGTATTATTCCTATCATCATAGCTGTGTGACTTCTGTGAACTGGTGAGGGCTCACTGACCTGAAAGAGAACTTGTTGGAGTGGTGTTGCTGGGCCGTCTGGCTGGCTGAGTCTGGCAGGTCATCTGTGGACATGTTCTGCAGAGCTTCGTCTCTGGGAGAGTCGTGCAAACCCTCCTCTCCACACAGCTCTGTGCACAACACATTCACACGCTCAAATTAATTCATTGAATGTGTGTGTGTGCCTGAGTGAGAAAGACACTGACCTCCTGTGGCATCATAGGCTGCAGCGGTGGCTCCTTCACTGGGGCTGGTCCTCTTGATGTTCCTGTACTTGTCTAGGATGTCTTCTGCTGCCTGGGCCTGGGAGTTCCTGGACAGAGGGTCGTCTGACAAACACACACAGGACACATTTGGGTTAAACTCACCATGGGAAACATACCCCCCCCACTCCCCCGATTCAGCAATATCTGAGTGCACTGACAATAAATCAGGACAGACCTTGTGGGACGCGTTCATGGCCCACATCGTCTTTCTCCTGCCTGTCCCTTTTCCGGAAGGCTATCGGAGCTGTGGAGAGAGCATAATGAGTGAGCTAGGAGAAGTGCTGCTACTGTACGCTCTGCTCTCACTCTCTCTGGACCACAGTCTCATCATGACTCACTTCATGACAGCAGAACAAGAAATTGTGTTGTCACACATTTACGGTGGCTTTTACCATTGACTAACAATGTAGATGAGAGATGCATACTGTAGCATAGCATCATATAAACTGAACAACATTAAGGAGATGTATCCCTATGTTCACTGCACGATAATAGCAAAGGAATGCTAGAGAGGTAAATAAAAGCAAAATGGTTGAAATAATACGACTGCCAGACTGCAATGGACAAACAATATCACTTAGATATACACTGAGTGTACAAAACAGACTGACCAGGTGAATCCATGTGAAAGCTATGATCCCTTATTGAGGTCACCTTTTAAATCCACTTCAATCAGTGTAGATGAAGGGGAGGAGACAGGTTAAAGAAGGATTTTTAAGCCTTGAGAAAATTCAGACACAGATTGTGTATGTGTACCATTCAGAGGGTGAATGGGCAAGACAAAAATATTGAAGTGCCTTTGAACGGGGTATGGTAGTAGGTACCAGGAATTGTGTCAAGAATTGCAACGATGCTGGGTTTTTCACGCTCAACAGTTTCCCGTGTGTATCAAGAATGGTCCACCACCCAAAGGACATCCAGCCAACTTGACACAACTGTGGAAAGCATTGGAGTCAACATGGGCCAGCATCCCTGTGGAACGCTTTTGACACCTTGTAGTCCATGCCTCGACGAAATGCGGCTGTTATTAGGGCAAAAGGGGGTGCAACTCAATATTAGGAAGGTGTTGCTAATGTTTTCTACACTCAGTGTACACATTAAAAGATGTGTGTGTGTGTGTGTGTGTGTGTGTGTGTGTGTGTGTGTTATATATATATATATATATATATATATATATATATATATTCGTGCAAATAAGCAGGTGAGGCTATTAACACACGAGTGTCAACAGGACAAATGTGGTCTATATCCAGATAACAGAATAATCTTAAAGGTCGGTATTTACAGGGAGAGAATGTGAAGAGAAGTATAGCAATGTATAAATGTGTTGCCATTCTGTGCGCCCCAATGTTGCAATGTTGTATCACAAACATTACAGTGCAAAAAGAAAAATGGGGACAACCAAAACAAATGCATGAATGAGGAGCCAGGACATCAACTCAGGCGGCACCATGTCACATCACAGCTCTCTCTATCACAAAGGGCCACGTCTACAAGCGTCATGGCCTACAGCACTCAGCCACTGCCGTCAGGGCAGCTTGCTCAATGATGACAGCTATTGTTGGAAGTGTTACCTGGGACTTCACTCTCAGCCGTCCAATACAGCACTGTGTGAGGAACACAACAGACAGGGTTGGCCTTTCACACACTCAAGTCTACCTGGCTGACACTCTGTGAGGGGCTAGGCTATACATCACCATGATATTCTCAGCACAGCAGCAGGACCAGGCCAACAGAAGGGCCTTTTTGTGGACTCTGGTTCTCAACAGTTTGACAGAGGGGTTGATATTGAATGGATGGACAAGGACATTTTTTCCTCAAAGACTAAAATATTAATAGCCTATTCCATTTACACTAAACGGTGCTCTGCTATTCTTTCTGTCAAACTCAAACTTAACGGGTTTACACTTCTCTGTGCAGATCTGGGTTTATTAATCCAACTTTAATGTTTACTAAAGGAACATCATTATCTAAAAGAGTAATACACAGTCATCTCTTGTAGGCACAGCTCATTATTTCCTGACACTTCTATGAGAGATGGTTTTGGAGTTTAACCGCAACAAGAGATGTGTAATCTATCAGCGTTGATGACAGAGAGGTCTATCTAATGACCATTAGGCTGGGGATGACAGGACCGCTGGGAGGGGTACCACCGCACAATCTACACCCGCACAAGCCCCTCACATGACTGATTAGTTTTAGAAACGAAAAATAAATCTAGTGCAAGTGAGACGTGAGAAAAGACTTGTCCATTTGTCTGGTGTAACTTTCAACAACAAGAAACAGTATTTTTCAAAGCAGAACATCGGAGGTGGAGCGATCATGCATCATCATTTACAGGTCTTTAAAAAAGTATACATTTTCTGCAATAGATGTGATTAAGAGAACATCATGAAAGATTGAAAAGAATGTACTAAAGTAGTAACCATGCAATTTCCAAACAAATTGTCAAACTATTTAACCCACTAAAAGCACTTGTTGCAACATAGAAAAGAGGGCATGCCAAACTGACCCAGAGATGGAGGGGGAAAGAGGAGGTTTAGAAGTGAGTCCTTACCTTTGGGAATGGCTGACTGAAAGCGTTTCTTCCACCATGGTCTGTTGCGATCAGACTTTTCCTCATCACTGTCCTTTCGCTCCTCAACCTTTGGAAAATAAATATTCAAGTATGTTTTCGAATCCATACTGACACTGAACGGTAGCACGGGAAAGAAAGGCTTATGTACTGACAAAGTGACTTTCGACTTCCTTATCTCACTTCACCTTTTATAAAATGTCATCTTTAGTGAAATGACAAGAGTTCATACTATGACTGTTGTTATAGAGTGCAGTGGGTCTAAAACTGGGCTTGGAGAGCAGAGCAGCATGCAGGGCTGAAGTGACAACAGTGATTACCAGCAGCTCTCACCTCTCCTTTTAGGGAGTCCTTGCTGGGGGACGAGGGTGACCCCATAGAGAAGGCCCCGGCAGGGTCCCGCTCCTCGGCTGCAGCCCTGCGGTTGAGGCCTGGGTCGCTGGTAGGCCGGCGGCCTTGGCACACAATGTCAGAGCTGCGGCTACGTACCAGCCTGTCTGGGTAGGAGTAGCGCTGCTTGGTGTGCTCCAGCTCGCCTTGGGCTAGGCAGTGGGGCGTGAACAGGGAGTAGCGGGGCTCCTGGCCCAGGGCACAGGCCTCTGGGATGGGAGGGTCAGGGGGAGGATGAAGGGGCCTGGCATAGTACACTTTGGGCCTCACGATAGTACCAGTAGAGAAACCTGTGAAAGAAAAAAAACATGGCTTAGTTTGGTTATACAGCTTAACACATAGGGGTGTATCTGAACAACAATTACCTCCTCAGTTCTCAGAAACACTTTTACAATTATCGAGTGTGTCCAGAAACAAAGGAACCACAGCAAAGCAATGAGGAAGTAGGGGAAAGTGAGGCTGGTTGGTGGGAGACAAGCCCTAGGTGTGTGTATGCCACCTGTTCCAAGGGTAGATTCTCTCTCCTGAAAAGCTTCCAATGGCAGCCTGGTGCCATGAGCACAGTGGGACAAGGGACTGTGCCAAAGTGCCTGGGGTGAGGTCTCTCAACCTGTCATCCCCTCACCTTGCCACACAGCTCACTCACCTCACTCAAATGAGCTAATTGAAATGACATTCCCACGCAGTAGACATTTTTATTGCACTAATGTTTTGTCCAGTAATTGGGGCAAGACTCTTTTGGTTCATTTTCTCAGAGATCAAGCTGTTCTGTGAGTCCACGCCACTAGACACGACTTAATGATGCTCATTTCCTGGTCTTATTTCATTTCCTGGACGCTCGACATAGCAAATACCCCAGAGCATTGTGGGAGCAGAAATTACCTTCGCCGGAGGATAGGGGATCGAACATGGCCAGTAAGGAGTCTGCCTGTGAGGGCGGAGAAGCTAAACTGTGGTGTCCTCCTGAAACAAGAAAGTTATTCATACTTTAAACAAAGCGCCACTGTCTGATATAATTGTTCATGCCATTGAAAAAAGCATGGGCTATTCTGTTCTTTGTATTAGTTATCATCATGTAGCTATACTTTGTATGAGCCATCTGGTCTAAACATTCATTTGAAAACAAAGCAGAACGTTTCCAACAGGGTCAGCAGCATTCTAGTGTAGTGGAGAGGTTATGGCAGCTCAGCTGACAGGGATTGATTGGTCTAGCTGCTGACAGTGTAGTGATGCCACAGCCAGGCCACAGGAGGAGCTGACACTCTCCCCTCTCTCCTACCGTGGGACGACTCCTCCCCATCTGGACTGGTCACAGAGTCCTTCCCCCCAAAGTCCGAGCTGCACTCCGACCGCAGGTCCTCCGTCTTTCCTCTGTCTTCTGATGTCGCTGCAGGAAAAAAACAGAAATGTATGTTAAAGAATCTGTGCCATCCAGGAGATGGTAACATTTCAAATCAAATCAAATCAAATTTTATTGGTCACATGCGCCGAATACAACAGGTGCAGACATTACAGTGAAATGCTTACTTACAGCCCTTAACCAACAGTGCATTTATTTTAAACAAAAAAGTAAGAATAAAACAACAACAAAAAAGTGTTGAGATAAAAAGAGCAGAAGTAAGATAAAGTGACAGTAGGGAGGCTATATATACAGTAAAATAAAGTGACAGTAGGGAGGCTATATATACAGGGGGGTACCGGCTAGTTGAGGTAGTTGAGGTAATATGTACATGTGGGTAGAGTTAAAGTGACTATGCATAAATACTTAACAGAGTAGCAGCAGCGTAAAAAGGATGGGGTGGGGGGGCAGTGCAAATAGTCCGGGTAGCCATGATTAGCTGTTCAGGAGTCTTATGGCTTGGGGGTAGAAGCTGTTGAGAAGTCTTTTGGACCTAGACTTGGCACTCCGGTACCGCTTGCCGTGCGGTAGCAGAGAGAACAGTCTATGACTAGGGTGGCTGGAGTCTTTGACAATTTTGAGGGCCTTCCTCTGACACCGCCTGGTATAGAGGTCCTGGATGGAAGACTTGGTTTGGATTTGGCTGACTAGCTCCTATTCTGAGTGACGGGGAATGTGTGACAGTTGGAAGTTAGCAGTCTGAGAGTGTACACACTGTATTGAGACGATATGCTGAATGGTCCCTCTCAACCAGGGGCCCACTGGGACCACTAAATATGGTAGCGGGAGCTCCCATGGTTGGGAAGGGAGATGCAAACAGCAGCAGTAAGATTGATAATCAGACAGAGCCTATCCATCGGCCCGGCCCTTGTGTGACATGTTCCTACATGAGCTCAGCCGTGGGCACAGGCCCAGTCCTCTTAATCTGGAATGCTACATCAAGCATGTCAACGCGGCCTGTTTACCTGAGCTACCAGTACAGAGTGCCAGTGTTAACCTGAGTCCTAGCCAAAGTCTCACACCGACCTGGTTATCTAGCACTATCTGACTGCTCTCCAGCTAACACAGACAAAACCCAATATGGCTCTGAACTACATTAATTATAATTCTATGACTGGTTAGACTTGTTTTATTTCAATCTGTATGTTAGTATAGAAACTGATGTGTTGGATATACTGTAAAGCTTCTGAGTGAAAGAGGTGCAGGGTACCTGAGACGACGCTGAGCCCTGGGGTGCTGGGCCGGGAGCTGACCTCTCTGACCTCTGTGTCATCGGAGGTGCTGCCCAGCCCTGAGCAGCTCTCCAACTCCTGTAGACGCTCCTCCTGCTTCAGGTCTGGGGCTTCTGGGGGGGATGAGGGGGAGGCACACACACACACACACACACACACACACACACACAGTACAGTCACATCCAGTTATAGTCAACAATGTAAGTTGTTCATAGGCACATAGTGTTTGTTTGGGCTCCCTTTTCTGGCAGGATAAAGTAATAGCTAAGAAAACTAATATGCACGAAAGCAAAACAAACCATCTACAACTGACAAAGGGAAAAGCGAAAACTCGAGTCCAGACCATTTTGTGGCTGCCCAATGGAGCAGTTCACCTTAACCCAGAGGCTCCAAAGTAACCACAGTACTCATTTGCATGCTCGTTAGTAATAATGTGCTAGTGAAGTGCTCTTTGGAGTGTCGTTTTTTGCTGCCTAGCCATGAAACAAGCCCTCAACTCCAGGCGAGCATCAGATAGCCCTATTACAGAGCAGAACAGGGGCAGCAAACAGAAACAAAAAGCAATCAAGATACTCATGCATGTCAATTTAACATTGCACATATTGCAATTGTGCACTTCAATTAACAGAGAGTCCGGGCTTTCCCAAGAAACACTTGTAATGCTGTTATTAAAGTACTCTATTGATATTCATGAAACACTTTCAAGGGGTTTTAACCACGTAATCTAACATATGGTTTTAGGACCTTATTTTAACTAAAGAACAGACAGTTTAAGATTGATATGATTCCTCCTGTTCATAATAACGTATGGTTTGTAATTGCTGCAATGGGACCACATTCACACTGTGCTGGAACTGCTCAGCTAAACATGTCCATACATAAAACCCCACTGTCAGAAGAATGTGTTGCAAAGCCTACAGATTTGTGAGAGGATGTTGCCAGCAAAAAGGTTGACACCATGTCAATAGACTGCAAACAGCTGCTGTCCTTGAACATTTCCTCATGTCTGTTCATCCACTACAGGTGCAAACACACCTGGAGGTTCCTCTGGGGAAACCCAGAGCTGCCTTTTACTGGCACAGGCAGATATACCCTGATAGACAGGCTAGTGCACACAAACATGACAGATTGCACCCACTTCCTTGATATGGAACTGGGGGGGAAGCCACACCTGGCGTGTCCACCCACACACATGGAGAGTAATTCCGTACACACACCTACTGGAGTGACTCATGCAGATGCAGTGCATGGAGGAAGACAAGAAAAATACTTCTACATAGAAACTCATGGAAAATGTTTGTACAGAGTTGCGAAACTGACAGGAGGAGACTCCATTCAGCTCCTACAACCCCTTCTCAACACTGAACCCACCTGAGTCACTGGGCAGGACCTCCACACTCCAGGCCTCGCTGGTGGTCTCTGAGATGGTGGATCCATAGGGGTCTAGCAGCACTGAGCCGGAGCCTGGTAGGCACAGCAGGCTGCCCAGCATGTTCTCTACAGTTGCCCCTGAGCACAGACAGACAGACAGACAGAGAGACAGAGAGGGAGCCTGAGGTCACAGGCATTTCACGCTGGGCCAACAGGCACACACTACTGTGCCAAAGTTCAAAGGTTAATGGTAATATCTCACCCCACCCCTGCCTCCTGAGCCATGACTTTGAGCTGTTGATTAAGCCGGGCATTACTCACAACCAAATTACCCCTCACCCACAAAGTCCACCACACGACATTCCTCCATTTCCATTTGGGATGCTGTGGGTTAACAAGGCGGAAGAATGTGGAGGAGGGGAAAGAGCTAGCAGGTGTGAGTGGGAGTATGGTGGCCGGGGAGCGGATCAGGAGTCGACCCGTGGTACCCGCACCCCCCAGGTACGCCATGTTTCCACTTCACAGCACACAAACACACCATTGGCGCACATGCGTGCCAGCGCCCAGGCAACAGTCTGCGGGGCTGGGCGGGGGCAGGTCCCTTTCTAGCGGCAGGAGAGCTCTACCCTGCTGTCCATGTTTACAGTCTTCAAGGTAGGGGCACAGAGCACTTGTCTTTCAGGTGGATGATTAAATGAGTGGCACAACAAGAAGTGAAACAATTAGAATTTCTGCCTCATTATCATGGTAATCTTATCAGTGGGATAATGAGGTATTAATGGATATTTAATGTGCATCTCATAACCCAATCCCTTGGAGAAAACACATAAGGAAATCGCTGTAAATTCACTTAATGATGGAAAAGTCCCCCAACGCCATATTCCAAGGAATGAAAAATGGTGGATGCAAATGAGAAGGAACCAAGGTCAATAAGACTGCAGGGACTGAGTGAATGTCAGCGAGAGAGAAAGCAATGGAGAGAGAGAAAGCAACGGAGAGAGAAAGCAGTGAGAGGGAAGAAAGGAAAGCGCAGGAAGAAAAGTTTGCGTGGAATAAAATGAACATTTTGATAATCATGTCTTAGAGAACATTGAAGATTGTCCTTACTTACTTAACAATTAGCAAAATAGATGGAATGCTCCAGAATATCGCCCCGTAGCACTCACATCTGTAGCCATGAAATGCTTTGAAAGGCTGGTCATGGCTCACATCAACACCATCATCCCAGACACCCTGTACCCATACCAATTCACATACCACTCCAATTCTATTGCACTACACACTGCCCTTTCCCACTTGGACAAAAGGAACACCTACGTGAGAATGCTGTTCATTGACTACAGCTCAGCGTTCAACACCATAGTGCCCTCCAAGCTCATCACTAAGCTAAGGATCCTGGGACTGAACCCCTCCTTCTGCAACTGGATCCTGGACTTCCTGCCACGCCAACCCTCAACACTGGGGCCCCTCTGGGGTGTGTGCTTAGTCCCTTCAATGAAAGTGTGAGATCCATGAGTATTAAGGAATATCTGAATTTTGATAATGAGCTGAATCCTGAGGTAAAAACAACGTTTACCGCATTGTAGCCCTTTACACCCGTACCCATATACGGGTTGAAAATGGCAGAGTTGGGCACTGATAAGTGCCTACATTGTAACCCAGTGGCTGTACAGTAACATGCCATACATTACATCAGAGCTCACTCTGCGCTTCGCAGTGTTGTATGGGTTTTGACTGACAGGTGTTCTGAACTTGAGCACCGCACGCAACAAGAACGTGCCACCATCCCTCCTGCTAATTGGGCAACTTTTGCATTTTTATACGCATTTATAAGTACAGTAAATGTACATAAAATCAACAGTGTAATGTTTGGATGCAGTCTTGAGACCTCAACTTTGGTCTAATAATTTTCCCATAATATCCAAACTGTTCCCATTCAATTGCTACCATGGTTATGCATTTTCATATTTCTTCTGTAAGAAACATTTCAATTTAGCCTATCAACATAGGCCAATTCCTACTAGTGTAAACTGTAATTCACCTAATTTTTATTTCTTATTCTAGAAAAGAATGTGTGTTATTCTAATAGTTGTTATTCAAATGCTTCGTAAACAACAGGTGTGGACTAACAGTGAAATGCTTACTTAAGGCCCTTCCCAAAAATGCAGAGAAATTAAATAGAGAAATAAAATAAAATAAAATGATTTCTGAGCTGAACACCACCCTCTGCAACCGGATCCTGGACTTCCTGACGGGCCGCCCCCAGGTGGTGAGGGTAAGCAACAACACATGCGCCACGCTGACCATCAACACAGGGGCCACTCAAGGGCGTGTGCCTAGTCCTCTCCTGTACGCTCTGTTCACCCACGACTATGTGGACGACTCCAAAACCATCATCAAATTTGCTGACGACACAACAGAGGTAGGACTGATCACCGACAACGATGAGGCAGCCTATAGGGAGGAAGTCAGAGACCTGGCAGTGTGGTGCCATGACAACAACCTCTACCTCAACTTCAGCAAGACAAATGAGCTGATCATGGACTACAGGAAATGGCGGTGCGAGCACGCCCCCATCCACATCGATGGGGCTGTAGTGGAGCGGGTCGGGAGCTTCAAGTTCCTCGGTGTCCACATCACAAAGGAATTAACATGGTCCACAGTTGTAAAAAGGGCACGTCAGTGCCTCTTCCCACTCAGGACACTGAAAAGATTTGGCAATGACCCTCAGATCCTCAAAATGCTCTACAGCTGCACCATTGTGAGTATCTTGACTGGCTGCATCACCGCTTGGTACGGCAACTGTAAGGCACCCGACCGCAAGGCGCTACAGAGGGTGGTGAGTACGGCCCAGTACATCACTGGGGCTGACCTCCCTACCATCCAGGACCTCTATACCAGGCAGTGTCAGAGGAAGGCCCTAAAAATGTCTGGAACCAACAGGACCCTGAACAGTTTCTACCCCCATGCCATAAGACTGCTAAACAACACTGCTAAATAGCTAATCAAATGGCTACCCGGACTACCTGCATTTACCCTTTTTTTGCACTGACTCGCTTGCATAGACTATGCACACACACTGGACTCTACCCACACACATACACACACCTCAACCCACACACTACATCCGCCCACACACTCACACATAACATGCATACTGACGCCACAAACACATTCACCACATACCCTGCTGCTACAGTCTATAATATATCCTGTTGCCTAGTCACTTTACCCCTACCTATATGTACAGTACATAGCTACCTCAACAACCTTGTACCCCTGCACATGGACTCGGTACTGGTACTTCCTGTATATAGCCATGTTATGTTCACTCGTTATTGTTATTCACTGTGTATTTTATTTATTTTGTCACTATTTCTATTTTTTATCTTTAACTCTGCATTGTTGGAAAGGGCCCGTAAGTAAGCATTTCATTGTTAGTCTACACCTGTTGTTTACTAAGCATAAAAATCTGTTGATGTGCCCTTGAGCAAGGCACTTAACCCTAATTGCTCCTGTAAGTCGCTCTGGATAAGAGCGTCTGCTAAATGACTAAAAATTTAAAATGTAATGTGACAAATAAAATACAATTTGATTTGATGAAGCCTTAACATGCTGTTTTAGCCATAAACCAAAAGGTGGCAGTATTGTCCCATATTATCTGATGTAGTAAGGACCTCTGGGTCTATGGGAGAATCTCAATTGCATACTCCTCAAGTCCTCTCTCCTTGCCTCCTCAAAACCAATTGGAGGAGAAGGTCAGAGGGGAGGAACCTCTGGTTTTTAAATCCAATGGATTTTGAGAAGGAGGCGAGGAGAGAGTACGAGGAGTATGCAATTGAGATTCTCCCTATATCTTACCAGCTATTTCCTGCAGTCGATCCTCATCCATGTTGGGGTCAAAGTCACTGCCCAGCACGTCTGTGCTCCAGGTCTCACTCACTGTCTCAGAGATGTCCCGGTCATCTGTCAGGCCCATCATGTCGCGGATCTCAAACTTACGCAGTTTGTCATCCAGGTTGTCCTGAGTGGTGGCTGGGGGTGTGACAGGGATAATGACAATGTTATCACGTCTCAATGTAATGATCCCTGACATTGGTTTAGCAGACAATGATTTCTCACAACACACCATGTTCATGCTCCAGCAGTTGTAGAGCCTCCACCCCATTGCTCCCTGATGGCCCAGCTCCCAGCTCAGACACAGACTCTCCCTCCATGTCCAGAGACGACACAGAGTTAGACCGGTTGGACGGACCTGTGCAAAGAAAACAATTACATTTATACTACAATGCATCAGATTACACAAGGTCCTCTTTTTGTGGTACATGAACAGTTACTGTTGTTTTCATGAGAACATATAAACTACTAAGTGTAAAAGCCATTAACACCTAATTGAAAACATTCTGTTGTGTTGCTGTAGTAACTACTGAGTCAGCAGGGCATGTGGGTTGTTAGAACACTGACCCTCTGAGATGCCCTCCAGGTTGTCACTGCAGAGGGAGAAGCGCAGGGTTTTGTCTGGCTTGCCATGGTGCTTGGTGTCATCTGCAGGAGTGTCCCCTTGTGAACCATCAGTCAGCTGCATGGTCAACACCTGAGAGGGAACAGCACTGGTTACTGCCATCCTGGCTCTTAAAGTGGGCTTCCGATAATGACAAATATACCTGTTATATCAAATGTATTTCCACTGTTGTGTGCAAGTGTATATTACACCTATACTCTCCATAATAATGTGCATGTTACAGGCTCGTTACTTACCTCATTCTCTGACATCATCCCAGGGATGGTCTGGGGGCTGCTTCCTAGTGAGATCACCAGCACCTCCTCTGGCATCACCTCCTGCAGGGACTCCAGGGAGCTAGCCTCTGCCTCCCCCTGCTGGGCCAGCTCGGAACGGCTACGACTGCGGGAGGCTGCTGGGGGAGCAGGGAGACAGACGGGGTATGAGGCTTTACTCATTTACTGACAGATTCAGGGGGAGCAGGGGAGACAGGGGACGAGATGTTACTAACTAACAGAGATTCAGTGGTAGCAGGGGACAAGGTGTTACTCTGTAATACTCACTCACTGAGATTCAGGGGGCGCAAAAGACTGGGATCAGCTTACACTATAATAACAAAAGCAAAAAAGTAGGCTATACTAACTATAAACAACGCAAAAACTCACCTACCTATACACAACTACATATGGACTGCATTGCTTCTTAGATTACCTGTTAGTTGCTCCCAACCTGTTAGCTGCTCCCAACCTTTCAGTTTGCATTGTGAAAGAGGTATTGCAGTGAACAGAAAATTTTTACTTAATTGGATTCAATCATTAAATCAATCAATCTTTCCTAATAGAAACTGGATATTTTGCTAGGCCCTGCTTAGATAACGTGTGCTGTGTAACCCGTCCAGTGTAATACAGGTCCATGAGTGCATCCAATAAGGTTCACAAATCACAAGTGCATGCGAGACGCAGTGAAGCAACCACACTCCACATCCCAATCAGCACGTGGCATGCATACCATTCTAATGACTGACCTGATCGTGCTCTGTATGGTAATTATGATGCATTGCTTTTTGCAGAGGAATGTAAGATCGCAACATCAGCAATAAAACAGAACATGTCTGACTTCAATCTTCTCTTTAGCCAAAAGCATGTTTCTTTAAACATAATATAATTTACCACGTGAGTGAAAACAAGCAGCAGAGAACCGGGTATAAACGAGGTCTACAAGACTAGAGCACAGGCCAAAGCAGGCATATAAGGCCCCGTGTAGCTCAGTTGGTAGAGCATGGCGCTTGCAACGCCAGGGTTGTGGGTTCGTTTCCCACGGGGGGGCCAGTATGAAAAATGTATGCACTCACTAACTGTAAGTCGCTCTGGATAAGAGCGTCTGCTAAATGACGTAAATGTAAATGGTGAAAAGGCATGGTGACAAGAGCACATCTAGCAGCTAGCTCTATCTGGTGGTGAAGCAGTGAGACTGCAGCAGGGACCATGGCTATGAGCATGGCTGGTACTGTGTGTCTGTGACTGGCAGTGGCACATGACTAGGTGGCACAAACACGCTTTAGTTCTAGTCAGCTTCACAGGGCTGCCATGCTACCCACCAAAAGGGGTAACTAATGGAATGTGAGCAGACAGGGTGGTGGTTGTGGAGTCCCAGGAAGTTGCTAACTGTTGTCCTGGTCGATCACAGGCAGCAAAGGAGGAAAGGAGGAAGAAGGTTGAGGGCGACAGAGAGAATACAGGGCGAGTAGCAAGCAACTGTGTAAAACAGCTTAAAATCGAAAAGGTTCACATTTCAATAGGGCACCTTAAAGTGGCTTATTTCAAATGGAGGAGGATGTTGTTTCCGTCACATTTAATTGATTTATTCCTAATGACGGAAGAAGGTATACATTTCTCCATCCATACCAATTAAAAAGGGTCCATTTATATTTTGTAATTTAATTGGTTGTCATTTGTGTAATGGATCTCCAATCTAGAGACTGCTAATTACCTGTAGAACAGGCCCAGAACCTCATTAGCTTCCTACATAACAGGGGCTTTCTGCAGCCATTACAACTCTAGCTACTTCACCTCCTTATTTATTACCATGAATGAAACAACCTGCAGTTAGTACATAAAAAGGCTGGTTTCAGTGTAATTTCAAACTGAACTCTCCAACTGGTGCAATGCTATAATGGGAATAACAAGTACTGGAGATAAACCACGTATATCATTATGCAGTAGGTCATTCTCTCTGTCAGAAAGCCGGTGGCTGCAGGTGTACACTAACAACAGCCGAGGAGGTAGGTACCTATGTTCCTGTTTTTTTTGTTGGCGGGGGTAGTGGCTGGGGAGAGCTGTGGGGTGTTGGAGGGGGTGAGCTCCAGACTGTTGCTCTTCACCGTGCGGGACTGGGGCACGTTAGCCAGCAGGGTCTCCAGGAGCATATGCTCCTCCTCCCGGAGGTGGTCCCCTGCCATCACACTCCGTACAAAGTCCACCTGAACACCATAGGAGTTAATTACTTCATTTAATACTCTCACATCCTAGTTTCTATGAGGAATTAAATTACATTTTTAATAATGCATGAATAGCTACGCTGGTGGAGAATTTATGCCACGGGTGACAAGTACAGGACTCTTCTTCACAATGAAACTAAAAGTGGGGCTTGAGACATGCCAATAGAATACAGCTAGGGTAATTGTTGATTATCGCACTAATGTTATAAGGAAAGGTAACTAAGGGAGGAGCCACTGCACTGTAATTCCAGGAGTATGTGGTAATATTTTGTATGCTTCAGTATAGTACGGTAATTCCCAGTCCTTGAGACATAACAGCACTCTCAACAACCTGTGTGAAATGTCTTTCTGGTCTGACAAGCCTGGGCATGTCAAGTTCACTTTCTGTAACATAGGAACGTTTACTGTTGCCTGTCTAAAACATGGTTGCATACTGTTCTAGGCTAACTACAATATAAGCCATACAACATTCAGACTGAAACAGTCAGGTCAGCAGCGTACCAGGCAGAGCAGCTGACTGTGTGTCATGTACGCCACAGTCCTGCTGAGTCCTTCTAGTAGGTTCATGGAGGACATGGGCGGTGTCTCCACAGCTCTCCCTCCGATTACCACATCCAGGAAGGCAGCTACACAGCTCTGAGGTGACACAACCAGACAGGCAACTTCAATAATAAGACAAGAAGCAAAACATGTATTGAAAACGTAATAAAAGCTACCCCATGGGAAAACCGGTTCCATATTAAGATGTGTGTTTGAGGATCTTACCTTATCGAACTTCGCCAAACTGTTTTTCCTCCTGGGGTCTCCATCATCGTCAGCCATTGCCAACTGTTGAAGAAGCTGCCCTACCTACAGGACAAAGATAATGATTAGGATAGATACAAGGGAAAGCAAGATAACAATATTTTATCTTATTATCTAACAGTTCAAATAGGATTCGTACTCAATAAGCTGTCAATGTCCATGCATGTATAAGAGTAGTGTGGATGTATGAGTCTGTTGGGTCGTCCACTGACCTGCATGAGGTTGAAGCGGGCCACCTCGTTGATAGGGGCGTCTGAGATGATGCCGTACTGCTCGGGGTTGACTATGGCTGGGCAGATGAAGCAGGTGAGCAGCAGGTCCGTGCACATGGTTCGCACCTCGCCCACCTCCAGCCGTTCCACGCACGACAGCGTCTTGTACATCTGAGACACGATCCAGCGCAGGTTGTGGGGGAAGCAGTAGGTGTTCTGCTTCAGGTAGCCGATGAACTTGTTGACCAGGGTCACCAGCTTGGCCTCGTTGGCCTCCACAGCGGCCGCCACCTTCTGCCTGTAGCCCACCGAGCCCTTCTCCCCAAACAGGCGCTCCTGCTGGGCTGGCGTGAAGCGCTCTGTCACCTTGGAGGGGTCCGTCTCCAGGTGGTCCTCGTCCTCCACCAGCAGCTGCATGATGGGCTCGTGGAGGGTGGCGGTGAGGAAAAGCTTGGCTGAGTACAGCCCCTCGGAGAAGAGCTTGAAGAGGATGCTGAAGGCGCACGTGCCCCGCCGCAGCAGCCGCCGAGGGTTGTCGCTCTCCTTCAGCTCAAACTCCACCAAGTAGCGGAGGACCTGGAATTGATAGAAACCGCAGCATCATCAGCTTTAGCTGTACAGAGGTCAGAAACGGCCTCATCACACTACCTATGGGGATAGGTAATAGTATTAAATAACAGGTGGCTGCTGATTGGTGAGTGCATGTGGCTATTGGCTGTGTGTGACTAGCATGTTTATAGTATAAGTGTCAGAAGAGGTCCAGGCTGCTCACCTGCAGCAGGTAGCGCTCATCCTCCTGCATGATACAGTTGCCATAGAGTGAGGTGAAGACCGTGTAAATGACCCCCTGTATGTGCTCCTGGTTCAGCCTCTCCCCAGCCACCAGGCAGGAGGCCAACAGCCGGGGGTTCTCGCGCACCCGACCCAGGAACTCCCCGTAGATGCTCTCCTGGAAGCCCAGAGTCTTGTAGCCGTCCAGGAACTGCGTGTCCTCCAGCACTTTGGCATGCTGGCAGCATTCGGCCGGGGAGGCCTCAGCACTACAGGACAGGGAGCTTTAATTACTACGAGAGCTCCACAAACCAGTGAGCCACAGAGAGCTGTTGATTACTGGTTGGAGTGACATGTAATTGTATGACATACTTGCTGATCACAGGACTACAGGATTCCTTGCAATTTCCCTTTTGGCCTAAATAGTGCTCAGCTGGCTCTGGCATGCACCGTGTTTGTATTTGGCAGGATTTACAACAACCAACATGATCACATCAGGAAGATAAGACAGTTTAATATGGTGGGATCCTACTTCAGGACTACTAAGTTACTAGTTCACTACAGTTCACTAAAGGTCACACTGCCGAGTGCAAACAAGGGGAGGACAATTCAAAACGCCTTTTTTAAATGGGGGAGTTCCTAATTGGATCAATCTCATTGAAATGCCCTGGTAACAATAGCTGTGGGGGCCCCATGCTGACCTGGTGAGGATGAGACGGTCGAGGTTGATCCTCTGCTGCTTAGTGATCCAGGCAGCACGGTACAGCCTCTCAGCAGTCTTCAGCACATCCCCGTTGAGCCGCTGGATCAGCTGCTTCTCTGAAGCCACATACAGTCGCTCCTGCTTCAGGTGGTGGGCCAGAGTGTGGATGTCTGGCTTCACCATCTTTACCAGCTCACTCAGAGGTAAAATACTGCAGAAGAGTGAGAGAAGAGGAAGATCAGTCACACTGGGAAATAAATGGTAATGATGAGGATGGTATTGACATTGTTGGAGAGAGAATGAGTACTAGACAGTCAGGACAGAGCTACATACAGGGCAGTTTGGAGTAGATTTACAAGTGAGGACAATGTATCATTTTTATATCTCAGAGTGGAATCCTGAGGAAGAGCAGGAAAGGCCATGTTTCCTGTGGAGGCATGGTTGGCAGAATCCTAGCTCACACACTGACAGGGGAAGTAGAGCATCAGTAGTCAAGAGAAGGCATAAACACTTCCATTGGCTGAGATTGAAAGCAAAGGGGGGGGCTTTTAAACAATAGCATGCCCCTACTCTCGCTCACACAAGCGTCTGGTAGCATTATTCACAGCACAAGAGAATATGCAAATCATATTAGTCTCCCTTTCCTTCACACACAAACACAAACCAGACAGAATGCATGAAATTTTAATTATTTCCTAGAGCATTCTTTGACACAAAAGGTTATTTGTGGATGGCTGCTACCAAGGAAAACAGACAAGATTGTGAGGCTGGAAGGCCTGTGAGAGCAGCCCAGAGAACCCTGCCTCAGAGCTTGCATACAACTACAAAGGCTTGATACTATTAAACAGAATAAATGTATATGTGGTTTGAAACATAAATATTTTGATGAGGCTTAGAAGCATTTTCTGAACCATGTCATGCCAGATAAGCAAGGTTAATCATCGGTAACACACAAGAAAGTCTCTGTGTTCCTTTAGTAGGCTAAATCCAAATGATGGACTGGCCACTGTGGAGTTTTCTGGAAACATGAAGACACTGTGCGATCTCAGCTAAATAAATAAACTTCTGTCAATAGATGAATGACCAACTTAGTGTACCAGTCCATGAGAAGATGCATGTGCCGTATGCTCTTGAACGAGTAGACTACATTTGTCACAGTCCTGTGTGGAAGTAAAGGGTGTAGATCTAGGGCAGACAGACAGACAGACAGACAGGTGGTACTGTAGGACCTGTGGCCTGGTACGGGTAAAGCTGTTTCCGAGTTCAAGATTTGTTGAGTAGACCTACCTAATAAGTAAGTAATGGAAAAGGAAGGGGAACTCTAAAGCAGAAGAAAAACCACTGTAGGTGGTGGGGAAAGGAACAGGTGGGGGTGTGCGAGACAGAATGAAGGTAGTTAGCTGTAGGTAGGCTAGAAATAGAATTCTCAGTCCAAAGCCATCCCTCCGAACATTACGTACATGATGCTTAGGCTCAGAACAAGGAATCATTGTGAAGCAAACTATCTGACAAACTGAAAAGCACCTGAACCAGTGATGCAGATCACCACACAGCACATTTGTGGAGGTGTTTGGAACACAGCCCAAACATTTCCTCAGTTGAACATGCAACACAGGCCAACAGAACAACGTGCTTTTTATAGACATACAGAAAGGAATCACTTTCTAAAGGCACACGAAACTCAAAACACAAAGTCCCCTTTTCACTTCCCCTCAACATGAGATAAAATAGGACTGTTTGCATGAGCAGGTTAACCACTCCTGTTTTATTATCTGTGGTACTGTACGCCACACCAGTGCCTTGCCCTAGTCCAACAGCTGAGCCGCAGCATCAAGGGCTGTGTCCCTTTGAAATTTGTCAGGCCTTCTTCCGTTGGACTGCAGACATTTTACCAGCTCCTGTGTGCAATGCCTTGGGGTGCATGCTGCACCTCCCTACAATCACCTCCTCTCAGAATGAGCTCACACACACCACAAAAGAGACATTGCAAAACTCTACCCAGCCTATTCCAGCAATCCAGCCCCAGCACCACCATATCCAATTGACAACATAAGATAGTCTGATTTTTTTGCATTTTCTTGTGTCTTTTTTAAACCATTTTTTTAGGGGGTAGATCAGCTTTAATCATGCAGATATTTTGTTTTAGATAATTAGGAAATTACAAATATGAAAATGAAACCAGGGTAAGCAGGGTAGCTGAAAGTGAGGTAGTGGTGGTGGTAGCAAATAGCCTATCCTAATGTACTTCAGTCAGAATGAGGATATGAGAAATTATTCACTAGGCTACATCACCGAAGCTCAGGCATAGTGAGTGCTGGACAGCACAATAAAAATGTTAATAAGAGACCCTTGTCTCTTTCACTCGTGAGTTCCCACACAGAGGCTGTTTGTCACATCTAGTAGGGCTACCCTGTGCCTGTCCTACAACTACTTTGTAGGTATTTTTTAGCAGTAGAGTGGCCTTACTGAAGAGCTCAGTGACTTTCAACGTGGCACCGTCATAGGATGCCACCTTTCCAACAAGTCAGTTCGTCAAATTACTGCCAAGTTAGAGCTGCCCCGGTCAACTGTATGTGCCGTTATTGTGAAGTGGAAACATCTAGGAGCAACAACGGTTCAGCCGCAAAGTGGTAGGCCACACAAGCTCACAGAACGGGACTGCCGAGTGCTGAAGCGTGTAAAAATAATCTGTTCTCAGTTGCAACACTCACTACAGAGTTCCAAACTGCCTCTGGAAGCAACGTCAGCACAATAACTGTTCGTCGGGAGCGTCATGAAATGGGTTTCCATGGCCGAGCAGCCGCACACAAGCCTAAGATCACCATGTGCAATGCCAAGCGTCGGTTGGAGTGGTGTAAAGCTTGTCGCCATTGGACTGGAGCAGTGGAAACGCATTCTCTGGAGTGATGAATCACACATCACCATCTGGTAGTCTGACGGACAAATCTGGGTTTGGCGGATGCCAGGACAACGCTACCTGACCCAATGCATAGTGCCAACTGTAAAGTTTGGTGGAGGAGGAATAATGGTCTGGGGCTGTTTTTCATGGTTCGGGCTAGGCCCCTTAGTTCCAGTGAAGAGAAATCTTAACGCCACAGCATACAAAGACATTCTAGACAATTCTATGCTTCCAACTTTATGGCAACAGTTTGAGGAAGGACCTTTCCTGTTTCAGCATGACAATGCCCCCATGCACAAAGCGAGGTCCATACAGAAATGGTTTGTCGAGATCGGTGTGGAAGAACTTGACTGGCCTGCACAGAGCCCTGACCTCAACCCCATCGAACACCTTTGGGATGAATTGGAACGCCGACTGCGAGCCAGGCCTAATCACCCAACATCAGTGATTCAGCCACAAGAGCATTAGTGAGGTCAGGCACTGATTTTGGGCGATTAGGCCTGGCTCGCATTCAGCATTCCAATTCATTCCAAAGGTGTGAAAGTATGAAAAAATAAAATATGTTTGCACTCACTAACTGTAAGTCGCTCTGGATAAGAGCGTCTGCTAAATGACTAAAATGTAAATGTAAAAATGTGTTCGATGGGGTTCAGGTCAGGGCTCTGTGCAGGCCAGTCAAGTTCTTCCACACCGATCTCGACAAACCATTTCTGTATGGACCTCGCTTTGTGCATGGGGGCATTATCATGCTGAATCAGGAAAGGGCCTTCCCCAAACTGTTGCCAAAAAGATGGAAGCACAGAATCGTCTAGAATGTTGTTGTATGCTGTAGCGTTAAGATTTCCCTTCACAGGAACTAAGGGGCCTTGCCCAAACCATGAAAAACAGCCCCAGACCATTATTCCTCCTCCACCAAACTTTACAGTTGTGTGCGACTGCTCGGCCATGGAAAACCCTTACATAAAGCTCCCGATGAACAGTTCTTGTGCTGACGTTGCTTCCACAGGCAGTTTGGAACTCGGTACTGAGTGTTGCAACCGAGGACATACGATTTTTACACACTACGTGCTTCAGCGGTCCCGTTCTGTGAGCTTATGTGGCCTACCACTTTGCGGCTGAGCCGTTGTTGCTCCTAGATGTTTCCGCTTCACAATAGCAACATTTACAGTTGACCGGGGCAGCTCTAACAGGGCATACATTTGACTAACTGACTTATTGGAAAGGTGGCATCCTATGACGGTGCCACGTTGAAAGTCATTGAGCTTTTCAGTAAGGCCATTCTTCTGCCAATGTTTGTCTATAGAGATTGCATGGCTGTGTGCTCAATTTTATACACCTGTCAGCAACGGGTGTGGCTGAACTTGCCGAATCCACTTATTTGAAGGGGTGTCCACATACTTTTGTATATATAATGTATATACGAGTCAGCCTACTAATTATACAAATAGGCCCTATTATATTTCAAAATTAAAATCAAATTCGCTAGCCTATACTTGTAACTTTGTGGGCCGCATGTGCTGCACCAGAATCACATGTTCTCTCCCTGCTTTATCATGGTTTGAACGATGTGCGTAATTCCAGTCCATATAATAAGGTATAATACAATACAGTATAGTAATACAGTTCACGCTAAAAAAGATTAGCCTACTGGAGCTAGTTTCATTTATTTACCCAAAATAACCCTAGTCCTGTCATCAATGCCTACAAACTTGGGTTAGGCTATCTGATCCCAGGGATGACAAATTAGTAAACGCTTCCTCTTACACAACCATACCCAAAGGAGGGCATTCTGTAGGTCAAAGCAGTGCTAGCATGAAATATCTAGAGATGCTTTAAGTTCAAAGGTGGGAGCAAATGAGTAGCTTCCAAATATAAGGAAAGGAAAATTCTGTAGGCCTAAAATCAACACCTTCACTGACAGATGTATGCTCAAAATCTTTTTTGCTAAATGTAGGCCAAATGCTGCCTGCCAGGAAGACAAAGCCTGACAGCGCACTCCTACACTGAATGAGACATCCTGATCCTCTGCTCTGGAGTGTTCAACATCCTAACTCCTGACCTTGCCAAAACTTCAACCTTGTCTCGAAACAACACTACTAGTACTGCAGGGGCAAGGGCAGTTGAGATTCAAAGGAACCTGAATGATATCCAATTTCTGGTAGAACACTATAACTCAAGAATAAATAAAAGAAGCTAAGAGTACACTCTAATCTTAATTTGCAGTGATTGAGATGTATTCATGTTTTGGCTCTAACAATTAGCCTAATGAAAAGGTCAAGTGCATTCCTGAATCAACATAAATTGTGACCATCCTGTTTTGAAAACCTTTGAGCCCCACTTGATACACACACGTCTGAAGTTTTCTATGGTTCATCATCCTACCCTACAGTCGTGGATAGTCATGGCCCCTGCATTGGGTGGGGCTCAATTCTACACCTAATATAGGGGATCAGGTGGGTAAGGGAATGGGCGACTACCGTTCGCTAGCTAGCTAGTTAATTATTCAAGCAACCAAGACAACTCTCCAGTCTAGTCATTTTTAGGGCCCCAGCCTTGTCTTGTTCACTGTTGCAACAGTAGACATCTTGCGGAATTGTTAGTTTAACTAACTAACGTTAGTTACTAATAGTATCTAATGTGTCATCGTCGGCCTGTGTTGTAAACAGTTAGCTAGCTTCATATCATCATACTGGCAAACGTTAACAGTGAAATGCTAGCAATCTAACTAGAAAGCTTGCTATTAGAGGCGCATTGGTTAGCTATCTAGCTATCTAGCCAACTACCTAATTACCTAACTAACGTTAAGTAGGTCGCTATAGCGTAAGTTAGTTTGCTAGGTGCCTAGGTACTAGTTTACAATCAAAATAGCTAACTAATTAACGTACCGAGCTATCACAGAGAGCATGGCTAACGTTACTGTACCTAGCTAGCTATCAACAACGTTAACTGGCTTACTGTAGCTCGTTGACGTTGGTTAAGTAACGTTAGCTAGCGACATAGCCAACTTCAAATGTTGGCAGTACTGTTACTAGTCAAACATCGAGCTACGGTGGGATATGTCCATGTTGCTCGGGTAGGCCAGGCACGCCAGTTGTGGAAGAAAATAGCGTTCAATCACGGAGGACATCCAAGAAGTAGCTAGCTAACGTTAGCTGAAGAAGGCCAGCGAGGAAAAGAACTAGCTCGCGTTAGCTATAACACGAATTCGATGACTTACCAAACAAGTTGTTGATAGTATACCAGTTGTTTATGGAATCCCTATAACCGTGAAATAATTTCAGTAAGCAATCTGACGGGTTAAATCGCTAGATATATCTATTCCAGACCGTTCCTGATCTCCCCTTTTCGTCAAAGCGCTAGCTAGCTCAGTCAGCTGTCATCTGCTGTCATCAAGAGTAGACGCTCTCCACCCGCATGCGCGCTGGGCCACTGATATTTTAGTAAGTAAAAATCTCAGCCCTGAGTAGTTTGGTGAGTTTTTCTAACTATTGTTATAATTTTTTATTTTTACATTTACAAGACCTAAATAAGAGCTTGTTTATAAATGTCTGTAGTAGACATCAGGATGCTAAACAATGTTTTCTTACTGACTGTACACATTTACTGTAATGTAAAAAAAATCACATTTACTAATAACCGATTCCTCTACATTGCACATACAATTAAACAAATATATTTGTTTACTTTTTTTGCTGGGTCAGGAGGATATGTGAACTGGGCATATGATGCTCTTGGAGACTCAAGGTGGTTGAGGTGCGTCCCTGACCTTTTCATGTCAAGGCTGGGGAAGCAAAATCTATAAAATCCTTGTCTATGACAAGCCCACTTTTTTGTTTTGTGTAGGAGGCATCACTACTGTTCAAACTAGGCATACTACCTGCACAAAGAAAACATACTATTTTTACAAATGCAGCTCAGATTTGTATGCTATAAACTACAAACTAGGTTTACAAATAATATGAAATACAGTAATTTCACTTTCCTGATTTGCCACTTTAGCAATGTCTAGATTTCATCAATAGGTGGCAGTCAAGTTCCATGAGTTCATATATACTCTTCAAAATGACTTGTCTCCAGGTTTTTCTCGCCATCAATCTCCATTTGTAAAGAAAAACAAAGATAGGCAACAGCACTGTCTTACGTAAGAATATTGAGATGTCTGTTTTAAGAGCAGCAGAATTAGTGCTGGTTTCTCACATACCTGCATATTGCAGGGTGGTGCGCTATCGTGTTGGGATAGTGTCTGTTGGCAATTAACGAGGCACTATCAACATGGCAATAGAATATTGATTAACCATTTAAATGACTATCTGTATTGTCTTTGTCTGTAATGGAGTGGATGTGCCATGGCTAAAGTTCAGAGGATGTGCCATGGCTGATTTGATTTACAGTCTGTCTATGCATCAGTTAGAAGAGGATGTGCCAATGGCTCATCAGTCTTGAAGTCATCCGAATGTCCTTCAGGGCTATCTGATAGAAGTGTGAATAATTACAGACTTCCCATCTACTTGTGCTTAATTTGGTGAAACTGGAACAACACACAGAGACCATCAACAAAAGACACTGCCGTAGCTTGTAAGACCAACAAAAAGGGGAAAGACTAAATACTTGGTCAATTGATCACATTGTATGATCATTGTTTTAGTGTTCTGTATGGTTTACTTAAGAGCCTTGAGATGGCTGAATACAGGGCTCTTTGTGGTTTACTCTAGAAGAGAAATGCAAAGAGAAGGGTCAGTCTATATTTTCTGTTTATTATACATAGGTTATAAACATCACAAAATAGAAAACTGGGTAACATCTTGCAGGTGGAAATATGGTGTAAAAGATCAACCTTAGATTTGTCAGGCTCTATCAATGGAAACATAACATGCTTGTTTCAGTGCTGTGTGGTTAGATGCATTGGAGACATTCTGTATAATTTATGTTCAAGTGCAATAGAAGCTTTTAGCAGCTCAAAGCTCCAGCTTGTCATTACTAATATGTTACTGTTCAAATATGAAGGTTGCTCTTTCTGTATTTTCTCAACCAACAATAATAGTACTAGTATTTTATTCTTCAAACATAATATTACAATTCCAAGAATTGAATGTCAGTTTATTATAACCATTGTCAGTTTTTCATAAGCATAATCAATATTTAAAATACCTGAATATAAATAACATGCTTTAAGCAAAATAAATATTCATTTGCAATGTCAAGCAAATGCACCACATTAATTTACAGTCAAGAGTCAAGCCTTATAAAACAAATCCACACATTGCTTTCTGTCAAATGCATTTTCTACTGAAGGCCACTATCAAACAAGTTATCAAGCATGTTACAGTGAATTTAGCAGTGTAGAATCAATAGAATGTTAATAAAGTGATGAAAGAGGATGCAATTAATGCCTAAAACAAAACTCAAGGGGGGAGGGGATTCAGAGCATAGGTGTAGACACCAGATTTTTTTATCCATGAGTAGGCATAATGAAAGCATTATTATCAGCAGTGATATTAATAATCTTAACTAAGATGTATACCCAGACTCTGGCACAGCACTGCAATTTCAAGAGATTCTTTGATATTAAAATATTTTCAGGATATAATGAAGCATGTGCAGAAATACAACTGTCGGTATTCTTTGATAAATTACAGCTGCTGAGAACAGCTTCAACACGTAGAACACTAGTGGAGCTCTACATTTCAAGCAAAATTATGTTATGAAGCTTTAATCTAGATTACTTTAGAAATGTTCTTAATAGTAGTGTCTCTCTCAGTTATATTCAGCCAGGCAGTGGTATTTTTGTAGATAATTGTGAATGATTTGTGCATGACAACCCAACCCAGTTCATGTGGTATCAACACAGACAGTACCTTGTTTAAACAGGGATTCAAAACGAAATAATGACTTGTAAATACAGTATGACCATTTTACATGCAGATCAAACTATTTTCAGTGTAACAGGATAAAAACAACGCTACTGCAACAAAAACCAACAATGATAAAGTGTTACATTATAGTTTGTTTGTGTGTGTAACATCAGTCAACACTTTCCTGCACATTGTTTGAATCATTCTTAGTGATTAATATGCTAACATGAATAACGGTAGTCTTATTAACAATCTTCCTTTCTGATGTAAAATACATATGTTTCTAAACATCCATCATAAATATCTGTTAAATTACATGTATCTACATGTACATATAGGTGACATCAGAGGTGCACAGTACAGTACTATATAATATCATCCAGGAGATGGGGGGTGCCTACCCAGTCTAGCGTTCTGGGCTCAGAAGCCGCCATGATCATACACATGAACTGCTTCCCTGTTCTCTTATCTATGGGATAAATGGTGGTGGGTGTGAATCTCTTGTTGCTCTCCACAAACTCACAGAGTTGATTGTATATTTTGGGATACTCATGACGCAGGAAGACTCCCCTGGTCCTGAGCTCACGTTGGATATTGATAAAGCAGATCTCTCTGGCTTTCATACCCTCCTTTCCCTCTTTGTCAATATCAGGTGTGCCTGGAGGCGGGGTGAGAATGAGTGTCTCCATGTCACTCTCCTTCTTGAAGACCTTTTTATCTGGGCTGGAGGAGGCCAACGAAACCTTTGCATATTTTCGGACCGTTGGTGTTTGGACTCTTGGTGAGGGTCTGTTAGGCACTAGTTCACCAACAGCTATGGATACATTCAAGAGGAAACATTCATTGGGGTCATATTCATTGCCAGCCTGCTGCAGGTCCTTGCAGTAATCCCCCAGGTTGTCTTTGAAGCTGTCCAGCTCTCTGAGAGACAGATATGTGGGGGACATAACAAGGCTCTCAAGCCCAACCTTCAGGAAGTTGTCAGCAGTCCCTGGGTTAGCAAAGCCCAGGAAAAGAATGCCTCTCCCTCTGGAAAGGTAGCCAGCTTTGGAAATGCGAGAGAAGACTTTATGGATCTCAGAGTTCTCTCTGCAGTACTTCAGCATATGCCTGCACACACTGCTGATACGTCCATACAGACAGTTCTCTTTATGGCTGTCCCAGTCGTCCCGACGGCAGTTCCGGGAGCAGTAGAAGGTGTAGCAACTATGACAGGATTTGAAGTAAAGACAGGCATTGAACAGGGTCTCTGTCCGCTTGCACTTCCTGTTGGCGCACATCATAGTGTCATTGTCGTCTGTGCTGTGGTCTGGGGAGAACTCCTCTGGACTCCTCTGTAAGCTCTGTAAGCCATCACACCCACTGTCTGGGTCTTTGATATTGTCAGGGCTGGTTTTAGTGGAGGAGGGTGGTGTGTTGAGAGGTCCTAAACTCTCTAGGCCTCCTAGACTCTCTAGGCCCGAAGATATTATCTTTCCTTTTTCATCATCCTCACTAATCAACTGTTTTAGTTGGTCCAATAGATCCTGACTAGGCCTCCTGCTGGTCGGCGGTTTGTAATCAATGACAAGATCAGCTAGCAGCTCGTCCAGTTGCTCTAGGCTCTGCTGTAGGGAATAATTGTTGTGTTTTCTGTCTTTGGTCAGCTCCGCTGACTCAGATGGCTTCTCTTGATGATGAAGAACATTTTGAGTCGGCGCCTTTTCACAATCCAGTGCATCCCAGCTGGCTGAACGCACATCTCGCTGTTTGTGGTTGCGTGCGCGTATGTCATTGTCGGTTATCGTGATCTCAGGAGTTACAAACCATAGCCCAGCCTTAGTGTTCCTTCCAGGATTGTTTGGACCTTTCTCTAAGGAGTTTTCAGAGATGGACCGGGCAGCATAGCGCCTTGGTGAACTAGATAGATTGAGTATAACTGGCTGTGGTGTTTCACTAGGAAACAGAGCATGTCTCCCCTGGTAAAACAGATTTTCATAGCTGCGTCCACGGGGTACTGCTTGCTCTCTGTCATGACAAGGATAAAGAATATTGTCCCAGGACTTGGAGTGGTTTCTGACTTCTGCTACCAGTCTGGTTGGCTCCACATAACTGTTTGCAAACCAGGGGGACATTACTGGCTCTTGTCTTACTCTCTGTGGTGTCAGCTGAGAGGACTGGTTGGAGTATCCAGATATACTTGAACGATACCAGTCATCTGCATAAGCCTGGGACATTTGTGGTTGTCGACGGCCCTCCGTGTGATACGCCCTGTATGGAATATACTGTTCTGCTGGGGGGTTGTACGGCTTGCTGTAGAACATCTTGGAGCCATTTGACTGACAGGGATATGCTCTAGGTTCCTCCCCATAGTACGCTCTTGCCTGTGGTGTTTGAGCAAAGTATGGCCCTGCCTCGCTTGTGGAGTAAGGTCTGGTATAGACAGCCTGCACAGGGTCCCTGCTGGACATGTGTTGCTCTGTGTAATATGGCCGGACAGGGAGAGTGTGAACCCAGCGAGTCCTTGGATCATGCACATACTGACTATTAAGAGTACTGCCTTGGCTGGTGAGGCTGGAATTATCATCCTGATAGTACGGTCTAGCAGAGGGATGGACAGGTTTTCTAGTCGGATCCTCAGTGTAGAAGAATTTAGTGGGTATATTGGGGTTTGAGAGAGCCCTCTGCTCCCTTGACAAGTATTCCCTTGGCATTATAGGGGAGGGCACCCTTCGCATGTCTACTGGCTGAATGTAGCTGGGGGTCATGGAGGTAGTGTACTGATATGCTTGTCCATAATCCCCACTGTAACATTCACTTGGTGTGGGTGTCCCTACCTGCCGTGGCACAGACAGACCTCTGCTCTGACTGGAGTAGGAGTATCTTTGCCAGGGATGTTCAGTCCTCATGCTCTGAGACCTCCTGGCTGTGTGCTGCAGGACCGCTGCATCTGGCTTGATATCCACACGACACCTGACATGAGGTGTGATGGCAGGCTGATCCTGTTTGCTCACCTCAGAGAAACAGTCCGAGACATAGAGGGGAGAGTGTGGTTGCAGTTTTATAGGGTGTACCTCGTTCAAAAAAGCCCGGTTAGAGGAGTAAGAGTCCCGATGTGGTTCAGATGTCCTTAGAGGGTCTGGTACAGCCTGTGAGACATCTCGTCCCATCCTGGTTGCTGGTGGGGAGAATGAAATGGGCACAGGGGTAAGGGTGGTCTTGACTCTGGGGGCACTTTTCGATCTAGTCCTCTTCTTTGAATCTGACCTTGCAGACTGACTGGTTTTGTCTGGGTTGGCATGCTGTGGTGGGAGTAGTCTAGTGTAAAACAGATCAGGAGAGGAGAAACGAAGGTGTCCTGGATGATCCAGGCCATTCCAGGTCACCTCTTTATGCACCGCCTGATGCTCAGTCCTCTTGTAAGGGTACTCCATTGAGGCAGAAAAGGACTGTGGGTCATCCAATGACTCAAGGAAGTCAAAACTACGGCAGTGTCTTTTGTTGATGGTCTCCGTGTGTCGCTCCAGTTTGTCAATCATTTGCGAGTCACATTGTTGAGAGTGCCCAGTGATGGGGTTTAGTTTGATGTCCCGATACAGAGTGGATACCAGTATATCAGGGGGATCTGTGCGTGTCATCTTAAAGGCACTCCTCCAATCTCCCCATTCAGATTGATTCAAGATCAATATGAGCTGAGAAAAGAAAGATAGAGAAGCATTTTAGATCCATAGTAAAACATACACACATACACATTTTCTTTTAAATGTAACAGTTCTACACAGACATTAAAGTGTTATGATGAAGGAGATTACCAACATAAATAATATAATGATAATAACAGTCAGTAGGTTTATCTTCCATACTGTAGACCTATGGCCTATTTCCTTCCAGGTCCAATGAAATGAATGAAAAGTTCACATCTACTAAAGCATCTGTCATCTGTGGATTTTCACACAGCTTGAGAAAAATACTGAAGGATTTCATTGTATCATGCATGCTGTGATGTCCTTTTCTGCAGTGTGCTCTGTATCAAGGTCTTGATTAAAAGAACTCAAATCCCTGCAAAAGGTTGTTCTAATTTTAGGAGAGTGGGACATTTAGATTTTACTGCCCATCATATTGCCAAGATGCTTTACACAGTATCTACAGTACATCTAAGATGATTCACTTGAGATACACAACACTAATATATACAAGGCCCATAAATTGACATTTTAAAGAGAGATACAATTAAAGTAACAAATACTGCAGCTGTGGACATTCGCCTCAAGAAAGTACTGCATTTCTAACAGAGCGATAGTAACCTAATCAGTGTTGTATTTTAATCTAAAATCAGACTCTCTTAGCGGGATCTTGCATACAAAGTCTGGTCATGAAAAGAGTGCAAAACTGCACTACACTGTATCTGTAATCATTCACTCTAGAGAAGGAGAGTCACTAAACCGCACTGAATAATTCAATGGTTTGTTTCAAGCACTTTGGGAATGATTGTGTAAGGATCCAAAAGCATACATACAAAAAGTATTATAGTGAAGGGCAACTCCTCAGTAAATAAATCCCTTTCCATTGATTGTAGATGACAGTCAATCCATAAAAAAAGGCTATGTAAAATGCAAATGGTTTGATTTGTAGAATGATCACTGACTCTTTCTTTCACACAATATAAGATAAATGAATTCATTCAAACAGAATAGATACAGTGGCACAGTGGCTTGCAGTACACACAGAGCATTTCACTAGTACATAGCTTGCCATTCATATCGTAAACAACAGTACTTCATAATAAAGGGGTATACTTGACCACTGTTTATATGGAGAAATATAATATAAATAATGTGTGTCTGTTTAAAGCCAAGATTAAGGGAGAATGTAAGCATTCATGTTTCGAATTGTGCAAACATTTACTAGCATTCATTTTTATATTTTTCCACAGACCTTGCTTCTAATGCTTTTCCGTTTGACTTTTAAAGCATATTTAAATGACAGAGAGACAAACAGAGAGGCTCCCTTGTTGGCTCTCGCCCATGAGCTAACCCTGAGAAACCATCTGTTCATCCTGAGTAGATAAGACTGACCAACCATCTCCCCCGTCATGTCTCCACAACACACCTAAATATCATATTTGCACACAACCATCCTAACCTTACCAGACCTACGGACACTATTAAATAATGTACCATGGTTACAGTCACTGATTAATCTTCTAATTAAGATTTTCAAACCAGATTTCAACATTCAAATTTTTATTTATTTATATCATCACATTTAGTGTAATACAATTGCTAACAACTTGGTATCAAAATGCATACGCACTGGTGTGTTTGTTTAAATGAACAAAATATAATTATTAGATTATTATAATGTTATTACTATTTTTAAATGTTATTTCCGAGAAAATACCTGATAAATATTGTGTCAGACTGTAAGATGAAGTGTAACCACATATTTTTTGACAAGAGAAATGTTTGTAATTATTTATTTTTCATTGCTTTGGTCGCTGTCCATATGTCTTATTGATGGCCACCCCTCAAATTCCACTGAGGCATGAATATTCTCTAATCAATCTGACATCTGTGTCTGCCATGCTACCCAAAATAGAATTAAAGAGGATCGAATTAATTATTAATATACAGTATTTCTCAGAAAGTAGGTAAATTGCCAACACTGACATTGAAGTGCATACATGCTTGTTTGTGTGTGTGTGCGTGTGTGTGTGTGTGTGTGTGTGTGTGTGTGTGTGTGTGTGTGTGTGTGTGTGTGTGTGTGTGTGTGTGTGTGTGTGTGTGTGTGTGTGTGTGTGTGTGTGTGTGTGTGTGTGTGTGTGTGTGTGTGCGTGCGTGTGTGTGTGTGTGCATGCAGGTGCCTGTGTACAATCATACCCTTGTTCCAACATTATGCCAGCCATTATGCCATTGTCCATCGAAACATGGCACCTGATTTCCTCTCATACTGACTAAGGCATTGAATGTCCTTTTTAGAGGGTAAGTCATCACAGTGACAGCAATTTCCTTTTTACAAAAGGATTGAGACATGTGAGCAATGTTTGATGAACAATAAAGAACTACTTAGCTAATTAAACACCCTGTTGGGAGCTGCTTTAGTGCCCCATACCAAAAATGGCCTTGGTATGTAAAGTGTGCCTGATGTTATGGTTAAACAAGTTATTTATCCAGAGAGCCTCTTAAAGATAAAGCAAAACACATCTTTGAGCTAAACTATTGTGGATCTCTGGAATTTGTAACTTTTTGTCTCTCTTGATGTTGCTGAAATCCAGATATCTAGAAAGACAATGAACATTATAATGTTCAATCATGAAAGACCTACTCTGTTTGTATAGTCTCATCTGAAAAGGGCCATCTGTCAGTGGGAGAAAATAGCCATTTTCCACTGGGCACAGACGTCAATTCAATATACATTTATATTCCATGTTGGTTAAAAAAAAAGTACATCCACTCCACAGAGACAACCTTGGGAAAATGCGTCATTACAATAATACATGCGTCATTAAAATAATACACGCATATTGCAATAGTGTCATGATCACATTGCTACATGTGAAAGGGCTTGATTTCTTATCAGTGAGATCTGAAGCACACTTTTTCCTCCTTTATTGATGCGGCACGGCCCTGCTCAGTGAACATCGATGACATCATTGGAAGAGGTAATTGCACACTCAAATATACCAGAATGTTGTGGCCCTACTCACAGGAAAAGGAAGAGTTTTAATTCCATCATCAAATAGGAGTGGATCTCATCTTACCCTTCTCGCCAATGATCCACTTCCATCATCTGTAGGCTACATTATCAATCCATGGCTCCTGTACGGTTCAGCCTATCTGTATCTCTTATATAGTCTTTACAAAAATCATGCCATCTTTGCATCTTGTGCTACATGTTGTCCACATCACATTCCGCACGCAGTGATTCAGTGCGCCCTCATGGTTTATCTGAAGCATTCTGAGGAAGGGGGTGTGTCTGAGGCTGCGCTTATGGGCGTGCAATGATGCGCTCGCGTGCAACTTGTGTTCGTTCTTGTATGCGTGCGTGCGTTCGTGCGTTTATGAGGGGGTTTGTTACACTCATTAAATCCATGGCTCTAACCAGGTTTCCGTGCAACCTTTTTATGCGAGTAAAGTACATGTCGGATAAAAAATGACAGTCCTGATGGAAAAATATAATTGATCGGTAAACTTTCCAAATGTTGACAAAACTAAATACACTTGACAATGTGGGATCTTTTTGTGTTGGTAAAATTAATTATGCAAGAAATGTTGGTGGAAACGCTTTTGTGCGCAAATATTGATATAATAACAATCATATCGATGTAAACTTTGAGTCATGCGATGACATGTTGTGTGACCCTCCCACTTCGACTCGTTGGGAAAGCAAGCAGTTTATTAGGCTACAGCTGAAATACATTATATGATGAACCTCGCAGGGTGGTGAAAGTGCAAGCTGATGAACTTTCATGCTGCGTTCCAATAATTATCGAGAGTCTTATTCTGGTGACATGATCATCGATGCTTGGCTGCCATTTGACAAATAAAAATAATATTTTGTTCATAATAATCTCATAGTAGACTATACCCGCACTGCATCTGTGAGCTGTTGGCTAGAGTGCACATGCCAATAACAGAGTGGGTACACTCGCTATAAAACCATCAGTAAAGTAGAAAATGCGATAGAAACCCATTTATCTTGTATTTTTCATTCGGTACATGGGAATTTGACCGCAAAAGGTATTTTTATGTGCATACGTCATCACGCACAGCTTTTTATCTGCAACAAGTCAATTTGATGGAAACATATCTTTGGTGGGAAAATGGCATATTGTTTTTATGCCAATTTTAGAATATTCACATGAAAATCTGTCCCCAATTGGATGGAAACCTAGCTTGCGAGGAGAATTGCATCCTATCTGTGTTCATGAAAGTAGCTGCAGACACAAAAATGAAGGCTAATTTTTCCAAAAGGGATCATCACTGTTCAAATAGGAAGATAATTCACTCATTGAATCATTTTCACTGAGCTCAGACAAATATCATGTCAATGGAAATGAACTTTTCAATTTGCTTATTAATTAATGGCATGTTATTGATTAAACAGACATTATATCCTCACCAAAAAAGTAGACCTATTGTGTGAGATGAGGCATAGCAGCATGTTCAAATCCACACCTAAACAGCTCCCTGCTGTGTTCACACTAATCCTCACGTTCTTCACAAATTTTGTCACAACAGTTTCTTGCACAACAGTAGAAAGGCTACTGATGATAAAATGGTGAATTCATGTCAAAATGATTTGGGGTGCTTCAGTGAAGTGAAAAACAACATAGCAAAGCAAAAGCTCTGAAAATGACCTCTCATCAGCACAGGGTAATGACTGCAGCTCCCCACACCTGCTCCTAAATCTCACCTAGACACAGTTTCTGCATTAGTTGAATTGATGACGGTGACAGCACCGTGTGGACCCCAGAGCAGCATGTGACTAGCTGCTTCAGTAAAACTGCTTACTAAAGCAGTCTCACAGAGAGAGGAGAGAAACATGTAGCATACAGATAGTGCTCATAAACTGGAGATTGAAATTATTCTCATTTGCGGTGGTACCCATTTTGTTAGATGGCAGAACTAGCCCGCTGCATCTCTCTGGGCTCATAACATACATACAACCCCAGTCAGTTTCCCATATCATTAGAGAGCATTGACACTGTACTTGCAATAAATACAAATATATGCCTGGGCGATCAGTTTTATCAGAGCACTGCAAAACATCTCCCATTGGTGAGCCTGAGTCCTCCATCTGTCTCTTCCCACATGTATAAGATATGATTCAGAATGACAGCACTGAGGATCTCACTGTGATGTGTTTTAGCATCCAGTCTCCCTGAGAGTGAATCACCTTCTCCTGCCCCACACTCTGGCATCAGTTACTGTCAGCTGTGTGATAGCAGGTGTCTCAATCTCTTCAGGGGTTCTTGGGGGAGGAAATCAATGGCCTTGTGTTGATTAGAGCCCCCTCTCAAAGGGATCAATCAGATAAACACCAGATAGTAGCAAAATGGAACTGCACACAGAGCTTGACTGCTGCCCTCTGTCTGTAAACTGAGCCACTTTGGGTCTTAACTTGACTACTTTCAACGTATGCTCTCCAAAGAGCCATGTTGCCAAAGTCACTGAGAAATCCTCTGTACTCTGAAAAGTCTCTATGAGTTGGTTTACTGCTGCTGGTTGATGAGTGGCCCCCAACATGAACATGTTGCATAAATCTTTGTGTCTCTTAGATGGACATTTCTATATCCGGCATAGAGTGTTACACATTTATATAAGAGATGTAGACTACAGCTTTCAAAGGAATTCAGACCAATTCTCTATAATATTGCCAGCCAGTAATAGCAGATCCAGCAGCCCAGCAGAAGCGAAGGCTTTCACCTTGGAGTAAAATAAGCAAAAAGGACAAAAAAACACAGAAAATACATTAGAGGGGGTTGTCTGGGTAAATGTGTGCTTGTAAAAAAAAACGTATTCAATTTGAAAGTTTCAAGTGAAATTCTCCAGGGAATCTCAAGATGTTGTCTGTGCTCCCCTTGGTGGTGAATATTTTACATACACAGGCTTGGGCCTTGCATTATGTGTGGATTTTGAATTATGTGTGGTTTCTAAGAGTTCCTACAGTCCATAGAAGTTCATTATAAAATATGTAGATGTTTTAAATCAGGCCGGGCTTTACCCAAGGCTGAGACTCTAGGGATTGAGTTAAGAACAGTGTTGTGAATCTGAGGAATCCTTTGGAGAGTCTTTCCCTAAATCCATTGGTCAAGACTGAGAGGATTAAACAGTCAAATAATTAAACTAAACCACTCTCTCCTCAAAGGCCCCATATCCATCTGCATTGCCCAAACAGACCTGAGCAACCATTGTTAGATACTACTGCACTGTTGGAGCTAGGAACACAAGCATTTCACTACACCCGCAGTAACATCTGCTAAATATGTGTATGTGGCCAATAAAATGGAGTATGGGGTGAGGATTTAGACACAGCCAAGAGTGCAGTAGTGTTGAGGCTTTAGGCTAATAGGGAGCTGAAGCCTCCACCCTGGCACAGCCTGGGGTCAGGCCTGGAGTGGAGTTGATTGAGTCAGGCTGGCTGGCTCATAGACAGACAGGATGATTGGGCTTTTTCATGAGTGAGAAACAGTATAGAGTCTAAATCTCCTGAGCTTCTGACCACTCTTTTATCCTGATCACCCTGAATTTTCTTGGGACATTTTGTATGGTGATTACATTTGCACAGTGATTTAGTGTAGCAGAGATGTTCTTATGAACCCCTAATTGAAGCAGTTTAAGGTGGTGTTGAGTATTTCAGTGAGGAAAAATGCATCACGCATGCATTCACAACATAGGCTACATGTTACAGTTTTTCTCAGTCGCTTTGGTGCATTTCTTAGATCAAAAGTGCAATTCTTGATACTACTTGTACAAATTCCAAATCATCTAGTCACTTGTGCACATCATTAAAGCAATTTCTTATTCCTTTGAACAAATTGCAATTGCTTTTGTACATATTGCAATTGATAATGTACAAGTGTCAGCTTTTTTCCACATTTTCAATTCCTCATGTCATGTTGATCAAAATATAGTAGATGGTTCTCTGTTGAATAGTCTTACCCCTCAAAACATCTAGGCATTAGTTCCTTGCATAAGCCATTACATGCAAAATTGTTGAACTATTTGTCATAAACTGTCAAGCATAGTTTTACACATTTCTATTAGACCTTTTGTACAAAAACGTAAATTGCTGAATCGTGCAGGTGAAATTAACCCTCACTCATGAAGGAATGTAAAGTGTTAGTTCAACCAACAATCAACCAGTTGTCTAAATTGCTCAAAGGTGCATCTCATGAAGAATCAATTGGCAAGCATATATAGACAGACCACAACACAGAGTTGCAATTTTCCAATAATGGATGGACCAGGAAACGAACAGGGTCAACAGCCAAGAGGAGGAAGAAGAGGAGCAAGGATGCGTGGTGGAAGGCAAAACAGAGGAAGAGGCAGAAGAGGACATAGGCGCATATCTGATGACATAAGGGCCACTATTGTAGACCATGTTGTCAATCATGGCCTTACAATGGCTGAGGCGGGTCGAAGGGTGCAGCCGAATATTGGGAGATCAACCGTGTCCTCAATAGTACAAACGTTTTCGAAGAGAGAACAGGTATGTCCACCAATGTACAGTGCACTGTTACTGTATATAAGCAGTATACTGTATACTTCCTACAATGCTTCATATTACAGTAGTCCACTTGTATTTCACAGCATACAGAAATATACTCTATACAGATACATACTGCACCTTACATGCACCCACCTGTATGTTTTACAGTAAAATGTGTGTTCGCATAGTTTTTGTCTATGTGAAAGTGTGCGATGCATCACTGCATTTTTCCACACATAGGACTGCAAGATTACCTCAAACCGGTGGCAGAGGACGCCTTTTCACACCTCAACAGGAGGAGGCTATTTGCACCATGGTCCGAGCAAACAATGCCATGAGACTCAGGGAAATACAAAGGACCATTATAGAAGACAACGATGTCTTTGAAAACATCCATACGGTTAGCATCTCAACCATCGACAGGGTGCTGCATAGAAACCAGATGAGTATGAAACAGCTGTACCGTGTACCATTCCAAAGGAATGAGGACAGAGTTAAGGAGCTACGGGTACCAGTATGTACAGGTAAACGTATATCTATGTAACTACTTTACAGCAACATTTTATAGTGTTACATAGTACAGTAAGCATAAACTGCACACATTTCCATTGCTGTGGAAGGAACATGCAATATATGTACATTTTATGTCACTCTTCCTTACCAAAACAAATTCAACTGTGTGTTCTGGGATATAGCGTATAATGGAGTTGGAATCAAGTGAACCCTCTCACAACTTTGTATACGTGGATGAGGCTGGCTTCAACCTGACCAAATGCAGAAGGCGGGTCGGAATATCATCGGTCACAGAGCTACTGTGGATTTGCCAGGCCAACGGGGAGGAAATATCACCATGTGTGCTGCTATTTCGGAGCATGGTGTCCTAACCCATATCCCCCTTTTAGGGCCATACAACACCCATCATCTACTCAACTTTTTAGAGACTCTCTACAGGGCTCTCATCCCTGATGATGAGAGGGGTCTGTTTAGAGAGGATTTGCCAAAGTATGTGGTCATTTGTGATAATGTGAGTTTCCATCGATCAAACATCATAAGGCAATGGTTTGTGACCCACCCGAGGGATGCTCATAGAATTCCTCCCACCTTATTCACCATTCCTTAACCCAATTGAGGAGTTCTTTTCAGCATGGAGGTGGAAGGTGTACGATCGTCAGCCACACACACAGATGACCCTGCTGGCTGCAATGGATGCAGCATGTGAGGACACCACAGTAGACGCCTGCAGAGGATGGATAAGGCATTCCAAAAGATTCTTTCCACGTTGCATTGGAAGGGAAAATATCCGGTGTGATGTGGATGAGAATATGTGGGCTGACAGACAGGAACGTCTGGATGTGTAGAGACAGCACTAGAACAGTGCTGTGGGCAAAAGTTGTGCCTTAGGGTGGTTTCCTGTGTTTCTTTCTAATTTAGTTTTTTTCCTTTGTGCCCCTTGGGTTGTCCAGTCTCTTTCAATCAATAACCCACATACAGTAATATGTAAATAGTACTGTTGAAATTGATATATGCCATAGAAGTGCAGCCTTGTGCATTTTCAATACAGTAACTGTCATCCAAACTGTAGCCTAAGTTTACATCAGGTAATACTGTCAAAGTACACAGTTCCATTGACAACATGCCTAAACATTTTGACAACCTTGTTCGTGAACAATGACTCAATGACTTATCATTCTGATGACACTGACATGATCATTGGCATGAATATTTACTTTTGAGAGATGTACTAAGGATTTTTAGTGACTGACTAGCTTTAGAAACATATCTATTGTATATTGCAGTTTGTACAAATTGTTCTGAGAAATGCACTTATTATTTTGCACATGTTAGGGATGATGTGAAAAATGCACCAAAGCGACTGAGAAAAACTGTAACATCAAAAACAGTGTATTGCATTTATGTTTTGTTGAGAGATATATACAGTACCAGTCAAAAGTTTGGACACACCTACTTATTCCAGAGTTTTTTTTATTTGTACATTTTCACCCTCTGAATGGCACACATACACAATCCATGTCTCAATCATTATTTAACCGGTCTCCTCCCCTTCATCTACACTGATTGAAGTGGATTTAACAAGTGACATCAATAAGGGATCATAGCTTTCACCTGGATTCACCAGGTCAGTCTATGTCATGGAAGGAGCAGGTGTTCTTAATGTTTAGTATACTCAGTGTATACATAGATAGATAGATAAAAAGATAGATAGATAGATAGATAGATAGATAGATAGACTTTTGCATATTTATAATACTGAATGTTATCAGATCTTCAACCAAAACCTAATATGAGATAAAGGGAAGCTGAGTGAACAAATAGCACAACAATTACATATGTATTTCATTTATTTCATACTTATAACATTCAGTATATGAAATGTGCAAAAATAAAGAAAATCAGAAAAGGGGCAAATATATTTACACGGCGCTGTTATATATATATATATATATATATATATATACATATACCACACCAGGCAACTCTACAGTCATAAAAAAGTTCATGAAGCTAAGATAGAAGGGAGCAGTATCCATGGTAACCCATATTGAGTAGGAGCAAAAAAGGCTACACTGATTTCAAAGGGAATGAAGTAAAGTGCTGATAGGAGCAACCCATGGAGACCATAAAAATCTTCTTCAGGAGCCAGAGATGAATGAAGGCGAAAATTGCTAGTAAACATGTAACAGTCTGTGAGTTGACTGTAGATTGGATCTAGGGGTTAAGGCTTTCTACCTCATCTTTTGATGCCATTAGGTATAAACAAAATCCAATCACTTCCCCATCCAGTCCATATTATCAAGAATGATCAATTAGAGCTTTCTATTATGCAGGATGCTATGCAGTTGGGGAATGGAATGTGACATAACCATAACAGGAACCAGACCCTTAGGGCAGATCCTCAAAAGCAGCATTTAAGGCATATAGTGTTCATATAGTTTATTCTTATATAATGTAAGAATAGACAATACTATTTGCTACTGCGTTCTGCAAACACAAACTCGTCTCTGCTAGTCTCCTGAGTGGCAGAGAGGCATCCTGGGGAGTGGTTTAATTAAATCTATGCCACACACTCCAGTCTCTCATCCTACATCATCTGTCATGTTGGCCAGGGAAACACTCAGTGGGCTTAGACCATGTGTGCAAACATAACACAGACCATAATTCGAAGAGCACCATGGACAATTGCGATTTACCCCTTCTAGAAAATGATGAAGGAAATTTTTTTTTCTAGTGGTTCTGTCACGGTTCAGACAGACGACAAGAGGACCACAATTGCGTCACACCAGAAAGTTTATTTAAACTTAAGGGGAAAGGGATGTAGGGAGTGAGTGAAGGCTCCAGGGGTTATCCCGTCCGATGTGCTGGGTCTGTGCCTCCCCCCAGTGGCAGCGATGCGTCCGATGACGCCGGTGGTTGGTGGTCCAGAAGTCCTGGGGGGGGAGGAAACACAGACACAACGGGGCGGATGAAAACAGGCAGAAGTACAGTTCAAGGGAAATCCAAATACGTAGTAGCAAGGCAGAAGGCTGGTCAGAGTTACCGGGGTCGAAGAGTAGTCAGGAGTCGTAATGGCAGAAAGCAGGTCTGGTTTTCCTGGGGCAGAAGAGTATCCAAGAATCAGGCAGGTCCGGGGTCACAAAACAGGGGTGAGCCAGAAGCGCGAGCACACAGGTTCGGGTGTGAGCTTTGCAGACGATCTGACAAAGGAGAGCTGAAAGACGGGACTTTAAATACTGGGAGAGGTTAGTGGGTAATGCAGCGCAGCTGGCAGAGTAATTAGAGCCGAGCAGAGCAGGGACAGGTGGAGCTCGTAAGGCTGAGTAGAGAGAGAGAGATGAGCAGAGTGGAAGATAGTGGAAACACATAAGGTGGTAACCCGGTGGAGTGAGAGGGCTCATGACAGAACCCCCCAAGGGGACGGCCCCAGAAGTCCCAAGAGCAACACCACGCCGGGCGGGAGGAGGGAGCCGGAGGAGGGCTAGAACTCCTCCGAACGGTCCGAGCGAACGCCTCATCCTCGGAGGAAGCCGGAGGGCCGTGGTCGGGGAGATGGGACAGGTCCCGAGACAGGATCAGGCACAGGACAGGAAGCCGAGCGGGCAGGACGGTTAGGGATCCCTCTGGGGCGGCCCCTACGGATTGCAGGTTGATCAGGATGCCGTTGGTGGAAGGCGGTGATGAGAGTCCTATCCACAATCCGACTAGCTGGCACCCAGGTCCTTTCCTCAGGTCCATAGCCCTCCCAGTCAATGAGGTACTGGAGACCCCTACCCCTCCGTCTGGACCGAAGCAGGCGGCGGACGGTGTAAACCAGACCACCATCGACGAGCCGTGGAGGAGGAGGACAAGGTGCAGCAGGGACCAGCGGACTCTCATGAACGGGCTTAATCTTAGACACATGGAAAGTGGGGTGCACCCTCATGGAATTAGGCAGTTGGAGCCGGACAGCAGTTGGGCTAATCACTCTTATGATAGGGAATGGGCCAATGAACCGAGGTGCCAACTTCTGCGACTCCACCCTGAGTGGCAGGTTCCTTGACGACAACCACACCCTTTGACCAACATGGTAGGTGGGAGCAGGGATTCTCCGACGGTTGGCCCCGGTAGTGTAGCTGGCAACGGATCTGAGAAGTGTGGCTCGGGCCTGTGACCAGGTGCGGCGACATCGACGGGCAAACGCAAGTGCAGATGGGCAAGTAACCTCCCCTTCCTGACTGGCAAATAGAGGAGGCTGGTATCCATAAACACATTGGAAAGGGGACATCCCGATGGCAGAGCAGGTCAGAGAATTGTGTGCGTACTCCACCCATGTCAATTGCTGCGACCAGGAGTGGGGGTTGCGTGAAGTCATGCATCGCAGTGCCTTCTCGAGCTCCTGATTTGCCCGCTCTGACTGCCCATTGGATTGGGGATGGAATCCGAAGTCAGACTGACTGTGGCTCCCAGCAGGTGACAGAACTCCTTCCAAAAAGCGGGAGAGAATTGTGGACCACGGTCAGAAACTACATCCTTTGGCAGTCCGTGGATCCGGAAGACGTGTTCCAGGACCACCTGGGCGGTCTCCCTTGGCGGTTGGGAGCTTGGGGAGGGGAATGAAGTGTGCCATCTTGCTGAATCGGTCAACTATGGTGAGAATGACGGTCTTGCCCCTTGAAGGGGGCAGCCCCGTGACAAAGTCAAGGGCGATGTGAGACCAGGGACGTCTGGGCACAGGCAGGGGCTGCAGCAATCCGGCTGGGGGCTGGCAGGACGACTTGTGTTGGTTGCAGATGGGGCAGGCTTGGACGAATTCCCGTACATCCCCTTTCTCAGAGCGGGCCACCAGAACCTCTGGGCGAGCAGGTTGTAAGTGCGGGTGGAGCCAGGGTGACAAGCTAGGCGGGAGTCATGTCCCCACTGAACGACCTGGGACCTTAGGTTTCGGGGACAAAAAGGCGGTCAGCTGGGCAAGTGCTGGGACCGGGCTGGTTACGGAGAGCTTCCAGCACCTGTTCCTCAACAGCCCAGGTCAGAGCTGCTACGATGCAGGGACTTGGCAGAATCGACACAGGATCCTTGGAGGGGTTGTCATCCTTCTGGAATTGACGGGAGAGGGCGTCTGGCTTGGTGTTGCGTGACCCAGGCCGGTATGACAGAGTGAAATTAAACCTGGTGAAGAACAGGGCCCAAGCGGGACTGCCTGGAGTTCAACCGTTTGGCCGTGCGGATGTACTCCAAGTTCTTATGATCGGTCCAAACGAGAAATGGAATGGTGGACCCCTCCAGCCAGTGACGCCACTCTCCAAGGCAAGCTTCACAGCCAGCAGCTCTCGGTTCCCTATGTCGTAATTGCACTCCAGAGGGGGACAACCGACGTGAGAAAAAGGCACAGGGATGGAGCTTCCTATCCTCCGCAGCCCACTGAGAAATCACAGCACCAACTCCCACATCCGAGGCGTCCACCTCCACAATGAATTGCCGGTCCACGTCAGGCATCTGGAGGATGGGAGCGGAGGTGAACCTTACCTGAGGGTACTGAAGGCCTTGTCGGCTGCTGGGGTCCAGGTGAAGGGTTGCTTGGTGCTGGTTAGAGCAGTGAGAGGGGCAGCAACGGTACTGTAGTTCCGGATAAACTTTCTATAGAAGTTAGCAAACCCCAGAAACTGTTGCAGCTTCTTTCTGTTCTCCGGAACTGGCCATGAAGTGACTGCTGATACTTTGGCAGGATCCATTTGGATACTTCCCTCTGCCACTATGTACCCCAGGAAGGCCACTGTCTTGACGTGAAACTCACATTTCTCTGCCTTGGCGTAGAGGGAATTCTCCAGAAGACGATGAAGGACTTGCTGGACATGGCGGGTGTGTTCAGACAGGTTTCTGGAGTAGATTAAGATGTCATCCAGGTAAACGAAGACAAACTTGTTTAACATGTCCCGCAGTACATCATTCACTAGAGCCTGGAACACAGCAGGAGCATTGGTGAGGCCAAAAGGCATAACCAGATACTCGTAGTGGCCTGTTGGTGTATTGAATGCGGTCTTCCATTCATCTCCCTCCCGGATCCGCACTAGGTGGTAAGCGTTTCTGAGATCCAACTTGGTAAAACAGTGGCTCCCTGGAGCAACTCAAAAGCAGAGGTGAGCAGAGGGAGAGGGTAACGGTTTTTCACTGTGATGTCGTTGAGTCCCCTGTAGTCGATGCAGGGGCGAAGAGATCCGTCCCTCTTCCCCACAAAGAAGAAGCCAGCACCAGCCGGAGATGAAGATGAACGGATCAATCCTGTGGACAGAGAGCCATTGATGTAGTCCTCCATGGACCTTCTTTCAGGAGCAGACAACGAATAAAGACGACCCCTTGGAGGGGCTGTTCCAGGGAGGAGGTCGATGGCACAGTCGTGACGGGTCGGTGAGGGGGCAGAGATGTGGCTCTAGCTTTGTTAAACACTTCTCTGAGACCATGGTAGCATTCTGGGACATAGGAGAGGTCAGGAGCGGAGTTAGTAGGTACTGGCCGAGGGGGTAGTGCGGCAGCAAGCAGGCAGGTTCGGTGGCAGTCCTCTCCCCACTCCCTGATCACCCCGGTCACCCAGTCGAGCTGAGGGTTGTGCCGGCGGAGCCATGGGTAACCCAGGATGAGGGGTTGGCCTGGAGAAGGTCCTTGGCTGCAAGGAGAACTGAAGTCGGCAGCTAGTCAGGAATGGCCGGACCTGGGTAGAATCGCCGTTGAACCGCTCGGGGTTTCCAATCTTGGGTTCCGGGGTAGCGGCTGCTATGACCGGGGCAGGTAACTCGGAGGCAGGGCTGGTGGGCAGACTGGCTGGCGTAAGGTTGGTGAGGAGTTGGATGATCCTGGCGAGTTGTTGTTGCTGCTGCTGGGACTGCTGCTGGTGCTGCTGGAACTGCTGATGCTGTTGGTGGCCGACCTGAAGCAGAGAGGTGACGTCGCCGCTCATGCGGCTTAGCTCTCTCTCAGTGTGTTCCAGGCGTAGCATGGCGGTGGGTTGCTCAGGTTCTTCGGCTTCCATGTCGGGGGAAGTGTGCGCTGAGTCCATGATGGTCAGATCGTACTGTCACGGTTCAGACAGACGACAAGAGGACCACAATTGCGTCACACCAGAAAGTTTATTTAAACTTAAGGGGAAAGGGATGTAGGGGAGTGAGTGAAGGCTCCAGGGGTTATCCCGTCCGATGTGCTGGGTCTGTGCCTCCCCCAGTGGCAGCGATGCGTCCGATGACGCCGGTGGTTGGTGGTCCAGAAGTCCTGGGGGGGGAGGAAACACAGACACAACGGGGCGGATGAAAACAGGCAGAAGTACAGTTCAAGGGAAATCCAAATACGTAGTAGCAAGGCAGAAGGCTGGTCAGAGTTACCGGGGGTCGAAGAGTAGTCAGGAGTCGTAATGGCAGAAAGCAGGTCTGGTTTTCCTGGGGCAGAAGAGTATCCAAGAATCAGGCAGGTCCGGGGTCACAAAACAGGGGTGAGCCAGAAGCGCGAGCACACAGATTCCGGGTGTGAGCTTTGCAGACGATCTGACAAAGGAGAGCTGAAAGACGGGACTTTAAATACTGGGAGAGGTTAGTGGGTAATGCAGCGCAGCTGGCAGAGTAATTAGAGCCGAGCAGAGCAGGGACAGGTGGAGCTCGTAAGGCTGAGTAGAGAGAGAGAGATGAGCAGAGTGGAAGATAGTGGAAACACATAAGGTGGTAACCCGGTGGAGTGAGAGGGCTCATGACAGGTTCAGACAGTTACAGACTATCCCAATATCCCACTATACAGGTGATAAAACTATCCTAAATATCACATGAATGTGCATGTTCCTGGTTTTGTGCTGTGTGGTGCCAATTTCTCTGGAGTATCAGTACGTTGGCCAAATTTCCGAGCCTAGTGGATTCTAAGACACAGAGGAAGCCATTGTCATGGGAAGTTTAACTTAAATGTAATCAGAGCTTTTAGATTATGCGTACAGTAATTTGTTCATTTATTGATCGATTTTTTAAGAGTAAGGTTGTCAATGAGAGGTCATTCATGCCTTGCTGTTAAAAAGGCTTTATTCATGACTTGACAGACAACAAATCTTCAGTGCTTCAGTTAATAAAATCAATGAGCTTTTTATAATTATGCTATGGCTCTGCCGTCCACAATAGGACAGCTCCCATCAATGCTGAAACCACCTAAACAAAGGGCTCATACAAGCTTAGTCATGCTTGGTTGAAGAATGTAAAAAGCTATTACAATTTATGAGATCAACATTTTATTAGATTTTCACAGCTGACCAAATATGCAATCGCTCTACTTGCATAATACTAGCAAATCTCCAGATTTACTTTCAGAGTGTTTTTATTTAAACAATAACTTAGCTAGCATACAGTGGCAGGTAATCTCCCTAAATATGATTGTTCACACTTCATAGCTATTGACGGAATTTCGCATTTCACAACTGTGTAAAGTCTTGTAAATATCTATGAAGGGCTCAAAACATGCCTAGTCATCAGCCATTCCCTAATGTGATATGTCAGATGATGAGCTGTGCTGTTTGAGGTTGTCATTTTCTATTCTTATCATGTGAATCCTGCTAATTACTGTGTCTGTCTGGGTATCAGAGACAGTCAGAACCAGATGCACCTGTGCTCACGGCGTCTCAGGGCTGTTTAAGTAGGTCCGCTCTAGAAGTATCAGTGAGAGAAAGAGACATCAGAGCCCTCTCCTCTCTCGGCCATCTTTGCCTTCTCCCTCCCTCCCTGTCGGTGACAATGCAAGGCTCATGTTATCACAGAAATTGTATTAAACTCCAGCAAGATAATGAGAGCTGAACTCATTAAAGACATTTCCCTCGACACTGCATGGCTGACTAACAGTACCAGGCAGGGCTTGAGTGGAGCTGGAGACCTGAACTACTTCCTAAAAGCTTTTGAATAGGTTTGCTGTATTTGCTCCTTGAACTAATACAATAAGTTGCACTGGAATGTGTGTTATTTTGTCATATTGAAACACTTTTCTTCCTTCTGATAGATAGGGTTGACAACATCTCATATCATATGTCACTGTCACTCCACCGCCACTCTACATCATGGGTTTGTCAGTGGTTGTCAGTGCGATTCTCATGTCATATTGTATCAACTCGAGATGTGGAGAGGTAGCCGTAAACGACACTATGCCATTTGTATGCCAGGAGATCAGAGAGGGATTTCGTGCAAGTACTTATTCAACATGAAATCATCTCATCACTGTCGAGAAGAAGGTCTCTCTATAGGTCATTAGATATTTAAGAAGATTTATGGTCGGGTTGGAAACAGCAGCGCTCTGAGTATCTAGATAAGAAATGCAGGCAGACAGAGTTTTAAAATCCAGTGTGACCTTTCAGAACAAGTTAGCCGGTTAGAAGCCATATAACATCCTGCACAAATTGGATTCTGCACTCCAGACACACTAGTGTATAATGAAAACGTTCAAGGGAAACAGAAATTGATCCACGCTGTAATTAAAATATTGAACTCCCTCATCCTTCCCTAGCTATGTCCTTCTGCTGCAAGGGCCAACCATGGAGTTTTGACAGAGCTCAGGGACTTTTCTTTTACAAGACAGTTGTGCAACACAGCCATGGGTTGACTTTATCTTAACAACCTTTTCTCCAGGCCAAGTCACAGCAAGAGCACAAGGGAGGCAGCAGATATTTGGGTGCAAAACCAATACTGGCACTCTTTGTGTTAGTCTATATTATCAGAGAGCGTACTTATTATTCATATACAAAATAAAGCTAAAAACAAACAAACTATGAAGCAAGTCCTCTGTCCAGAGTAAAGAGACCAAGAGGGGGAAGCAGTAATAACAATATTATCTGGATCTCTTTGGCTGGATGGGGTAGATGCTGCCTTTGTCTGGTAAGAAGTTTCTATTGACTATACAGGGCTTGTGTGTTTGCTTGTACTGTATATGAACCTTGAATACACATATTTGTTGCACAAAAAATAAAAAAAATAAAAAGGCTCTACCATGATCAGCTTTGGATATTTTCTGTGCATGCATGCTGGCTCATTTTCAATTAATAGGATAATTTGAACGTTGGGCTTTTTGGATATAGTAATACTGGCACTAAATCGTATTTTGCCACCTCATACTATATTCATTATCCCTTTCGCATAGCTGGCATATCATGCATGAAAGTAGGGTAAAATCTTACAAGGTTACCAGACATTTAGAATATACTCTACAGCTCTTTTGTTGCTGTAATATGGTTCAAGCGTGTTGCATTCATTCCTGTTAAGGTGGCTCCAACCTGTGGTATAATATATACTGTATATCTCTTTCACTTATAACATGTTCTCCAAGCAATAAAACATGATTTCTGTCCTTACAACAATATGAGAGTTTACAGTCTAACCAGACACCTAGGTATTTGTAGTTGTCCACATACTCTAGGTCAGACCCGCCGAGAGTAGTGATTCTAGTCGGGTGGGCGGGTGCAAGCAGCGTTCGGTTGGATATTATAAACGCGATCGATAAAAGACAGTACTGCGCAGCTGTCTTCATCGACCTGGCCAAAGCTTTCGACTCTGTCAACCACCGCATTCTTATTGGCAGACTAAATAGCCTTGGTTTCTCTAATGACTGCCTCGCCTGGTTCACCAACTACTTCTCAGATAGAGTTCAATGTGTCAAATCGGAGGGCCTGTTGTCTGGACCTCTGGCCGTCTCTATGGGGGTGCCACAGGGTTCAATTCTCGGGCCGACTCTATTCTCTGTGTATATCAATGATGTCGCTCTTGCTGCTGGTGACGCTCGAATACACCTCTTTGCGGACGACACAATTTTGTATACATCTAGCCCTTCATTGGAAACTGTGTTAACAAACCTCCAAACGAGCTTCAACGCCATACAACACTCCTTCCGTAACCTCCAACTGCTCTTAAACACTAGTAAAACTAAATGCATGCTCTTCAACCGAACGCTGCTTGCACCCGCCCACCCGACTAGAATCACTACTCTCGGGGCGGGTCTGACCTAGAGTATGTGGACAACTACAAATACCTAGGTGTCTGGTTAGACTGTAAACTCTCCTTCCAGGCTCACATTAAGCATCTCCAATCAAAAGTTAGATCTAGAATTGGCTTCCTATTTCGCAACAAAGCCTCCTTCACTCATGCTGCTAAACATGCCCTCGTAAAACTGACTATCCTACCGATCCTTGACTTCGGCGATGTCATTTACAAAATAGCCTCCAACACTCTACTCAGCAAATTGGATGTAGTCTATCACAGTGCCATCCGTTTTGTCTCCAAAGCCCCATATACTACCCACCATTGTGACCTGTACGCTCTTGTTGGCTGGCCCTCACTACATATTTGTCGCCAAACCCACTGGCTCCAGGTCATCTATAAATCACTGCTAGGCAAATCCCTGTCTTATCTTAGCTCACTGGTCACCATAGCATCACCCACCCGTAGTCTGCGCTCCAGCAGGTATATCTCACTGGTCATCCCCAAAGCCAACACCTCCTTTGGCCGCCATTCCTTCCAGTTCTCTGCTGCAAATGACTGGAACGAACTGCAAAAATCTCTGAAGCTGGAGACTCTTATCTCCCTCACTAACTTTAAGCGTCAGTTGTCAGAGCAGCTTACCGATCACTGCACCTGTACACAGCCTTTCTGAAATTAGCCCACCCAACTACCTCATCCCCATATTGTTATTTATTTTGCTAATTTGCACCCCAGTATCTCTATTTGCACATCATCTTTTGCACATCTATCATTCCAGTGTTAATACAAAATTGTAACTATTTTGCACTATGGCCTATTTATTGCCTTACCTCCATAACTTACTACATTCGCACACACTGTATATATATTTTCTGTTGTATTTTTGACTTTATGTTTACCCCATATGTAACTCTGTGTTGTTGTTTTTATCGCACTGCTTTGCTTTATCTTGGCCAGGTCGCAGTTGTAAATGAGAACGTGTTCTCAACTGGCTTACCTGGTTAAATAAAGGTAAAATAAAATAAATAAATACAAATGATAAGAAAGACATCATCAGAAAAGACACCAATAATTAAGGCCATTCCACTCTAGATACTGTATTTTGAAACTAGGATCTCATTTTGGTGCATTGTGCGTGTGATAAAGTTCACAGTACATACTGTAAAGGCCTTTATCTGGCTGGTCAGTCAGACTGCAACCCTGCACCACCTTGTGGTTACATTGGTAGAGCTAAACCTTATTACACCAATGTTATTGAGTCAAACATTATGTATAGAATAGCTTATTTTACATTTACATTTAAGTCATTTAGCAGACGCTCTTATCCAGAGCGACTTACAAATTGGTGCATTCAACTTAGGATAGCCAGTGGGACTGTACTGTATGCAACTATGCTATAACTCCACAGAGGAAATGAGCCATTGGCCATTCACCGTTTTTCTCTGGGCTTGCTGTCATCATATCTACTCAATGATAAGTTATTTTTTTATCTGAATCATTCATCATTTGCACATAAAAAAGAATCAATGTCACTATTGGTCTTGAACTTTATTGAATATGTGCGCATGTTGATAGCATAGTAATTTTCACATAATTATTCAGCTACATTGCAAATAACATCAAATATACGTTTCTACAGGTATTTTAACACTCCACCATGATTTACAATATATTTAATATTTAATATTTCCTCTTGATTGTTGTTTATTTTAGATACATATATAGATTTCTTATTTTATACATCTGGCAGGCATCAATATTGACAATCAATTTCACAGAAATTCATAGTGCAGATAACAGATAAAACTTTTACAAAATAAAAAACCTGCATTTAGAAACAGGAAAACCACTTTACCAAAGGAAAAAGGCATAGCCTACCAATTGTAAACATACATTCAAATATATCTATTAAAAATAATGTAAACATTTAAAAGAAACATGTACCATGTCAACACACACATCTATGAATATCAACAAATAGGATTCATCAAGATAACCACTTGTTATCATGCCACCCCAATGTATAATCCACAGGAGGATTATAACTCCAAACATAGCTATGAGTTATAGGATGGAAAGCATACCACTCTGTTACAAGCAGAGGCAGAGAGCAGAGTAAAACAGTAACAATGCATGCCAATCATGCCTTCATCCAGACAAGTTAATTTCACAGATTTGTAGGAGGTATCATTTGAGGTTTCTGTGATCCACACAAAATGGTATACCATGACAATTCTGTTTGCTGAGTTATGATTTACATTTGAGTCCTATGATTAGAAGTTTAAGAGACGTTCGAAAAACAAAGACGTAATCCTGAATAGAAGAGAAACTGAAGTTAAAAAAGCTTCTTCAAAAAGTAGAAATAATCCATGACAGTAAATGCCAGTACTAAAAAGGGCTTAATTCCCAAAAATGAATGATAGAAATGCCAAAAATCAACCAAGATCCACAAGTATTCATTGAAAACACACAAAATATTAACAAGCACAGCCAGCAGCAGGGGTGAAAACGTGACGAATCTGCATAATTTGTATGTCACTATCTGTACAACATTTCTATTTGGTTTGACAGTTTTACAGAACAACATGAACACGTTTATGCACCACTTATCACAAGGGGTCACTGTGGATACACAAAGGAGGCGATGCGCAGGGGCTTTGCAGGGAGATAGGGACTTTCCGAATTGGCTCCAAAAAAACATATTGCCATGTTGACATGGAACACACTCTTTTTGGAAGACATGTTTAGTGCCCTAGAAAGAGGTTTCAGCAATGGGCTCTATTTCTGACCAATTATCAAAGGGGTCATTGATTTATATTTTGGGGAGAAAGTGTTATGAGTAAAAAATCAAACAGAAGTATAATGCAGTGGTATATCTCACAGGGGGAATACCAGTGCATTTATTTTACACTGCATACATGATCCATGGGACATTCCTTGGCTGAGCATTTCTTTGTACTCCTGGTCACAAGCTGTGACCCTGTTGGGAGCCAGGGGACAGACAGGACAGGCACCCAGACACTCTCCACTCACAGAGACAGCAGCATTACAGGCCCTTGTGGGCTGGTAAAATAGAGTACTAAGCTGGCTGTGTCTCTGCAATCTGACAAACTGACATTAAAATCTAAAAAATATCTCTTGGCTCATGTATTCAAGTATGATTTTGTTATACTTCGTGTGCAAATACATTTCAAAGAACAAATACATTCTACCTCAATAAAAACACATGCTTTTGCTTTCATTTGCAGTAGATCATTATCCTAATTACAGTGCAACGTATGGAAGACCTGACTCCTGACACGCATGTGTCACAATCACCAGGACATCCCTGAGACAACACCATTTGATCTGACTGAACTCTGTGTCTGTGTAAGGCATGTTTTCCAAGTTGAGAGCTATTGGGGTTTTGTCCTAACAGAAGAAGGGAGAGGGAGGCAGCAACGGCATTCTCACAAAAAACACATCCTTTTGCTATGCTAACTACTCTAGCTAATTACATGTGACAACACGGTTACAAGCGCCAAAGTGAGTGGTTGAAACTGCAACCATACCTCCTTTATTGACATGCATCTAAAACAACATCACTTAGAATAAATGGGTAGCTCAAACAGATGTTGTGTTGCTTTACTGTAACAATGAACTGAGTGATGGTTCCTTTGAGAGCCAACCAAAAGTTGGTCAAAAGTGTCACTATGATTTTACAGTAACAACAGAAAACTGGGAACACTTTCATGAAGATTACCAGTGTATTGATCCCACTATTAGCATAAAAAACATTCAAAATGATCAAAGGATGACCAAGCAGATATCTTTCAATACATACCATACAAACAGTCACTGTATAAACACCATTTATAAAGGGACAAGAATCTTCACCCTTACTTTTTTCAGAAATTTAAACACACGTGCAACAACAAGATAATTGTTTGTTTGTGTGTGTGTGTGTGTGTGTGTGTGTGTGTGTGTGTGAGTGTACAAATCATTTTGAATGGGAAGGTGACTGGGAATGTTTCAGACTGACACCAACAAACCTAGCTGTATTATAGTCTATGTGTGGTCTTGATATGTATAGGCAGTGGGTGTTGTATAATGCAGTTTCACATCAATGTACATCAATGTCAATAATAGGGAGGTGAAGTCCTGTTGGTCCTTTGCGCATTGGCAGGGAAGGGTCTGTCTTTCAGTCTGTCTGTCTTTCTGTCGGTGTGGGAGGGGGGCTTACTCCATCTCTCAGTCTGAAAAGAGACTGGCAAAAGATTTGCGTAGGTTGCGTATGGTCTCAGCCTTCACCTCGTCCTGGCTAAGGCTGGCCTGCGGGGCTGGGGTTTCTGGAATGTTGAAGGCATTGGTAAGAGACTGGGACTTGCTATAAAGAGAGGAAATGGCAATAGAGGAGAGGAAGAGGCTATTAACGTCATGCAGCAAACCCATGGAATGGTAAGACTAGGGCATGGCTGGAGAAAGAGAGAGAGAGAGACGAGTTCCTTCAGTATGTAATGTAATTCATTACATAACTGATTCAGTGCATTGATCAGCTCAACTTGATCAGTGAATGACTGATCTGTATGCAAACGCATGCTCTTTTTCTATTTTTATTTTGACCAGGGTTCCTAGTTCTGGAGGGCACAACGAGAAATGAATTGAAGGAATTGCTTGCAGCTTTGACTGTTAATAGCTTGTTAAAGCCATATTCCTGATGCAATATACTCTAGAAGCCTACATAATCTACTACATAACACTTTCTCCGACTCCTTCCACATTTGTGCCCTCTATCACATGCACTAAGGAACACTACTCTTTTAAATCTTTGTTCCATTGAACATGCCGTACCGATAAAGGTATTTTAATGATATGACGAGTACCTTGCTCTTCCTTGTTTTTTTAATGACCAATTAACCCCTTCACCAAAGAGCACCTTCAATCTACAAAGACCTACTGTTGTGTATCCTAGCAGCGATTCCTTTCTTCCTTTTTCTAAGAACACTACTCTAGTTTTAAATTATGTAAAAACTTCATTTTTCATTAATCACCAGAGAATTACTAAGAAATTGAACATGGTCATACCGATGGTATTTAATACAATACCAACCTCTCGTCAATGAGACCATGAAATCTAGCATGATCAAAAATGGTCCTTGTAATTTCCTGGTCATCAATGGAAAAGTAATAGCCACCATGTCTTCATGACTTTTTCAGTGTATCCTGAAATTGGACACATTTAATGTTATAGTTTAACCCTGTGAAGAATAATCTGAATCAAAACTTGATCAGTCATGCATATAATCGCATGCTCAATTGTAATTATTTTAACACACAATTCTACAGTTTCTGCAAATTATTTTGAAGACCAATGATAAAGGGGAGTACAAAATATTAACTACAACAAAGTCCCAAGGTTTGTCAAACAAAGAAAAGGTTTGAGGGAGTGCAGGAAATTCTAGTTGATGGCAGTCATTTGAAAAAGGCTTCTGGAATAGTGTGCAGTACACAAAGTGTGAAAAAACCTTCCTTTGAGCATGATTTTACATAATACAAAAAAGTCCACAAGATTTAGGCATATGAGTGATTCATGCACACCCAGTCCAAACATTTGTAATGTCGATCAAATAACGAATCACACTATGAAGATCTTCTAACATATCCCATTACAAAACATAGATTATTTGCATATTCTATATTTATCTCAATATCTAGCCTACAGGAATAACAGGATCATGCACATCAGTCCCCATGGTGAAGATAAAAAATAAATGAAAGCTAAATCTGGAACATAGAATCCTCTCATCAGTTATACAACCATCCTTATTTTAGAGTGAGATAGACAGAGCATCCTGTGTGGCTGACTGGTGTCAATTTACATCTGGCAAAAACAACAGGAGGATGTTACATCAAATATTGAGCTATTGAGTAATACAGTTAGGATACACTAAGCTAAAAGTATATTGTATTGAATGTTTTGGAATATTTTAGGAAAGCTTTGCTTACTTCAGTGGAGGGGTGGCTCCCATAGCAGGGTGGTCATGGCTGGGCTTCAGCGGGGGCTGGGGCTTCTGCTGCAGAGGGGGTTTCCCTCCGGGGCCTCCCTGGCCCTGGGCACTAGGGCGGGGCTGCTGAGTGGTAGGGGCCCCGGGGCGACCTTGCTGGGCTGGAGCCCTCTGCTGCTGGGGGGCCTGGGAACCTCCTCCCTGGGACTGCTGCCTGGCGGGCTGGCCTGGCTTCTGCTGGGGCCTCTGCTGGGGCTGGCCCCCTGTGGGCTTCTGGCCCTGGCCTCCAGGGGGAGGTCTCTGCTGCTGCTGGGGACCTGACTGCTGTGGCCTCTGGCTCTGAGGGGAGCCCCCCTGGCTCATGGATCGCTGGGGGGAGCCCTGAGCAGAGGGGGGTTTCTGCCCCTGCCCTGGGGGACGCTGCTGGGCCCCAGCTCCTGGGTTGGCCTGTCTGGCCTGCTGTGGTGCCTGGGCAGGGGGGTTCTGGGTGTTGGAGCTGGGGGCAGGGGGCTGGGCATGTGCAGGGGGCTGGCCTTGGGGTGAGGGGCGCTGCTGGGAGGGGGGGCCTTGGCGAGGGGCAGCAGTGCTGGTGGGGGCCTGTTGTGGGCCACCTGGAGGAGACAGAGCACTGTTTATCCAGAGTCCAGAGTCCCTATCAAGCAGTCATTTAAAAACAACAATGTAGCTATCTTATTACCAGCTAATGCACAAAAGCAAATAGTGTCCATTGGGATTTGGGACCTTAATATAGATCCATTGTCTTACCTTGTGGAGGAGGGCGTTGCTGAGCCTGTGGCACTTTGGGTTGTGAGATGGGCTGAGGGGATGCAGCTTTCTGCATGGCCAACATATCACAATGAGACACAGAGTTAATGGGTTACAAATACACTTTTAGTTGATATTTTGACCAAATATACTGGCCAATTAACAAAAGAGACCACTCATCTAAACACACGCCTTTTGACAATTGTTAACTCATTATAAGTGTAATAAACTGAGTTGTGGTTAGCAACAGTGTGTCACCTGTGCGGGCTGTGCAGCTGTGGGGCGGACAGCAGAGGGACTTGCAGTGTGTGGGACTGTCTGATTCATTTTGGAGACGACCAATTCTGCAATTTGAGCACGGTCTTCATCCTGCTGGTCTCCAATCAGGGGCATGGAGCAGCCCACCACCTGCGAGAACGAGAGGGGAAATGAAATGTTAATACAATGTTGATATCAGTGTTATTACAGTGTTACTACACAGGTATAAGAGCAACTTGATGTAAATAGTTTAAAATACTTCTAATCCTTTACCTCTATGATGTAATCCTTGCCATCTTTCCCATGCAGAGCCTCCACAGCGCACATATCCAAACCACCAAACACCTCAGAGCAGGAGTCCACCCACATCCGATACCTATGATGTTGGAGAACACCGTTACTAACTACGGAACCCACTGCTGTCTGTCTGATGCACAAAGGCCCAGTCTGTGTTAGCACTCACCTGTCTGACATGGCTATCTGCTCCAGCATGGCTGAACCAGTGTTGGTTTTCCAGTTCCCTGAAATCGATGTCCGCCTGTTAAAAAGACAAGATCTACCATTTAGCATGTTCTCTCTTGATCATCTAATTCACATCAATGTTGGGATATGCAGTCTAAATGGATCTAGTTGGTCTTTGATCTGTAGCCTGTGCTAAATAGCTTGGAAATGTGTAGAATGGATTGACCTCAGAGTCACACCACAACAAGGAGCTAATTTATTTCACTCACATGTAGGCCTTGTAATTGTCTCCAATCTTTTGGATGCGGACATCGTACTTTGCGTCAATGAAAGGTTCAGATGTGGCATAGGTCTTGGTCAGGGCAACAACACTGGCAATATCTTGGAAGTCATATTGATTGTCCACTTTCACCTACAGGGTAAAGATATGATTGAATAAGATTAAGTTCATAGTAATGATTTGTGAAGCATAAACACTGATCCAGGCCTACTTTATCTCATTTACAACAGTAACAAGAGCAGTCCAGTCCTACCTTTCCCATCCCTGAGTGGGCATGGCCCATTTTCACCACCACAGGGAAACCAGGAGTGGTGATCTGGTGCAAAAGACAACACAACATCCTCCATTGGCAAACATCATACTACACAGTCTTCAGACATGTATGTTTGTTTGACTAAAGGTAATGTACAGCACAGCATTTCTTAGTAAATTGCTAATTGAGTAAACTATAAACTCAAAGTTGCTGTTATTTGCTGAAAGTGTCAGGATGCAGCTAAATAAGAAAGCCACCTCAAGTTTTAGTGGGCTATATAGATAAGATGCTACAGTGAAATCAACTGAGTGAGAAGCCTTGTAATTACAAAATCTACATCTACTTCATTGTGTGAAAAATGCTGAGGCCAGCATGAGCCCAAAAAGGAGAAGTAAAACTCCAGTTATGGAATGATTCATGTTGATCGTTGAGGCGAGCTGAGCCGAGAGCAGGCCTGAGACTGCAGGGGTGGAGGGGGGCAGCACTGCGGCAACACAGACACAGACACTGATCTCAGTGCAGTGCTACTGAGGGGATCCATAGGGCATAGGAATAATCAAACCTACTCTGGCTCTACTAGGACCTGTACAAATGCACCCTGAGTCTGATCAGAGCCAGTATTAAGATAGATTGCTGTAATTAGATCTGAGAATATTGATGTGAGCTAGCTATTCCTTTGTCCTTGTCTTAGTCTTACTGGACACCGAAACATGTGTGTCATCCAAACAGAGGGGCAACCTATTAGACTGTGCTTAGGTCTGTCTAGTGTGAGGACATGGTCATGTCGTGGTGGGGGAGGAGTAGAGAGAAGCAGATGGCAGAACACCCACCATTTCCCTGTGGTTGGGATAGTAAACCTGCTCGATCAGTGGGAATTCCTCTGGTCCCAGTTGTTTGTACAATCTCACCATATTAGCAAACTGAAACGAGACATGATAATACACAAAAGAGGTTACCTTTACAGTTAAATCAATAGTCATGATCTGTCTAGCAGTCAGTGTCTGTATACTTGAATTAGATTAGGAGGAACAGAAAAAGAAAGAAAAACAACATTTCATCTGCTTTATATTGCCACTAGTGTTGTCAGACTTTTAGTATCACAATACTCGATACCATCATGATACTTGATACCAAAACGATATTAAAAACGATACCAAAACGATACCATGGCAGAAAAAGAAGGCGTATTAGCCAAAGTCACATAATGGCACATGATCCAGACAGATCTTTTGAGTTCAATATCATTACATTTGAAATGTTTGATGTCCATTTTTCAGAGACAGCCATGTATGTATTAATGAATCAATTATACAAGCATACAAACAATTTGACTTTGTTTTTACCAATCTAAGTACATAACGGTAATCTGATTATTAAATCAAGCTGTAGACTAGGCCTATTCACAATACAGGTGAATGCATATTCAATAGGAGTATGTGCATCCATTGAGTTATTGAGCTTATTTTGGCGGATTTCATGGGGTTACAGATGGAAAATGATCTGTTTCCTTTCCATTTGGGACCTATTTTATAGTACTGATCAAAAACATTTGCATACAGTAGAAGAAGCAATCTCTTCTTTTATAAAGGTGTGCACTGTCTCTTTAAGGTCTAATGACGTCATTCACACACAGCGAGAGAAACAGGAGTGATGTGACTGAGGCGAGGGAGACGAAGTGAATGAATAATGTTTTTTGCAATGACTGTATGGTTTTTGGTGACAATCAGCTTTGAAATCAGCCAGTGGCGACCCATCATTCATTGTTTTGAGCCCCACCTGTTTAGCTGTTGCCTGTTTTGCATGTTATTTTGGCATTAATACGTGTCACATATCAGTTTGCAAACAATGTAAAGAAAACATCATTGAGTTAATAAAGCCGCATACAAACATGGTCTCTTTTTTGTTTTCTTGAGTAAGGCAGCTTCAAAATGCAGGTGTTTCAGCCTAGCTCAGTGCTTTCTGTGGTGGTGGGGCAGCCAGCGGAAAATAAAAAGCGTAGGGGTTGGTAATGTTCTCTAGTTGTGCCGTGATGGGCTCAGTGTTCTGTCACTCATGGGGAGACTAGTCACTGCAACATCTATGGGGAGAGCTTGAAAATTCAAGCCCCTTGGGTGCTGCCATTGATTTACATTAGAAGTGCCCATCCAAGAAGGCTCAAGGTCATTGGCCACACATAAAATGACGTCAAATCACATTATATCTACCGTAGCTTTGATTGGACTGATCATGTCAACATCATACTTTCAAAATCTTAGCTAGCAAGCTAGACAAGCAGTCATCATCATGAATCAAGTCGACAATCTACTGGCAAATCCTTTTCGATCCTTGTCATATGAAGAGAAATTATAGATAAAACGTATCGGTGCTCATCGGCCATTGGACATAAACATTACACAACAAGATGGAAATCGCAAATTCAACAATGAGTGGTTTGGAAGTAATCAGTGGCTAACTGCAAGTGTTGCAAAGCAATCAATAGCCTGCTATTCAATGGAGAGGGTGTGTGGTCCAAGTCTGGGTTTAAGGGTCTATTTTCCAAGCTTAAAAGGATAAACATTCACATGCAACACCATGGGCCAGAAAAGGTTAAAAACATTGGCCATGCTGTCAATCCAGCATTACTTCTGCCGCATTCAAAACAACTGGAAACTCGGAACTGGGAAATCTCAGACTTCAGTGAGTTCAACACAACTGGGAACTCTGAAAAAAACGAGCCCCACTGGGAAAATAAGTTTTGAATGGTCATCCAACTCGGAATTCCAAGTTGGGAACTCAGGCCTCTTTCTAGAGCTCTGACCTGAAGATCACTGACGTCATGATTCGACCCTGTTTTTTTCAGAGTTCTCAGTTGTCTTGAAAGCACTATATATCCAGAGAACGCCAGACTTTGATGACAAAGTTTGATGACAAAATCTGCCCACAAGAAGGACTGCCGTGCCACCTTCCTGTTCAAGTAAGCACAGCACAAAAATGTATTGTATGCTGCTGCATAAATTATGTAATATGCCAGGGAGATATGTATACAGTAGCTAAGAAAGCAATACTAAGTGTATGTTGTGTAGTGAGCTGTTAGTAGCCCATGTGCCTCACCCTAATAATTTGGTCACTTTCCCCCTCATAACTTAGCCTACTGTTCTGACTTGGTGGTGCACATGTAGCCTATAGCCTGTTCTAGAGAAATGTCATCATCAAATATTATAAGAGCTTAAATTGTCTGCTTATATGCCCCCTTTATTTATCCTACAGTTCTGACTTGGTGTACAGGGAGAATACTGTAAGAACGGCCCATGTTCAAAAGTGCTGAACAAATAGTTATATTGACTACATCCGTCTTAGCTCGCTCATTAATGTCTTAATCGAAATTACGGATTGCCTCTTATCCGCTCATCGTTCCCTTATGCCATAGTTTGTACATCTCAATTGTCAGTAGAAACCACATTTGTTTAAGCAAGTCAGCCATATCAGCTATGTTTTTAAAAAAGGCAGTAAATGAGATTGAATGAACTGTTTCGCTGCCAGACAAGGCTCCGCTGACAGCCAGGTGTAGCAGTGGTAAGGATTCACTCCATGGTACTGAAAAGAAAGCTCTGCTGTTGGGAAAGCTTTATGTAGGCCCTAACAGTTTGTGGGCACCGTTTGTCACCGTTATAGTGCAATTAATGTATTGTTTACTGTTGTGTTGTGTAGTGGCTTTGCTGGCATGCGTTTACATAATATATATTTTTTTTTGCCCCACCAAGATTTACATGCTAAAATCCCGACTGAAATCAGCATGTTTTGCGTTATGGTTTGCATATTATCACAAACAACGTACCAGGGTAGTGAATTGATGTTAGCTTCAGCTGTAAGCTAGAAAGGAAAGTTAGCCTACAAAGCTGGGAGCTACCGGTATCTTCTTGCATTGAAAGTGTTCTTTGCATGTAATGGACATTGTTTTGCGAACAGTAATTAACAGTTGCAACATTTTGCCGTGTTGCATTATTCAAGTGTGTTAACTTGAGGAGCCCAGACTCCCAGTGAGTGCAGTGGTTCCTTCGGGACAGGCTAGAACTAGCAATGAGTTAAGCATACCGTATGCTTCCCAGTCAAAACAGTTTGTGCATATACTATGATTAGATTTTGTGACGTTTTGGTTCGTTTTGGTCTTCGGCAGGTTTTTTTTCGGCTGTTCGTGCACACAACATTTGTTCTTGACACAAGTTGAGGTTCGGTAGCCGAAGTCTACGCCCCTTCATCAGTGATTGGTCAATAGTCCTACTCCTAGTAGGAGTGGGAGCTATGGACGGGATTATTCAATGAAGTGTTCATTGTCATTCAACGAGAGAAGACTAGGTTTCATGCAAATTTTTCCAGTTGAGAAATACTGCACCAAACATCTTAGTTAGATGTAAAAAACGTCAAAATGAATTACAGATTTTTGATTTATCTTAGATTAATTCAGCCTATTTTGAGAAAGTGTTACTGGGTATGTTATAGCTACGGTGGCTCAAGAGGGACAAACAACAGTAATATTGCAGAGCACAGACGTTCGTTTCGCATAGCCGAGTTCTGCTAGAAGCAAACCTAACCTATGTATGCGGCTGCCTTAAGTGGAGCAGGCACGGTGCGCTGTAAGGGGACATCGGCTGCGCTGATAGACAGACGTGATCCTCTCTCAATTACTAGACGACGTGAGCCACATTTGATAGAAGTACCGAAAGTAACAAAAAATCTAGTACCAAACCATTTTTTATGTTCTAGCATAAAAAAAGTACCGAAGTTTTAGTATACCGGGCAACACTACTTACCACCCATGGTTTGTCACAGAAGTTGTAGACAGAGTGCAGAGAGTTTACACCTGGGAGACCAGCATACTGCAACCCAATCACTATGTGTCGGTGGTCTCCATTCTTGGCCATACTGAAGGCATGCTGCCTAACCAGCACAAAGTCAGGCCTGAAACATCTTGCAAAATAGAAAATACAAAACAATTCCACAAATTATCAATACATTATATTCAGACAGACATATGAACATTTTATTCTGGTATTGCACTTGAAACCTGTAAGAAATCCTGCATGTCTTGTAACATCAGAAATCATGACACACTGATGATCTTTGTTTTGTTTATGACTATCTTAAAGGTCCAATGCAGCAGTTTTTTTCTCAATATCAAATAATTTCTGGGTAACAATTAAGTATCTTGCTGTGATTGCTTTAAATTAAAATGGTAAAAAAAAAAAAATTATAGCTTCTTCACAAAGAGCAATTTCTCAAGCAAGACTTTAGCTAGGACTGTCACCAGGTGGTCTTTTCAAGCAGCTCTTACACTAAAAGGGCATTATCATCATTTTCACAATTTCACAGTATTATTCCAACCTCATAGTGTGGAAATATAAAACACATGAAAATCATGTTTTTGAATGCACTCAGCCTTTAAACAGCACGTAGAACACTGTATTCAAAGGATGTACAGTAGACTTACTTGGTGACCTTGGTTTCATTCCGGATTGCTTCTATATCAACACTATAGGCCCCCGTAGCATGAGCTATCAAGTTGATTTCAGAGAAGTCAGCCTGAATGGAAAACATCAGTGTCAATCCCCAACCTGGTCTCAGATTATTTTGTATTATTCTGTACGTAAATCCGAAATACTCCATTTAGTATGATATGTTACGTTTGTATGGTTACATAAGACAGATGGATAATTAAGGCAAAAATGAAAGTCAGGTCTCATCACAGACAACTTAAGCATTTTAGCTAATTAGCAACTTTTCAACTCCTTACTAATTTGTATCTACTTTGCGACTACTTAGCATGTTGGCTAACTCTTCCCCTCACCCTAACCCTAACCTTAACCATTTTAGCTAACCCTTCACCTAACCCTAACCTTAACCCTTTTAGCTAACCCTTCCCCTAACCTTAACCCTTTAACCTAACTCCTAAACTTAACCCTAACCTTAACCTTAACTCTAATCCCTAACCCTAACTCTTAGTATATTGTACGTTTTGCAAATTCGTAACAGGTTGCAATCCCAGTCAAACATCATTTTTACATTGTAGAATAATAGTGAAGACATCAAAACTATGAAATAACACATATGGAATCATGTAGTAACCAAAAAGTGTTAAACAAATCAAAATATATTTTATATTTGAGATTATTCAAATAGCCACCATTTGCCTTGATGACAGCTTTGCACACTCTTGGCATTCTCTCAACCAGCTTCATGAGGTAGTCACCTGGAATGCATTTCAATTAACAGGTGTGCCTTCTTAAAAGTTAATTTGTGGAATTTCTTTCCTTCTTAATGCTTTTGAGCCAATCAGTTGTGTTGTGACAAGGTAGGGGGGTATAGAGAAGATAGCCCTATTTGGTAAAAGACCAAGTCCATATTATGGCAAGAACAGCTCAAGTAAGCAAAGAGAAACGACAGTCCATCATTACTTTAAGACATGAAGTTCAGTCAATACATTTCAAGGACTTTGAAAGTTTCTTCAAGTGCAGTCGTAAAAACTATCAAGTGCTATGATGAAACTGGCTCTCATGAGGACTGGAAGACCCAGAGTTACCTCTGCTGCAGAGGATAAGTTCATTAGAGTTACCAGCCTCAGGAATTGCAGCCCAAATAGATGCTTCACAGAGTTCAAGTCACAGACACATCTCAACATCAACTGTTCAGAGGGTACTGTGTGAATCAGGCCTTCATGGTCGAATTGCTGCAAAGAAACCACTACTAAAGGACACCAATAAGAAGAAGAGACCTGCTTAGGCCAAGAAACACGAGCAATGGACATTAGACCGGTGGAAATGTGTCCTTTGGTCTGGAGTCCAAATTGGAGATTCTTGGTTCCAACCGCCGTGTCTTTGTGGGTGAACGGATTATCTCTGCATGTGTAGTTCCCACCGTAAAGCATGGAGGAGGAGGTGTTATTGTGTGGGGGTGCTTTGTTGGTGACACTGTCTGTGATTTATTTAGAATTCAAGGCATACTTAACCAGCATGGCTACCAGCATTCTGCAGCGATAAGCCATCCCATCTGGTTTGTGCTTAGTGGGACTATCATTTGTTTTTCAACAGGACAATTACCCAACACACCTCCAGGCTGTGTAAGGGCTATTTTACCAAGAAGGAGAGTGATGGAGTGCTGCATCAGATGACCTGGCCTCCACAATCCCCCGACCTCAACCCAATTGAGATGGTTTGGGATGAGTCGGGTGGCAGAGTGAAGGAAAAGCAGCCAACAAGGGCTAAGCATATGTGGGAACTCCTTCAAGACCGTTGGAAAAGCATTGCAGGTGAAGCTGGTTGAGAGAATGCCAAGAGTGTGCAAAGCTGTCATCAAGCCAAAGGGTGGCTATTTGAAGAAACTCAAATATAAAATATATTTTGATTTGTTTAACACTTCTTTAGTTACTACATGATTCCATATGTGTTATTTCATAGTTTTGATGTCTTCACTATTATTCTACAATGTACAAAATAGTAAAAATAAAAAATAAAACTTAAATGGTGTGTCCAAATTTTTGACTGGTACTGTTCAAGACAGATGGTGTTGGAATACCCTACTGTATTAATTCAATGGCTTTTGTCCCCAAATACTATGAGGCAGATTGTACAAGGTAACGACTATCACCTCTGCAGATAATGAGACATTCATTGCACAGGGCTATTACTCCTGAGAGACTCATGGCACACATAGCGGAAACTCTCTAATGCAACATACAGTAAAAGGAGAAGAAAGAAATAGGAGAGATGGAAAATGCCCCAAGGCAGAGAAAATAATCCCAAAACATGTTCAAGTCTTCATTTACAAAGCACAGATGGTAGCATTAACTCCACCACCGGGTATAAATGTTTTGGGGTCCATAAGATCATCTTATTTTCCATAGATATTGCTATCAGATTCAGGGTGACAAAAACATTTTATCACACTTAATGATTATCCAACTCTCAGTCCACTTAACAATAATTCAATATGTGAATTATGTCTTGTGTTTTCTTTGATTCATTGTTTATTGCATACAGTAAGTGTAGGTCTGCAGCATCAATGCACAGTTTGAAAATGTCACTAGATGCAGGGGTTGTCTATCTGTGTGCTTCAATCCCTGCACTCAATAATGCCCATCATGAGGTGGCCTGTGAGCCTCATTAGGTGTTGTATTACCTCAAATTACCTCTCCAACTCCTGTGTGGCTCAGTTGGTAGAGCATGGCACTTGAAACGCTAAGGTTGTGGGTTCAATTCCCATGGGGGACCAATTAAAATGTATGCACTAACTACTGTATGTCACTCTGGATAAGACCATCTGCTAAATGACTTAAATATAAAGCTAACTCTATCTTAAATTGTTCTTCTTTCGTTCACACAAACACCCCTTTATTCTACAAAAAGCACAATGTCTTTAATGCCTTGTATGGGAAAACCAGTCACCAAAATAATTCTACAGGGAAAAGAGACAATGGAAAAACAAAGGTGCAAGAGCAACCCACCTGTTCCACCTTAATGTCGAATTCACCATGAACCTTTTTACCTTTGAAGACCTTTACCCTATAAAGAAGAGAGGCAAGAGGGGTAGGAAAATATTTGACTTGAATAGCAACTAGGCCTACTTTGGACAGCCGTTTTTTTAATGCTATCCTATCACACAAGCATACTCAAATGATGGTGACATGTACGTACATTTAATAAAACAGAAGAACATTAACTATTTTGGAACAATAAATCATCATGGCATCTTACACAAGTATCTCAAATTGATTGTGAAGCTCAACAAAGTCACTTATAGATGATTTGAACATGATGCACAAATTCTAGCTGCCAATGTGCTCCTAACAGAGAGCTTGTTTATTGCTTGATTCATTGAGTGATGTGATTGGCTCACTGTTTTTCCCTGCCCCTTTATAACCCTTGTTTGAGGTGTGGCCGCCCAGGGGAAGGTGCAGGTGAGAGCTAAGCTAAGCTAAGCTAAGCTAAGTTAAGCTAAGCTAAGCTAAGCTAAGTTAAGCTAAGCTAAGCTAAGCTAAGCCAAGCTAAGCTAAGCTAAGCTAAGCTAAGCTAAGCTATGTTTGTGTGGAGGCTGTGGCAGAGTGCCTTTGAAGCCTTGGTTTTGCAAAGAGAAGTATTCCTTGGATGAGATGATGATTTAAGGATAAGGTTAACCTCCACCTGCACTGAAACCTGTTTTTGTTGGATTCAATTATTTGATTGTGTTTCATGTCCTCCCTCCATTTTGTTGTGAAGCTAAAATGGTTGATAAAAGACAAAATTGGGAGATAAATAAATGAGCTTCCTAACTAAAACAATAACACTGCATAATAAACATAAAAATCTAGAGCAAGTCTTTACATCTTTCACATTGAGCTTTGGAGTTTTGTGCTTGAAGAAGGATTTTTTTTTGTTAGGTTCAGTTTGATAATGTGCACCTGCTCATTTGTTGGCTGGCTAGCTAACGTTCGCTTGCCAACTGCGCCAGGCAGTCACACACACTTCATATGAAACGAATGGGTAAGTGCAGCACAATGCACACAACACTAAATGATTTACCAACCTAGCTATCTAGATGATGAAGAAATCATTTAATTCACTCTCCATTATCAGCGGTGGAAAAAGTACTCAATGGTCATACTTGAGTAAAAGTAAAGATACCTAAATAGAAAATGACTCAAGTAAAAGTGAAAGTCACACAGTAAAATACTACTTGAGTAAAAGTCTAAAAGTATTTGGTTTTAAATATACTTAAGTATCAAATGTAAATGGAATTGCTCAAATATACTTAAGTATCAAAAGTAAAAGTAGAAGTATAAACCATTTCAAATTCTTTATATTAAGCAAACCAGACGGCAACGTTTTATTTTTATTTTTTATTGGCGGATAGCCTGGGGCACACTTCAACACTCAGACATAATTTACAAACAAAGCATTTGTATTTAGTGTGTCCGCCAGATCAGAGGCAGTAGGGATGACCAGGGATGTTCTCTTGATAAGTTTATGAATTGGACCATTTTCCTGTCAAAATGTAACCAATACTTTTGGGTGTCAGGTAAAATGTATGGAGTAAAAAGTATTATTTTCTTTAGGAATGTAGTAAAGTAAAAGTAAAAGTTGGCAAAAATATAAATAGTAAAGTACAGATACCCCAAAAAACGACTTAAGTAGTACTTTAAAGTATCTTTACTTTTACTCAAGTACACCACTGTCCATTATCCAGACTGCCAGTTTGCTTGCTAGCTAAAGTTAGCTAAATGGTTTGCATCGCCATTTAGCACAACATAACTAGCTAGCTACTCCACTGACTCTCAACAGCTAGCAGGCAGCTGCTTCAATCAAAAAACGAATCCATTGTTATTTAATTATGTTGCTAGCTACACTAGTTATCTAGCTGTGGCTAAGTTTCACCAAGGGCTTACTACAAATTCTACCTAGCAACAACATTAGTGCAGCTTGCCAGTTAGCTTACATTAGCTACAGCAGGCACAAGCCAAACAAGCTACTGCCACCTTGTGACCTGCCGTGTTTAAATGGAGCCAATCGGAGGTAAAACTGTTCTATATGCACAACAAAAGGTTAAAGGTGCACTATGCAGAAATTGCTCCGCCATTTCCTGGTTGCTAAAATTCTAATAGTTTGCCTAATTTCAGTTAATGTGACAAAACAAGCAAGTATAGTGTAGAGAATCATTGTACCATCTAAACCGCTTTGAAATATATTTTCCATAATCAACAAATATTGTATTTTCAGCTGTTTGAAGCTGGTGTACAAAACTGAAATTAAAAGAAGCAAAAACGAAACTTAAGAATGGGAAGTATAGAAATAGCAAACATAGAACAGATCTACTGCTTCTTAGACTTGCTTTCAATGAGAATGACAATCTATAACTTATCTTTCTATGTGAATTTGGTTGGGTCACCCAAAAAGTTACATACAGCAGCTTTAACTGCCAACACTGGGCAGAGGTGCTAAGTAGACAGTCAAATTTCTCGGTGTGTCTGACCTATTACCTGCCTCTGATTTTCCTTTCATGTATTTCCATTCAAGCCCATTCTCAAATATATCTGCTACCTCTGCTCTTGGTGTAAACCTAGGGTGTTGTAGTCGGTTCTATGGTACTGAAATGAGTTTAGTCACAGCTCTCGGCCAGGGTGTGACCTGGTCATACCTTGTCCATAGACTGCTTACAGGGAAAGGAAACCAATGTGTCATTTTGTAATTTGGGTGAACTATCCCTTTAACATTTTTACATTCTGCATGCTTCCTTATGTGTCACGACAGAACCATCTGAATATGTAGCATAGTCTCGTTTACCATGCCTGGCAGACGCGAGACCACCTGGAATGCGCTGGTGGTGCAAACGAGCAATTTCGGTGGCCTATTTAGGTAATGACTGTGGATAACATGTCTTTGACATACACTGTATTAGTCTTGCTTTGTCTCGCTCTATATGCCTACGCGCGCGCGCGTGTGTGTGTTATGACTATAGTACATTTTAATTATATCCTAATTATGACCAGTTTATTGGGAGCATAGGCTACTGGCCCACATTTGAGTCTAATGCCGTCTAGCCTTACACATCAATCTCCTTACCAGTCTGTCTGTTGGTCATCAATAACCAGGAGTATCTTGGCACCAGAGGCAACGCCTGCTTTGTCTGCTACCTCGGTGACTTTCTCAGCGACAGCGGCAGTGGTTTGTTTGACAGCTTTGGTAAAGGAGGATAAAAAGCCAGCTCCGGCTCCGCTTCCAGTGCCCTCAGAATGTTGGTTGGTAGACATACGCCTCTCTGGTGGTCCAGGCGACTCTACTGCAGGGTCTTGCTGAGGCGGGTCAGGGCGTTGTAGGTCAGTCATGTACCCATTGGGCAAATTGGACATAAAATTGCTGTCCGACAGCCGACGACGCAGGTAATTCATGTTGAAGAAAAAAAAAGGCTACGAAAAGGTGTATGGCGAATCCTCCCCTCTGATGCAAATAAAAAATTGATGAATTAGCTTACCAATAGCCTATAACCAACACTATTTTTCCATTTGAATAGAAGGATCAAGTGGGAAATTAATCAGTCCTGAGTCGCAGAAGAAAAACCAAGTTAGGTCGTCAAAATGGGTATATCAATTAAATTATTTTATTTTCTAATTCTAACGATGGAGTGGCCTGTATCCGCTTCAAGCTTTAGACCTGTTCAATTGACTCGAGGAAGGATATGTCTCCTGGTCACGGTGAGAAAACAGTCAACACGAATATCTAACCTTCGCCTACCTCAAACAATTGTCAAAATTCGAGCCGCATCCATAAAAAGGTTAGTGGGTGGATGCGTAAAATAGATAACAGGTGAGTCTGGCGTCCTCTGACCAGACAGGCCGTGCTTCGGTCTCAGTTCTAGGGAACGGAGGTTCCGTGACTTACAATTGGGTGTGCATAATTTGTCTTATTGCACCACCCCCTACCCAATCCTTCTTTCGAGGTTCGGCGCAGTTTTTCCGTCTATCCTCCTGCGTCACTCCCCTGTATCCTTTGAGAGGAGAGGGCAGGTTGGGATGAAGTGTGGTGCTGAAGAGAGACTATTGATAGGGGCGTAGCTTTCGTGTCGGGACAATGACTGCGGGCATTCTGAGAAATAAAACAGACACTTCACCTCCTACACTGTCTAATCATTGCATTAGCCTGATATAATGTTGTGGAAATGCATAATTGTGATGTGGTAAAACAATCCATACAGGAAATGCGCCATATGTTGCCTATGCTCGTGATGAATTATAAAAGTGAATGAAGCAGTAATAATAGCCATATGTTTAGGCAGCTGGTCCCATTTTGATTTAAAGGAAAGGAATGGATTTTAGAGTGTTTTGTGATGCATTATCATAGGCTGCAAATGTATAGACAAAGCAAAGAGTGATTGTTACTGAGAGCTGGACTTCTTTGAGTTAAATTACTCAAATTACCAGTTTACTCACTGGTTTAATTTCTTCCATGTTCTATAAATACAGGTCCAGCAAAGCTCTCCTGTTTCTGTTCTTGTTACTCTCAATTAGCCTACTCACCCAAAACACTCATAGAAACCAGTTGGTCTACTAACTACTAGCCCATAGAATCCAATAAATGTTTGCTGAGCGGGAACTACTAACAATGTTGTTTCTATTATCCACACTACATGAAGTTACACCTCTTATGCATGTTGATTGGTTGACATTATGGCAGGAAATATTCCCATAAAACAAAGCAATGAGACAATGAATGCAGGAAAGAAAACATCACTGAATAGTCTGTACATGCAGGATCATTCTATGTCCTATTAAAATTAATCATATTAAATCATCCTATTCTATTAAATGTTGATAAAACCTAATGTAATGGAATTGATGTATAACATTGGTGATCAGGAAGGAATGTCAGTTTTACTCTGCACACTCATTCATGAAGTTTAGATACATTATAATCATTATAATCAACAAAATCCTATAAATAAAATGTTAGAAATTGTAGTGTGTGCCACAAGGGGTCACTGTTGAGCTTGACTTGCTTCAAAGCAGCACCAATCCTATTCTGACAAGAGTAGTGTCCATATTTGTTGAGTGCTTTCACAGAGCTTCATCACAACTAAAAAAAAATCTCCAGAATGCATTCTTACAACACATAAACCCAATAAGATATTTCAATGACTTATTACATCCTTTAATCAAGGTACAAAATGAATATAAAATGTAGGCTATAACAAAATGTCAGCAACTAAATGAGTCCCTCCATTCAAAGGCATATCAATCAATACACATTCTTAATGTGCTCATTTTTAAAGAGAGGATTTAAAAGTTGTATTTATTTATGTATTTTAAAGTTACTTTAAATGTGTCAGGTCCTGAGTGTTGTTGTGGTCACATGTGTGCTGAGAGTGTGCTCATGTGTGTCCAGACTCTTCAGCATGCTCAGGCAAGATTGTTTCTCAGGGCAGTAGCATTTCCAGGACTTAGGAGCCTTTGTCTGACCATCAACAAAAGCCTTTGGATTAATGGTGAGGCTGGCTCACAGTACAGCTGTGAGCGTGTATGGGCAGGTCAGTGGAATGATTGGAGCACCAGTGGGCTAAGCACTCGAAAAAATGCAGTTTGGTGAGATTGAAGATTAGGAGCGAGGGAGGGGCAGAGGACAGGTGCTGACTTCCAGAGACAAAAAATACACCTTTGTGACATTATCAGTATGTATTTTCTTATAATAATAATAATAATAATATGCCATTTAGCAGACGCTTTTATCCAAAGCGACTTACAGTCATTCTTGTTTTGAGTCTCTGTTAAATGTAACTTGTGTGTAGAGTAATCTATGCTACAATCCTGTTTATTCCTGACATAGCTAGTCTTCTGGATAAGTAAAGTAGATGCTTGGTTGGGTGGTGCAGGGACAGTCATAGAACAGTTTACCATTATTTTACTTCTCTGATGTACCTACCTGTGATCACACTCTTCCTGCAACAATAACAAAAACATCTAAAAGGGGGGAGGTTGTGATTGGCTTGGGAACAACCAATGACAATGCAGGAATATAGTTTCCTGGAAGACACAGCAGCTCTGTACAGCCTCCTGATACGTTACCTGGGCAAGCTCTAGCCAAGCATCTCATTGCCTTTCCATTACCAACCAGAACTTAGGCTCATTGTGTCCTGTTAGCTCAAACAGACAAGGTGGTCCTCTGCAGTTGGCTTTATTCACAGACAAAGACAATTAAGGAGCCATGGCTGTTGCAAATTTCCAATACATAACTCGGATGAGCAGTGGTTTCAAAGTTTACATCTTGGAAGGTAATATTTCTTATTTATTTTCTTATACTATTGTTTCACAAAATATAATTGTGCTGCTGTGATCTGTGCTACTTTAAATAGCAGTCTTCATAGCTGCAACATGCATTGTTATAATGTATGATGACACAGTTGTTATTATCAAATCAAATCACATTTTATTTATCACATGCGCCGAAGACAACACGTGTAGACCTAACCGTGAAATGCTTACTTACAAGCCCTTAACCAGCAATGCAGTTCAAGAAATAGAGTTAAGAAAATATTTACTAAATAAACTAAATGTAAAAAATAAAATATAATCAAAAAGTAACACAAGAAAATTACATAACAATAACAAGGCTATATACAGGGGGTACCGGTACCGAGTCAATGTGCGGGGGTACAGGTTAGTCGAGGTAATTTGTAAAGTGGGGGTCAATGTAAATATTCCGGGTGGCCATAGAAGCTGTTAAGGAGCCTTTTGGTCCTAGACTTGGCGCTCTGGTACCGCTTGCCGTGCGGTAGCAGAGAGAACAGTCTATGACTTGGGTGACTGGAGTCTTTGACAATTTTTCGGGCCTTCCTCTGACATCACCTAGAATACAGGTCCTGGATGTCAGGAAGCTTGGCCCCAGTGATGTACTGGGCCGTACGCACTTCCCTCTGTAGCGCCTTACAGTCAGATGCCGAGTAGTTAAAATACCAGGCGGTGATGCAACCGGTCAGGATGCTCTCGATGGTGCAGCTGTAGAACTTTTTGAGGATCTGGGTACCCATGCCAAATCTTTTCAGTCTCCTGAGGGGGGGGAAGGTGTTCTCGTGCCCTCTTCACAACTGTCTTGGTGTGCTTGGACCATATTAGATGGTTATTAGTTAGTAATTAGTTCACATAATATTTTTAGAAATGCAAATGTTTATGGCCATTATAAAATAACTTTTACTAAGACTGTGTGAATGTCAATTAGTGCATTTTAGCTGATGGTTTGAATTGTATAAACACACAAACATATGTAATCCGTTCCAAAACAATTTGAACACTTTCATTTAAGAAACCAAGACAAATGTTCACTTTTACAATCTGAGTTATAGATCATGTAGACAAGTGTGATAATGACACCTCACTGTATAAACTTTGGTGCAGTTTCAACTTCCTAAAATGTGTCAATGTGCTCAAGCATTATTTCAGGGGGGATTAGGTCAGATGCTGAGAATAACTGTGGCAGATGGAGATGCTCTGAAGATACTGCCCTCTTGTACCTTTACTCCTGCATGGGAAACAAATAACCATGCCTCAGGCATCAGAAAGTCAGTCAGGCAAGGTGTGGTTTTCCCCCAGTCCCCCACCACAGGCCTCCCCTGTGACACTCTGCTGTCCGAGGGATAGAAGGGGAGGTCATAGGTGAGAGGTTGCGATTGAGGGACAGTACTGTTTGGGATGTGGATTGGATTGAGGATTGTGGATTGGGGGAGTATTTGAGGTTAGGGGGACCATTCATGTAATAACATGACCTAATCATTCAGCATTGCATCTCAATGTGGTAGTAGAGCATTGCATGCCAATGTGGTGGATTTCTTTTGGCATATTGATAATGCTAATTTGAATATAGTTCAAGGAATTTAGCTTGAAAGAAACAACATGATATGAGGTATGAAGAGGGCTGGTGTCAGCTTTACAAAATACAAATACCAGTGTAATGTATTGATAAACTTCACATTGATCTCTCTGTCAGTAACAAAAAGGATGTTAGCACCTGCTAATGTGTTTCAGTTAGTTTCTCACAATAAGGAGAAAGCTTCTGTGTGATGTGTGTATTGTAATGACAGTTGTGAGACATTTAGTTATCTTTTAGTAAGAAGTAATACTTTGATTAAGGCATTAGCAACTGAAGTGTTAAGTTTGTCCAGTTCAATCCACATTTTGAGTAGAAACTAATATTTCTCTCTTAGATATGTAAATGAGATGGGTGTCATCATCACTGTATGTAGAAAAACAACATTTACCGTTCACATTGAATCAGCTGGAAAGAGTTGTAATACTCACCAATCTGGTTGATCTAGTTCCACAGCTTAACGGAGTTTACAATTAACGGTGGCATGAAAGCTTTCCCACGAACCACTCATACAGGTGATACACCATATGTCACAGTCCCACAGACCAAAACAACCAGTCACCTATTTACTCATTGCCACACCTAATGTCTTTTCAGTTGGTTACAGTTAGGTGTACGCCATCCTTATCTGTGCCAATATCTCTGCCAATATTTATACTGTATATTATTTCAAATAGTAACCATGAGCTTTACTTTTGCTTGATCTTTCCTCTTGTAGGTCAGCCCAACCTAAGAAGTGAAGATAGATTCAGGCATATGGCCAATGAGAGAGTTCGAGTGCCACCAGTGCATCCGGTCAAGCGCAAGCACAGCTTTGAGTGTGGTCTAACACTGGAAGAAAGGTTTGTAAAATCTCCCCATGCCTTATCCACCTTTATAACATCATAATTGACAACCACTGGTTTCATAACTCCATGTCCAGTGTGTGATTCCATGTTTCGATGTGTGGTTTTGTGTTTCAGGCGAGAGAGGGCACAAAGCAGGAGCAACATGAGAAGGTCAGCTGTGTTCAGTGTTCCCCAGAGCCCCACATCCTCCTGGAGCCCAACCCCCAGCCCCACAGGTCATCTGCCCCGCCATGTGTATTCCACACCACCTATCGATGAACCACTGGACCTAATTAAGAAACCAAGGAAAGAGCCTGAGATGACAGAGGAGAAAACCAAAAGCACTAGCGCCATCAATCAGATACAGGTAATTTCAAGAGGAACAATTATAATAGTGGGTCCAGGTGCTAACAACTTGAAATATGGAATTTCTGGTTTGTGTCAGTCACACTGTATGTGCCTTTGTAATCTCCCAGTGTAGCCCTAGGCAGTCAGAGCCTACATATCTCTGAGATCTCTGTATGGATTCTAAACGCTCAGGCACATTCTATTCCCAAGAGCCTTTATGGGACTCTGCTTGACCATGATATCCAATCCAGCCTGATTTGAGAATGTAAGCAATGGTGGTAGGAAGGTAATCAGTAAGACCAAACAGACACCTCTCTCTTTGACCTGTTTGTGCCACCCTGATGAGGGTGAACAGCTTTCAGGTCCCATCCTTTAACCAAATTAATTTTGTTTCCAAAAACTCAAACTGAACCCTTGACAAAGAGTTAGTGATGGTGAAATGTATCATGTTTACATTGACATGTTAATCCTATTGTTTTGGGGGGAATGAGAATTTCAACTACATTGTTCTGTACAGAATCGTATACTGTTGTGAAATTTACCAATGATTTTGCCTCTTTTAGGTGCGTCCTTCTGTGATCACCTGTGTCTCCTCCACAAGAAAGCCCACCTGCAGTTCTGAGGTCGGCAGCAGTAGCCACTCCTCCACAGGTCAGTCTCATACTCCTTTTATTTCATAAAAACTAATGCTACAATGCTGCTGTTTTATTGCAGACTTGTTAAGAACTATGCCTCTGACCTTTGTTGTATTCTTTCCATTGTAGTGTTATCTAAGCACAGCTATGACCATGTTGTGGAGGAACATTTCAAGAGAAGCCTGGGGATGGACTACCAAATGGCCAGCTCCCGCCATCTCTCCATCAGCGTCTCTGTGGATGACCATTTTGCCAAGGCCTTGGGAGAGAAGTGGTTTCAGATCAAATCGAAATCCTCCTCATGCTCCTCGTCTACATCTTCTCCACCCAGCAGCCCAAGTGTCACTTACTCCCCCAGCTACGGCCACAGCCCAAACCAAGCTCCCAAAGAGTCTCCAAGTACCACCACTCCCACCTCCAGCTTCTGGTCAGTCAAATAAAACTACAGAGAGCTTTCCTGGAGAAAGAATTAACTTTGAGACGTAGCATTTGAATGCAATACAACGGCAGATCCATGCTTTTCAAGGAATGAGAGCACCAAGGAGACAATGTTGGTGAAAGTGTAGACTCGAGAACAGGAATGCAGGAATACTTAGCTACTCTATATGGTTGAACCATTGAGTGCATCTCCATGAGTCTATTCCCTGCCAGTGGAAAGGGGAGTTATTTCAATTTCAGGGGACAAGCAAATTTTGCAGTGATGTCTTTATTTCTCAATTTCTGTCCCAGCCTGTCCCAGCCTTTTCAATAGCATATCTATCTCTGAAATAGATGGTGATGTGGGATGATAGTTGGAGAAAAGAAATGTGCCATTATATTTCATTAAATGTGCCATATTTCATTTAATGCGGTGAAGATGCCACTACTTTCATGATTGTGTATTTATACTGTATGTTTTTTAACGAACCTGGATCCTATTTTCAGTCTAATAAATTATCTACTGTATACAGTGCTAACAAATTCACCAAATCTGTTCAATACAGTAACTTCATGTTTTTGTATAAACTATGGACAACTCAAAAAGAAAAACCTATTTGTGTTGGGATATTGCAAGTTATTCATTTCATTAGCTTTATGAATTAGAACTTAAACTAACCTTATTCTTGTATAAAAAAAAGCAACCTGGAGATTTCAGAAAATAAATGTGTGTGCAATTTATACATTATGTACTTGTTCCAAAAAAATGTAATGCTTAGAAAACTGTTGAAATGCATTATATACACTGAGTGTACAAAACATTATGAACACCTTCCTAAAATTGAATTGCACCTCCTTTTGCCCTCAGAGCAGTCTCTATTTGTCGGGGCGTCTGGCACCCAGCAGTGTTGCAGTTCTTGACACACTCAAACGGGTGCGCCTGGCACCTACTACCATACGCCATTCAAAGGCACTTAAATATTTTGTCTTGCCCATTCACCCTCAGAATGGCACACATACACAATCCATGTCTCAATTGTCTCAAGTTTTAAAAATCCTACTTTAACCTGTCTCCTCCCCTTCACCTACACTGATTTGAAGTGGATTTAACAGGTGACATCAATAAGGGATGAAAGCTTTCACCTTGATTCCCCTGGTCAGTCTATATTATGGAAAGAGCCTAATGTTTTGTACACCCATTCAGTTCATTATCATTACCTCCCTTGAGTCTATGATTGTAATTGTTGTACATACGTTTTTAATAAAATACCACTGACTTACACCAGACTGATTTGGTACAAGGAAATACAATCGCAAAAACAGATATCCTTCATGACCTTACTTCTAAAGAAGACACGGTCAGAGAGGTTGGTTGTGTGTCACTTCCACATCTGAGTAAAGAAGTCAGAGTCTCATGTGAACACGAGTCCTGCAGCCATTCAAGATAGCATTCCAGACGGCTTCATTTCAGTGGTGAGTCACTGTGTGTCTGGGCTACATTATACTGTACATGTACACCAGGTCACAAGATGGCAGCATTATGGCATTCAGCACTTGATTCTTTAGGGAAAGGAGGATGTTTCTATAGCTTTTGGTGATTGAGTCATGGCAGCGTTTAGGGGGGGTTGAATCCCTATCCCTCCTGGGTTTAAAACTAAAGGAAAGGTGAATACATCATCCTCAGTAAGGCTTTTTTTCTGGGAGTTTTAGGGAATGTCAGGAGCATGTTCCAGCAGGCACCAGGGCTTGTGCTCAAACATTCCTGTCTCCTGAGAAAGTTATTCTGAAAGATCCTACAGTTCCTGTTTGGCAGGGGAAGGGAGGGAGGGAGAGAGAAAAGGAGGGAGGGATAGAGGTAGGACGGGCAGGGCCAATGTAGGCCCTGGCTTCAGAACTGATCGTGCTTTTCAGTTGCTTATTTGCATGTTCTATCTTGTCAAATGAGTGTAATGATATGATGCTCTGAAACATTTTCCAGAAATGAAACCTTTGAACTCTATAGCAACGTGTCTTTGCTGTTTTATACGTCCATGTACAGAGGCGTAAACTGGAAAAACTGAATTTGTAAGTTAACCACTATTGACGGAATAGACTATAGATCCTGCAGGTTTGGTTTCAGTAAAAATGTGTCACTAAAGAAATACATTGATTGATTTTATTTCTGTCGTACACCAATTGGTTCCCAGCCCATATGGGCTTATAAAACACCATGGCAAGTATGTGTGCAAAAAACACTAAACAAATGTTTTACATTGAACAAATTAAATGCATTAAACAATTAAATTAATAATTAGCACTCATAAAAAAGTACAGTTTTCACCTTGTCACACTACACAAGGAATACACCTCTTCTCCCGCAGGCTTTGAAAATAGATTGTGCAATGTCAAAAACTCAGTTTCTGCAGAAAAACGAACGTCCCTTTCTATTTCCCAGAAGATCACACAAAACACAAACATTTTCCTCTTCAGGGATTCTGTTGAATCTACCTGTCTGTAGTGTCACAGGGAGGGGACCGGATCTTAGCTGCACACAAACTAACTTTGGGGCTTTTGTTAGATTCAGATTTACATATGGTTCAGGGCTGTAGTTCTCTTTGAGAAGAGTATACATTCTAAGTTTAGGTTTGAACCAAATATCAGCTGCCCATTTTCCGTTGTGGATCAGAAAAAGCTTGTACTTGATTTGGTTAACCCCACATGGTAATTTGTTCTTGAATATATATTGCAAATCAGTTTCACAAAAATAGATTCTATAGCCCACAGATAGTTATGAGTAAGGTCCCAGTCAAGCACTTTTTTGTGATTCTGTGTTCTGGCATATTTATCAGTCTGTTCCATAGATGTACCATGTCACCCTTTTGCCTAACCACACACGGTTTCCAACCCATATCTCCACAGATGGCTAGGTTCGGAGTCAGTTTATGCACACCAAGAAAGCAGCCGATTGCTGTGATTTGAACATTGTTACAATTAGTACGTACTTTGGATCCCCATACCCCAGCATCATAGTCCATAACTGGACACACAGGATTTATACAGCTGAGAATAAGCACACTAACCAAGGTCCTTACATACTTTAATTCTGTTTAACACTGACCCCAAGGCTCTACCTGCAGAATCTGCTAGTGATCTAATGCCACCTTCAAAGGTCATGCGGTCATCCAGAGTGAAGCCAAAGTATTTATAGAGCCCAGTGTAGAATAATAGGGTTGTACCAAAACAAAAGTTGCACGCCCTTCTTTCTGAAATGAACAATTTGGATCGTATCTTGATTTATCACTAATCTCCATTTAGTACACCATAAATTAACAATATTGAATATACACTGAGTGTACAAAACAACTTTCCATGACATAGACTGACCAGGTGAATCCAGGTGAAAGCTTTGATCCCTTATTGATGTCACCTATTAAATCCACCTTAATCAGTGTAGATGAAGGGAAGGAGACAGGTTAAAGAAGGATTTTTAAGCCTTGAGACAATTAAGACATGGATTGTGTATGTTTGCCATTCAGAGGGTGAATGGGCAAGACAAAATACTTGAATGCCTTTAAATGGGGTATGGTAGTAGGTGCCAGGCGCACCCGTTTGAGTGTGTCAAGAACTGCAACACTGCTGGGTTTTTCATGCTCAACAGTTTTCTGTTTGTATGAAGAATGGTCCACCACCCAAAGGGCATCCAGCCAACTTGACACAACTGTGGGAAGCATTGGAGTCAACATGGGCCAGCATCCCTGTAGAATGCTTTCGAAACCTTGTAGTCCATGCCTCGACGAATTCTGAGGGCAAAATGGGGTGCAACTCAATATTTGGGAGGTGTTCCTAATGTTTTGTACACTCAGTGTGTTCTGGGGGTCATCTTATGCTCGGCAAGGAGAACTATGTCATCAGATGCCCAACAAGATGCCCAGGAATATATCCACAACTTCAACACCAAGTTTAGCATGTTTGATTTGTAGGGCTAAATCATTAACATATAGTGCAAATAAAGTGGGTGAGAGTATGTCTCCCTGCTTTACATAGTAATGGGTTGGAAACCAGCCAGTTCTGAGGTCATTGACCTGAACACAGGCAACTGGAGCTCGATAAAGAGCTTTGATAGCATCATAGAATCTTCCATCAATTCCAATTTTAATTTGTCTAAAAGCAAGGAGGTCTGTATTCACCCAATTGAAAGCCTTCTGAAAATCAATAAAACAGGCAAAAGTTGATTTTCTCTCTTGAATTCTAGCCCAGACCCCTGTAAAAACAGTATAGATGTGATACACGCTCTGGCTTTCCCGAATCCATCTGTACTATAAACAGATAATTTATTCATGAAAAAAGAGAATCACTCTAAAATGACCAAATGTACTGCATTTCAGAATGGATTGCAATTTGCGGGCATCTACAAAAAATGTTTTTGTGACAATACATATAATAACAATTCAATGCAAAGTACTCATCAATCATCTGACAAGAATCAGAGAGGAGTTTCTCTGATCTGCTTTGAGTCTGCAGAAATTGATGGAGTGCATCTAACTCACTCAACCCTGTTCCAACAAAATGCTGCCTTTCCAGAACTTAAAAAACATGTACAGAGATATTATTGCCATCTAGAGGACTTGAAGGGAAATTGTGTAGAAATATCTGAAACAAGGCTAATGGAAAGGGGTTATATGTTAACTATATAGTCAAGGGGATTGTATAAATGTGATCTTGGTTATTAACTACAGGATAAACCACACACCCGCAGGCACTTGCACACACACAAACACTTTCTGCTGCCATTGGGCCTGACCTACAGCCTCTGGTGTGCTTTAACAAACCACCAAGGGGCGTCTCTTCAATGTGCTATTTTAGCCATACCAGGATTTAATTCCCAAGCACTAAATCCATTTCACAGATCTTTAACAATGGGGCTTAACAAGAACTGGGACTGGGAGTATTATAATTATTTTAATCTGGGTTTTTTCTGTATGCTTTCTGTGAGTGTGTGTATGCATGTGTACATGTGTCCAGGTGTTTGTGCTTGCGGTGCATTTGTGTCACTGTCACTATCGGTGCCACTGTCGGAATGCAAACATTCTAAGCTAACCAAACTAGCTGTTAACCTCATGCAGTATATTTCCTAACATCCCCTGTCCAGACTTGTTAGTATCTTTATTGTTTAAACTTATGTAACAGTAATAAGCATCAATAAATACTTGACACATGACCTTGATCAGGCATTATTCCACATCATTTGTACAATACAACCATGGAATGCCTTAGGACAGCATAATGGCAATACAAACACTACACATTTTCTTTTGAAGTCAAATTTTTGCTGTCTATACAATCGTTATGTAGAGACTTTTCTTGTAACAATATCTGCATTATGTAAGCTACTCTGATTTCTTACCGGGAAATGTTTTTCTCATTGTTAATACCACTGTATCTTTCTCAGCCTCGTTACAACTTGTGTCTTCAAGTTTCCTATGTTTACACTTTCCATCACACTCACTCCCACAAGTATTTCTTAGTTATGAAGAACAGTATAATCTAACTAAGTGGTGTTTTAGTGGAGGCTGTTTGTGTAGTATTTCACCATCAGCCTGGCCTGCTCATTGTGAAAGATCCATTCCGCTTATTATGTGATCAAGCAATAATGGTTGGCAGTATTATACTTTAAATTGTGTGTATGTATGATCATACAAAACAGAAATGAGAAACCACGGTATTAGAGCGCAACTAACAATTACTGTGGGAAAAGGCTCTACTGTCCATCCTGTATAGTCAGTGTGAAGCCCCAGCCTGGGAAAAATGCAATATGTTGGATCCGGGGGTTTGGTTCTCTCACACCGAGTTACCCTTGTCACAAAGTTATTTCTCACGCCTCAAAAGACAACATGCATTTTTCCTCTAAGACCAAAATGGCACATCCCTATGATTTTCAACAACAATGCCACCAACTTGACTAAAGCCATACAAAGGTACATTAATCTAATTATTAGCTTGGACGTACTAATTAAAGACGCATTCATGTAATTATTTGATTATACAGTAAGTTTGCTGGAAAATGTAAGACATTCTCAGCCGTTAAAGTACTTGTTCTGAAATAAGAACTAATGTGCTAATTCAATAAAACATTTAAAAAAATTGGTTTAGAGATTATTTCTAAAAGTGTTTTGTTTTGTTGTTTTTTTACATCTAGAAGATGCCGTGCCAGCTAGTGTAACGAGGCAGTTGTACAGCCAGACTGTAAAAATAGGAAGACTCAAAACACTATGATTGTGTAATGAAACCATGAAAGTAGTGCAACTAATCTGAGATCTGGTGTTTGGAGGGTGTTTGAATGTAAACCCAATGTAAATGTTTTGATACACAAAATGTGTTTTAAAACAGAATAGAAGTACTCTGAAACACCCAAAGTGTCTCTTCAATCCGAATAATTGGTGTTTTTAAGATAGTGTTGTGAAAACACTTTTTGGGATTTCGGTGCATGTAAAAGGCAGCATCAAAACACACACACACAAAATATATTTTTTGCAGACTGTGTCTCTCATACAATCAAATTGTTAAGAAATGCAAATGGTTTATAGCCTAAATATTGATTGACGATAAGGGCCTATGGATAATCTTTTTGTGGAATTACACCTTTTCAATGCTCTATTTAGACAGATTAAAAACAGGAGGAGACAGAGAAGGGGTGAAAGTGGAATTGAACCCCCGACTTCTGGGGAAGTAAGATGGTACATTTCAATGGAATTTCATTGGAACTTTACACACTTACTTTTTTTTTTTTTTTCTGGGGAGAATTAAAATTTGACGAAAAAAACAACCAACATACAGTGGGGGAAAAAAGTATTTAGTCAGCCACCAATTGTGCAAGTTCTCCCACTTAAAAAGATGAGAGAGGCCTGCAATTTTCATCATAGGTACACATCAACTATGACAGACAAATTGAGAAAAAAAAATCCTGATAATCACATTGTAGGATTTTTAATGAATTTATTTGCAAATTATGGTGGAAAATAAGTATTTGGTCACCTACAAACAAGCAAGATTTCTGGCTCTCACAGACCTGTAACTTCTTCTTTAAGAGGCTCCTCTGTCCTCCACTCGTTACCTGTATTAATGGCACCTGTTTGAACTTGTTATCAGTATAAAAGACACCTGTCCACAACCTCAAACAGTCACACTCCAAACTCCACTATGGCCAAGACCAAAGAGCTGTCAAAGGACACCAGAAACAAAATTGTAGACCTGCACCAGGCTGGGAAGACTGAATCTGCAATAGGTAAGCAGCTTGGTTTGAAGAAATCAACTGTGGGAGCAATTATTAGGAAATGGAAGACATACAAGACCACTGATAATCTCCCTCGATCTGGGGCTCCACACAAGATCTCACCCCGTGGGATCAAAATGATCACAAGAACGGTGAGCAAAAATCCCAGAACCACACGGGGGGACCTAGTGAATGACCTGCAGAGAGCTGGGACCAAAGTAACAAAGCCTACCATCAGTAACACACTACGCCACCAGGGACTCAAATCCTGCAGTGCCAGACGTGTCCCCCTGCTTAAGCCAGTACATGTCCAGGCCCGTCTGAAGTTTGCTAGAGTGCATTTGGATGATCCAGAAGAGGATTGGGAGAATGTCATATGGTCAGATGAAACCAAAATATAACTTTTTTGGTAAAAACTCAACTCGTCGTGTTTGGAGGACAAAGAATGCTGAGTTGCATCCAAAGAACACCATACCTACTGTGAAGCATGGGGGTGGAAACATCATGCTTTGGGGCTGTTTTTCTGCAAAGGGACCAGGACGACTGATCCGTGTAAAGGAAAGAATGAATGGGGCCATGTATCCTGAGATTTTGAGTGAAAACCTCCTTCCACCAGCAAGGGCATTGAAGATGAAACGTGGCTGGGTCTTTCAGCATGACAATGATCCCAAACACACTGCCCGGGCAACGAAGGAGTGGCTTCGTAAGAAGCATTTCAAGGTCCTGGAGTGGCCTAGCCAGTCTCCAGATCTCAACCCCATAGAAAATCTTTGGAAGGAGTTGAAAGTCCGTGTTGCCCAGCGACAGTCCCAAAACATCACTGCTCTAGAGGAGATCTGCATGGAGGAATGGGCCAAAATACCAGCAACAGTGTGTGAAAACCTTGTGAAGACTTACAGAAAACGTTTGACCTGTGTCATTGCCAACAAAGGGTATATAACAAAGTATTGAGAAACTTTTGTTATTGACCAAATACTTATTTTCCACCATAATTTGCAAACAAATTCATTAAAAATCCTACAATGTGATTTTCTGGAATTTTTTTCTCTCATTTTGTCTGTCATAGTTGACGTGTACCTATGATGAAAATTACAGGCCTCTCTCATCTTTTTAAGTGGGAGAACTTGCACAATTGGTGGCTGACTAAATACTTTTTCCCCCCACTGTATACTAATACAAATTAATTCAAGTCATTTCAATGATTTGTTAATTTCATTTTACCTACACATTTTAAAAACATAAGTTTATTTTATTAGGATAACCAAATAGAGAAAATTGAGTGACTGAACTTTTTAGAGGATTGTGGGTAATTCAACCTTTTTTGACTTTATGATTCTTATACACAATATTGTATGCATGTTTGATGAAAGAAAAGTATATTTCTATGTTAGTATTAAGCTTGTTGTGCCATGAGATGTAATGGATCATGATGAACAGATATCAAAACCGTGAGACAAAATTACGGTCAATGATGAGAGGACACATTCCCACAATCAAACTTTTAATAGTGGGGTCAAATACAGTATCCTACAATGCTTACTGTAAAACATCTGATTATGGTGGTGGATTGAGTGCTGTATTCAACATTGCCTGCCAAAATGGGTTAAACTGGTAAATTGTTAGATAGAGCAATGTTAAACATTAAAGTACTTCATAATAAGTGATCTAATTCTGCACCAGACAGGATTTTAAAGACCAAAATAGGGTTTTCAACCATTTCCGGTAGTGCGCCCAGTCCCTGGCAAGGTTTTGCACAACACTTGATTAAGTGGTGTTACAACACACCATGTCATTTTCGAAAGAAACTTCTCAGGATGTGTTTCAATACTCCAGCAAAATTAAGGTTTCATCTCCTTCACGTTGGTGGCAGTTCAGTTGCCACTAGTTTTGGTGTTACAAAGCACTTAATTTTAACAGTGTAGAGCAGGGATTATCAACTAGATTCAGCCGCGGGCCAATTTTTTCTTGAGTGGATGGTCGGGGGACCGGAACATAATTTCATAATTTGTAGACCGCAAATTGACCACAAGAAGCCCAAACAGATATGTTTGACTAAACCAAAATCATTTCAAACCTTGCTTACATTTGTATATGATCACATCGTGTCTCTCTATTATGTGTGGGACTACTTGAGAGCAAATTTCTTAAATTAAAATCACTTGGAGCTGTTTTCCTGTTGTTTTTTTTTACAGTCTTTTATGTCCAATAAAAATTCCACCCAAAATAAAAGTACTTCGGAGGCCAAATAAAACCACCCGCGGGCCGCCAGTTGGGGAACCCTGGTGTAGAGAAATAACTGAAGATGTGTGGGTGAGACGCTTCAAACCACACTATTTTAGTTTAAGGATGCTCTTCCTGTTTTGTCCCACATTTTCCCAAATTAAGAATTTGGAGTGTGGTAACGAATAACAGACAACATTACGTGATGCTAAAGTTTCTTAAAATTAGAAAACAGAACCGAACAAGTCTGACACATGCGGAAAGCTTACCAGCAGAGAGATTGAACAAACTCGTGGAGATCTGTTCATTCAGATCTTTTCACTGTTCACGTTAAATCACAGCCTATCAAGAGCCTGAAGCCAGCTACAACACATACTGTATACACAAAATAGTTGTAGTTCTGTTTGGGGTTGAGGAGAAACATGCATCACACACAAACATAGCAGAAACAAACATGCTGAAAGTGAGTGAGCTGCTTCAGCCAAAGGGTTATAAACAAAACACATGAGGGTGAAATTGAAGGAGTTTCAAAATGTTTATTAGATCACAGATTGATTGGAATGTTACATACACCTTTACAGAGTTCCAGGAGTCATTGCTGGATCTATTCAACTGTTCACCTTTATGGTATTAACTCATAAAATTCCATTGATAATATTATTAACTTCAGCAATGCGTAACGAAGACACAGGGAGTCAGGAAGCAGGTGCAGTCGGTGAGTTTAATATGACCGAACAGAGCGAATACAAGAACAAGAGTAGCATCTGAACATGAACACAGAAACAATACCGCCTGATGGGTGATACAACGGAGTGCTAGATAAAGGGGAAGTAATCAGGGAAGTGATGAAGTCCAGGTGTGCGTAATGATGGTTGCCAGGTGTGTGCAATGATGGGTTGCCAGGACCGGTGGTTAGTAGACCGGCGACGGCCCTGAGGGCGAGGAGGACGGACCCGAGGGCGAGGAGCGGGCCGGTCAGCGAAGGTGGAAGTCTTGGATGATGTTGGGATCTAGAATGTCGTCCACCGGAACTCAACACCGCTCCTCTGGACTGTACCCTTCCCAGTCCACCAGGTACTGGAGCCGATCCCCACGACGTCGGGGATCCAGGAGGGATCTGACGTCATAGGCGGGGCTTCCCTTGATATCCAGGGGAGGTGGAGGACAGCATCAGCCAGGGGACCAGGAACCACCGGCCTGAGGAGGGAAACGTGAAAAGAGGGTGAGATCCGATAGTTAGTGGGGAGCTGTAATCGGTATGTTACCTCATTGACCCTCCGGAGGACTTTGAATAGCCCCACAAACTGGTGGCTCAGCTTCCGGCAGGACAGGCGGAGCGGTAGGTTCCTGGTGGAGAGCCAGACGCGATCACCAGGATGGAACACGGGAGCATCACTGCGGTGGCAGTCCGCCTGCTCCTTCTGGCGGCAGACGGCGCATTGGAGCCTCACGTGTGCAGCGTTCCAAACCTCTCATCCACCGCAGGAGCTTTGGTCTGACTCGGGGTCCACGGAGCCAGGGCCAGCTGCTATCCCACAACGCACTGGAGTGACAAAGTGAATTTTAGGCGTACTCCGCCCAGGGAAGGAACTGGGCCCACTGCCGGTCATGGCAGTGACTCCTAAGGAACCTCCCCAGCTCCTGGTTCATCCTTTCCACCTGCCCATTGGACTGAGGCCGGTACCCAGAAGTGAGGCTGACCGTGACCCCCAGCTTCTCCATGAAGGCTCTCCATACCCGTGATGTGAATTGGGGACAACCATCGGAGACGATGTCCTCCGGAAGGCCATAGTGCCGGAAGACCTGCTGGAACAGTGCCTCAGCGACATGGTGAGCGGTAGGGAGACCAGAGACAGGGATAAAACGGCAGGGTTTAGAGATCAGTGATGATATCAATGGACAGATGAGACCAAGGCCGCTGAGGCACGGGAAGGAGTTTCCCTGCTGGAGCGTGCTGGGGAGATTTGGTGTGGGCACATACGGAGCAGGAGTTGACGTAGTGAGCGACGTCCTGCGTCAAGGCGGGCCACCAGTACTTGCGGAGATGGATTGAATGGTGCGGGTGATACCTGGGTGTCCAGTGACAAGGGATGCGTGTGCCCAGGACAACAGCCATTCCCTTACCTCCGTGGGAACATAGGTGTTGTCTCGTCATGGCATCTCCTTCTGGACCTCTTCTGAATAAGGTGCAGAGTGCCGGCTCATTCCATCCGCTGGATGCTGCCACTGTACGGAAGGTGAGGGCGTACTCCGCAGCGGTCTGTCCATCCTGCCGTAGTTGGAGTAGGCGCTCACCCCCCTCTCTGCCCTCCGGTGGATGATCGAAGTCTCCTCTGAACAGAGCCATGAACCTCTCATAGGAACCCAGCTCCTCCTCTCCGTTCCCCCAGACGGCCATAGCCCAATCTAACGCCCGTCCAGTCAGCAGGGAAATAACCGTGGCAACCTTGGACCTCTCGGTGGTGGGAGCCTCCCATCTGATGAGTGAAATAGAGGGAGCACTGGAGGAGGAAGCCACGGCATTTGGATAGAGTCCCGTCATAATTGTCCAGGAGGGACAAACGGGCATTGCTGACCTGGGCGGACTGCTGAATGGGCTGACATGCTGGCTCGACTCATGGTAGAGGATCCTCCGCTCGTTGGAGGTGACGCCTCTCGAGGAAGATCTAGACGTTGAAGAATGCGGAGGACCTTATCCATCGCCGTCCCCAGTTGCGCCAGCTGGTCGTGGTGTTGGCGAAGCAGATCTTCTTGTTCATTGACCATCTGGGAGATGTCTCGGTTGGCTTCTGCTTCCATTTTGTGAGGCAGTATTCTGTAACGAAGACACAGGAAGTCAGGAAGCAGGTGCAGTCGGTGAGTTTAATATGAATGACCATCGCGAGAATAAAAGAACAAGAGTAGTGTCTGAACATGAACACAGAAACAATACTGCCTGATGGGGGATACAACAAAGTGCTAGATAAAGGGGAAGTAATCAGGGAAGTGATGAAGTCCAGGTGTGCCTGATGATGAGGCGCAGGTGTGCGTAATGATGGTTGCCAGGTGTGCGTAATGATGGGATGCCAGCACCGGTGGTTAGTCGACCGGCGATGTCGAGCGCCGGAGCGGGGGAGTGGGAGTAGATGTGACACAATGAAAAGTATGACTTGCAAAACTTGTACACATTTATTATCTTCTATCTTCCCACTGTAATCTCCTTTGTTTGATTATTCTTTGTGTAAAAGGGGGTAAATAAATCCCTACATGCTTTTCCATTTCAGAAACATCACACAAAGATGACCAAGCTTCCCAAAACTGTCACACACTTGTTCACACTCTTGTCTCTGTAACTGAGTTAATAAGAATGTATCGTAAGCTCACTCCACAGCCAGTTTGAAATGTCGCGGATGGAGCTATCAAATTACAGCTTTTCGTTAGATAAAACCGTTGGAATGTTGTCAAGGAGGGCAGTTACGTGTGTTGCGAAGCAGAGGATCTATGGTTTGAGCCCAGTATGGGGCAGTTGGACAGTGGAGGAAGCAAAGCTGTTAGCTGCACACTGACCCCATGTCTTCAGTGTATTCAACATTTGTTTATCACTTTCATTGAACATTTACAGTGCCTTCGGAAAGTATTCAGACCCCTTGACTTTTTCCACATTTTGTTACGTTACAGCCTTATTCTAAAATTGATTAAATAAAACAATTTCGTCATCAATCTTCAAACAATACACCATAATGACAAAGAGAAAACAGGTTTGTAGAAAGTTTTGCAAATATATTAAAAACTAAAAACAGAAATACAGAAACAAAAAAACAACCAACATACAGTGGGGGAAAAAAGTATTTAGTCAGCCACCAATTGTGCAAGTTCTCCCACTTAAAAAGATGAGAGAGGCCTGTAATTTTCATCATAGGTACACGTCAACTATCCAGAATTTTTTTTTCTCCAGAAAATCACATTGTAGGATTTTTAATGAATTTATTTGCAAATTATGGTGGAAAATAAGTATTTGGTCACCTACAAACAAGCAAGATTTCTGGCTCTCACAGACCTGTAACTTCTTCTTTAAGAGGCTCCTCTGTCCTCCACTCGTTACCTGTATTAATGGCACCTGTTTGAACTTGTTAACAGTATAAAAGACACCTGTCCACAACCTCAAACAGTCACACTCCAAACTCCACTATGGCCAAGACCAAAGAGCTGTCAAAGGACACCAGAAACAAAATTGTAGACCTGCACCAGGCTGGGAAGACTGAATCTGCAATAGGTAAGCAGCTTGGTTTGAAGAAATCAACTGTGGGAGCAATTATTAGGAAATGGAAGACATACAAGACCACTGATAATCTCCCTCGATCTGGGGCTCCACACAAGATCTCACCCCGTGGGATCAAAATGATCACAAGAACGGTGAGCAAAAATCCCAGAACCACACGGGGGGACCTAGTGAATGACCTGCAGAGAGCTGGGACCAAAGTAACAAAGCCTACCATCAGTAACACACTACGCCACCAGGGACTCAAATCCTGCAGTGCCAGACGTGTCCCCCTGCTTAAGACAGTACATGTCCAGGCCCGTCTGAAGTTTGCTAGAATGCATTTGGATGATTCAGAAGAGGATTGGGAGTATGTCATATGGTCAGATGAAACCAAAATAGAACTTTTTGGTAAAAACTCAACTCGTCGTGTTTGGAGGACAAAGAATGCTGAGTTGCATCCAAAGAACACCATACCTACTGTGAAGCATGGGGGTGGAAACATCATGCTTTGGGGCTGTTTTTCTGCAAAGGGACCAGGACGACTGATCCATGTAAAGGAAAGAATGAATGGGGCCATGTATCGTGAGATTTTGAGTGAAAACCTCCTTCCATCAGCAAGGGCATTGAAGATGAAACGTGGCTGGGTCTTTCAGCATGACAATGATCCCAAACACACCGCCCGGGCAACGAAGGAGTGGCTTCGTAAAAAGCATTTCAAGGTCCTGGAGTGGCCTAGCCAGTCTCCAGATCTCAACCCCATAGAAAACTTTAGAGGGAGAAGAAAGTCCGTGTTGCCCAGCGACAGTCCCAAAACATCACTGCTCTAGAGGAGATCTGCATGGAGGAATGGGCCAAAATACCAGCAACAGTGTGTGAAAACCTTGTGAAGACTTACAGAAAACGTTTGACCTGTGTCATTGCCAACAAAGGGTATATAACAAAGTATTGAGAAACTTTTGTTATTGACCAAATACTTATTTTCCACCATAATTTGCAAATAAAATCATAAAAAATCCTACAATGTGATTTTCTGGATATTTCTTTCTCATTTTGTCTGTCATAGTTGACGTGTACCTATGATGAAAATTACAGGCCTCTCTCATCTTTTTAAGTGGGAGAACTTGCACAATTGGTGGCTGACTAAATACTTTTTTTCCCCACTGTACCTTATTTACATAAGTATACAGACCCTTTGCTATGAGACTCGATATAGAGCTCCAGTGCATCCTGTTTCCATTGATTGGAGTCCACCTCTGGTAAATTCAATTGATTGGACATGATTTGGAAAGGTACACGCCTGTCTATATAAGGTCTAACAGTTGACAGTGCATGTCAAAGCAAAAACCAAGCCATGAGGTCGAAGGAATTGTCCGTAGAGCTCCGAGACAGGATTGTGTCGAGGCACAGATCTGGGGAAGGGTACCAAAACATTTCTGCAGCATTGAAGGTCCCCAAGAACACAGTGGCCTTCATCATTCTTAAATGGAAGAAGTTTGGAACCACCAAGACTCTTCCTAGAGCTGGCTGCCCGGCCAAACTGAGCAATCAGGGGAGAAGGGCCTTGGTCAGGGAGGTGACCAAGAACCCGATGGTCACTCTGACAGAGCTCTAGATGGGAGAACCTTCCAGAAGGACAACCATCTCTGCAGCACTCCACCAATCAGGCCTTTATGGTAGTGGCCAGACGGAAGCCACTCCTCAGTAAAAGGCACATGACAACCCGCTTGGAGTTTGCCAAAAGGCACCCAAAGACTCTCAGACCATGAGAAACAAGATTCTCTGGTCTGATGAAACCAAGATTGAACTCTTTGGCCTGAATGCCAAGCGTCACGTCTGGAGGAAACCTGGCACCATCCCTACGGTGAAGCATGATGGTGGCAGCATCATGCTGTGGGCATGTTATTCAGCGGCAGGGACTGGGAGACTAGTCAGGATTGAGGCAACAATTAACGGAGCAAAGTACAGAGAGATCCTTGATTTTTTTAAACTGCTCCAGAGCACTCAGGACCTCAGACTGGGGCGAAGGTTCACCTTCCAACAGAACAATGACCCTAAGCACACAGCCAAGACAACGCAGGAGTGGCATTGGGACAAGTCTCTCAATGTCCTTGAGTGGCCCAGCCAGAGCCCGGACTTGAACCCAATCGAACATCTTTGGAGAGACCTGAAAATAGCTGTGCAGCGACGCTCCCCATTCAACATGATAGCGCTTGAGAGGATCTGCAGAGAAGAATGGGAGAAACTCCCCAAATACAGGTGTGCCAAGCTTGTAGCATCATACCCAAGAAGAAGCAAGGCTGTAATCGCTGCTAAAGGTGCTACAACAAAGTACTGAGTAAATGCTCTGAATACTTGTGTAAATGTGATATTTCCGTTTTTTATTTTAAATAAATGTATAAAAAACCTTTTTTTCTTTGTTATAATGGGTTATTGTGTGTTAATTAATTTGAGGAAAAGGCTGTAACCTAACAAAATGTGGAAAAAGTCAAGGGGTCTGAATACTTTCCGAAGGCACTGTATGTGCAGTATAAATATAAAAGGACTTCAGTTAGAGAATCATCAGCTCTGTCTTCCTGGCCCACCTCCAAATGCTTTTGATGGGTCATAAAGTTCCATCCGAGGGGCAAGCGGATCACATAAATGCTGACTAAAAGGTTTAGATCACGTGCATATCAACTACCACAACTTATAACACCACAGAGTACCAAATAATTAGTGATGTTTAAAGGGAAGCCATCAGCAGTTTTGAGGGCAATGTTGCAAGTCAAACCTGGGCAAATTCTGCTGACTACCATGGGCCTGTAGACTTCCTATGTGAATTTCACAGAAAAGGTGATTAATAGTCAATTGGAGGTTGACCTAACCCCTTGACATTTAAAGTGACTGCATAGAGTTTATGTGCAGGGACTGAGTATACCAAACATTAGGAACACCTTCCTAATATTGCCCTTAGAACAGACTCAATACGTCGGGGCATGGACTCTACAAGGTGTTGAAAGCGTTCCACAGGGATGCTAGCCAATGTTGACTGCAATGCTTCGCACAGTTGTGTCAAGTTGGCTGGATTTCCTTTGGATGGTGGACCATTGTTGATACACACAGGAAACTGTTGAGCATGAAAACCCCAGCAGCATTGCAGTTCTTGACACAAACCGGAGCGCCTGGAACCTACTACCATACCCCGTTCAAAGGCACTTAAATATTTAGCCTTGCTAATTTAACCCTCTGAATGGCACACACACAATCCATGTCTCAAGGCTTAAAATCCTTCTTTAACCTCCAAAGGTCTAAGCCATACTGTAGCCCATAGAAACACAATGAATAACACATTCATAAATGGAAAAAAATACATTCAAAAAATGAATAATAAGGAATAAGGTTTTGAAGTGTCTGTCCTATATCTAGGATATATAGGAAATATTTAAGTTTTTTTGGATACATATTTAACTCCTTATTTATTTTAGCAAAAAACTACCTCCATACTTCCATTTGTATGCGTTACCTTCAGACGAGACCCGTGCCACTTGTGGGGGTCATAGAGCAAAGCGGAGAACACCATCGTGTTTGTGAGAGTCTCATCTTTCCATAGAGTGGTCATATTAGTTAGTCAAACCATTCGAATGCTACAGACGTTTTCGTGAGAAGATCGATTTTAGGGATGTCTCCTGGCTGACAAACAGGGCTGTAGCTCTGCCATTTTCCACCGTAGATGGGGAAGGGCAACATAGGCGGATGCAGCGAATTGAGACAGATATATGGAAACAAAACAGATATATCTACCTTAAACTGACAGATTTTGATGTTTAAAAAAAATTATGTTCATTAGATTGATGGTGGGTCAATAGACTCTTATGGAGACTTGTCTCTTCCCCTTTATCTACACTGATTGAAGTGGATTTACCAAGAAACATCAATAAGCGATCATAGCTTTCACCTGGATTCACCTGGTCAGTCTATGTCATGGAAAGAGCAGGTGTTCTTAATGTTTGGTGCACTCTGTGTATATTACAGGCTACCTAGAACTATTGTTTTTCTTCTAGACAAGCAGTGGAAAAAGTGTCCAATTGTCATACTTGAGTAAAAGTAAAGATACCTTCATAGAAAATGAGTCAAGTGAAAGTCACCCATTAAAATACTACTTGAGTAAAAGTCTAAAAGTATTTGGTTTTAAATATACTTAAGTATCAAAAGTAAATGTAATTGCTAAAATATACTTAAATATCAAAAGTAAAAGTAAAAGTATAAATCATTTGAAATTCGTTATATTTAGCAAACCAGACAGCACTAACCAGACAGCACTTTTCTTGTTATTTATTCATGGATAGCCAGGGGCACACTTCAACACTTAGACATAATTTACAAACAAAGCATTTGTGTTTAGTGAGTCCGCCAAATCAGAGGCAGTAGGGATGACCAGGGATGTTCTCTTGATAAGTGTGTGAATTGGACCATTTTTCTGTCCTGCTAAGCATTCAAAATGTAACCAGTACTTTTGGGTGTCAGGGAAAATGTATGGATTAAAAAAGACATTATTTTCTTTAGGAATGTAGTGAAGTAAAAGTAAAAGTTGCAAAAAATAGAAATAGTAAAGTACAGATACCCATAAAAACTACTTAACTAGTACTTTAACGTATTTTTACTTAAGTACTTTACACCACTGTATACAGTTTCATTTTGGTTAATTAACTCTAGGAGTATAGCCTAGCCTGTAAAATATATGTTCGTTTTTTTGTCGAAAGCAACTTGCATTGAAATTGGTTGATCTAGCTGCGGTAATCATAAACACATGCACATACACTGGAAGATGGGCCACCAACCCCACCTCAAAAAAGTAAGCTATGGAGGTAACGCATCCCATGATATTTACTTTCTGCATCCCATGATGTGTAGTGCTCATGAGAGCAACACCACTAAAAACTATTTAGAACATGATTTGAAACTCAGATTTGAATCTCAAACAATTAAGTAATAGGCCTAAGTTATAGGATACACAACGCCTGGAAGAAAATGGTCTAGTTAGCTGAACAAGGTGTGCCTTTTGCTAAAAGAGCTGCAAATAATGTTTCCTGTAAACAGGCTATTAAGCCTTGCCTCTGGCAGCTGCGATCTTATGATTAGAAATGAACGTCCGTGCGCATGAGCCGTTAGGCTACTCTCCACCCATTGCCGAACAAATATAAACCCACAAGCAATTTAACGTAAAACAACACGGGCAGCGCCACTTGAAATAGACCTCTCCTCCAATGACTGCTTAGCCTATAAGTGGACAAGTGACAGGATACTGCGGATGCTTGCTTTCTAGACACACATGCTACGCACAGTCTTTTGAATGTCACCTACTTATTGCAACCGAACAGCGGAGTGACAGCCCTCGGAGAGAAACTTATTTGGCTACATTATTGGTGAGTATAAAGCAACTTCTTGTTCCTCTTGTGGTTTTCAGAATTTGACAATTAAAGGGCTACTACTCTATGATGGTTTTATGTTCCACTTGTTTTAATTTCATAACTGGTTTTAGTATAAAGCACATGTGAAGCAGCCTAACCAGTCAGTTATTCATTGCAAGTTATGCAAGACACAGAACTGTGGTATTTTCTGGTTGCCTAGTCGGGCTATTGCATAAGACCTCTTTCACTGTGGTCTATAATAACTTTATGTAGCCTACATGGATAAGGCCTCACTAAATCAAATAACACTGCTCTTGAAGTGCTTGAAATCTACTTTTGTGCTAATTTATTATATAAGTATGTTACTTTTATGTTAGTGTATGAACTTGTGAAGGCCTACAGAAAAACTACTTTTATACTGTATTATTTCAGAGATTTAAATTAAATTTGAGCCATCATACATGATTTCTAAAGTACCATCTCTCAAATTACAGTACAAAACATAGACTCCTTAGGGTAACGATTCACGCCATGGTTATCCAATTCTTGGATGTGCTCTTGCTCCACAAATTAAAGGCCACTGTCTGCTTTTTTTCACACATACAATGGTCATTAATTTGACGCAGCCCAAGTTGTATCAATATTGACTTTGATCTGTCAGCAGACATGCTGTAACATTGCTGATCCATAGTGACTGTTTTGGTCCTGTCTGTTAACTCCTGGTCTAATATGTTTATGTCAGTACAAGTATGTAATGAGTGTTAAATGCTGAAATGAAACAATACTTTAGAACTTCTGATTCAGTGTGGTGGATTAATCTTTTTGGTTGTCTTTTTTGCAGAATATTGTATATCATCAACCACCTGCTGAGGCTACCACACAATGGATGTCCTTTGCATATTATCCCAGTGTCTAAGAAAACTCTCAAACCAGCTCTGTAAACTTAGATAACAATTATTGTTTTACCCTTCCCTTTAGCCTCTTATTGACCAGAGCTCGGAAAGGAGTAAGAAAATAGCTATATTCTTTGATTTGAGGCAGGACACCTGAAACATTTATTTATTGAATCTCAAAGAAGCAATATACCTCATTATTTATTAATCATATAATCTTGGAAAGCATTGTTAAGTTATTATGAAACTATCCTAATATTTAGAATTTAGTTTTGAGATTCAAACACAAGTTTTTTGCAATGGAATCTACCACTATAGCATCTCTTGCAGCAGCCACCACTTTAGCTACCGCGGCCTATTCGAGCGATATGTCAGGCTACCTGTGGCTACTGATCCTGGGCTTTGTTATTGCCTTCATCCTGGCCTTCTCTGTGGGGGCCAATGATGTGGCCAACTCATTTGGCACGGCGGTGGGCTCTGGCGTGGTCACCCTACGGCAGGCCTGTATCCTGGCCACTATCTTTGAGACGGTGGGCTCCATGCTGCTGGGGGCCAAAGTCAGCGAGACCATCCGCAAGGGCATCATCGACGTGAACATGTACAACGGCTCCGAACACGTGCTGATGGCAGGCTCCATCAGTGCCATGTTTGGTGAGTGCTTATATGATGGTCACTGTTAGGATTTCAGAAACTCCTTGCATGCTATGTTGATTTGAAAGGTCTCAAAAGCATTTATTGATATCCTTTTGAAAAGGGCAACAAATGAGGACTTTGTTCATCCTTGTGTCCTACAGGTTCTGCTGTGTGGCAACTGGCCGCTTCATTTTTGAAGCTCCCTATATCTGGAACCCACTGTATTGTGGGTGCAACAATTGGTTTCTCCATGGTAGCCAAAGGTCATCACGGGGTCAAATGGATGGAGCTACTACGCATTGGTATGTAAATGACTGTGGAGATATGCTGCAATAGGGACTATGCCGCAATAGTGACTTGCACAGACATTTTTATTGTGAGATGATAAGACTACATTAAAAGGGTGACATGCATGCTTATGACAAGTCTTACAATGCATTATATCTGTATCATAATGCATTATATATGTCTGTGTTAAGTAAAGTGTTAACGAATAGTGTTGGTCAGAGACTAGTTAAAATATGCTTTGAAAGGATTCTCTTTTAAAATACCCCTCTTTTCTCTCTGTAGTGGCATCTTGGTTCCTCTCACCTCTGCTGTCAGGCATCATGTCAGCAATTCTCTTCTATTTTGTTCGAAAGTTCATCCTGAATAAGGTAAGAGGGCTAAACCTGTAATTCACTCTTGTTTTTAGTGTTTAAACTTTCCTCTGGGAGTGAATGTAGAATGATAAAATGACTGTTTCAACACAACATGGGGAGTATCTGAGGAATATATGAAATAACAGTGATATTTAAGAAGAGATCCTTAACTATGTACTCCGAGCCAGATATTACCCATCCTGTCTTCCTCAGGAGGACCCTGTTCCCAATGGCCTGAGAGCTCTCCCTGTCTTCTATGCTATCACCATGGCCATCAACCTGTTCTCCATCATGTTCACTGGAGCCCCCTGTGAGTACAATACACACTCTATCACGATGCACACATACACACCACCTACTTCATCCTCTCAAACCACTCTCTCACAGCACTAATGCAGGGACCATTGACACCCCTGGAGCACGCTTGATGCCTTATAAAAAAGTGTCACTGGAGGCACCAAGGAGTCTGCTTTGATGACATCTCTAAATATTTCACTCTTATGTTTTGTCATTCAGTGTATTTAACAACCTGAATCTCAGAAAAGCAAGCCTACCGCTGTCAGAACTTCTGCAATGACATTTCTTATACTGTGTTTTGGAATACAATTTTCTTTTCAAGTTGAATGAGCCACTGAGAGAAATATTAAATGAGAAATGTGTGTTTCACTTGCAGGGCTGAACTTTTCGAGAAGTCAACTGGCCTGGGATTAATACACACAATAACCCCTGCACACAGCACACATACAGCACACATAGACAACAATATGTAGGCTATTCTGTATGGTATTGCTAATTTAGCAGGACAACATTTTTTACCACGCTCGTTTTAATGCTTGCCCACATACTCTTTTCACATACTCTTGTCCACTTTTTCTGTTTCTCAGACACTCACAGTATCACAACTAATGTTGATAATCTCATTCACTCCAACAGACACACATAATCAGAACCACACAATTTTGTGTAGCATCATTTAGAGCAGGGCTCTCCTACCCTTTTCCTGGAGAGCTACCGTCCTGTAGGTTTTCACTCCAACCCTGTTCCCGGAGAGCTACCGTCCTGTAGGTTTTCACTCCTACCTTAATCTAGCGCACCTGTTTCTAATAATTAGCTGGTTGATAAACTGAATCAGGTTAGTTACAACTGTGGTTGGAGTGAAAATCTACAGGAGGGTAGCTCTCCAGGAACAGGGTTGGAGAACTCTGATTGACGAGATAAGAAGTGTTCTTTTGGGAGCCTCTTGCTATATCTATGGCAGTAGGAGATTCATTGTCACTACATTACAGCATTTTCCATCCTGTATATTTGCATTATTCGTCTCTGCCTTTGGCTGTAAATGGTGTTTTGCTCCCTCTCTCTTACTTCTGTCAAGTCTTCATTAAAATAGGCAGAGCTAGACATCTTATTTTGCTTCATATACCACTATGAGACACTTTGATAGAGCATCTCTTAATTAAATGTACTAGTTAGCCATACGTTAGTCTATTACATTTCATTCTCTACCGGATTAAACAGGTAAGTATTTGATGAAAATTGTGTTACTAACCATATAGTATAAACATATGTTAATAAGTAAGAAACAAAAAAGTAAAAACAATTACTAGTGGTTGGTACATAGTAATGCACTGGCCTATTTTAAAGTGACCCTAAATCACATAATCACTGTGCCACAGCGCCTGTCTGACTCCCATTATCTGTTGTGCGGAGCATGTACTCTGTCTGATACTGCTAATCTCTGAGGACGTACACAAACAGTTTAGCTGGAAGTTCAAAAGTTTTCAAGAAATCTACCACGTGTCTCCCATCTCATGTGATTATGAAGTAGGCAGGGGCATAGAAACTACCATCAAAGGACAGCATTTGGTTTGTAGTATCCTAGTGATTATCTAAAATGACTTTGAAGGCACAAGCAATAGTACACTGAATAGTGTACTGGCCATTTGCATAACTTAAATGATAAGGTCACGTTCTACTTTATTCAAATTACTGAAGTATGTACAATTTCTAATTTTAGAAAATGCATCTAACCCAACTACGAATGTAAACTGAGACATGTTCGATGTTTTGGACAGAATTTTGTTGCTATGACTGTGATATAATACAGTGGGAAATGTTGACATTCCCATGGCAGGTGCTGTGTATGATGACCTTGGATTATGTGGAGGGTACATGCTTTAGTGAAAGCATCCTCTGAGCATTCTGTTCCTCATTCCCTTGTCCTGTACATAGTGCTGGGGTTCGACAAAATGCCATGGTGGTTAACACTGCTCATCTCGCTAGGCTGCGCCCTCATCACAGCCATGGTCGTGTGGTTCTTCGTCTGTCCACGGCTCAAGAAGAAGATCAGGCGTAAGTGGCATTGCTGTCCTTTTTCATTCATTTGCACAAAATAAATACTGGACTTCAAACTTGTGTTGATTTAAAGGGAATTGACTGATATGAAGATAATCCTGATTGCTCCATTTCTGCCTGTTTGTCAATCAGGTAAAGTGGCCTCCAGCCCCTGTATGACTCCACTGATGGAGAAGACCCCTTCCAAACCTGCCCCACAGGAGCATCCCTCCACAATTCATCCTTTTGACTCTGTTCCCCAGACACCGCCAGCCTATGCGAAAAGGGCGGCCTTTAAGATTGGAGGCTCAGAGGAGGCTGATCTGGACAGCAACATGGACACCAAAGACTTAGAAGCTAGCAATGGTGAGATCCCCTTACTTTGTTGCAAGTGACTAGTGACCATTTTAATTAGGGCACAAGACATTATTTGTAAAGGTATACATTTTATATAGATAAAGTATTATAATATTATTACATTACTATAATAAGTATTATAGTATTTGTACACTCATCATTATTGTTTGAACTGAATGTATTATTGCTGGTTATCCTTCTTAGGTATTAATGGCATGGGCCCCATGACCATCACGGACCCACACAGTGGTCAGGCTCACACTGTACACAAGGACTCAGGGCTCTACAAAGACCTGCTGCACAAGCTTCACCTAGCCAAGGTGGGTGACTGCATTGGTGACGATGATGGACGGCCCATACGGCGGAACAACAGCTACACGTCCTACACCCTGGCCATCTATGGCATCCATGGGGACCCCAGATACAAGGAGGGAGATCTAGCAGATCAGCGGAAGAGATTGCGGCATGACAGCTACAACAGCTACTGCTCAGCTGTAGCAGATGGTGGCACAGTGGCTAAGGAGGAGGCAGGGGCTGTGGGGCTGACACTGGAGGCTGGCAAGGATATACTTCTAGAGGAGGATGAGCTGGAGGTGGACCGGCCAGAGGTCACACATCTCTTCCGGTTCCTCCAGATTCTCACTGCTTGTTTCGGCTCTTTCGCCCATGGAGGCAATGATGTCAGGTATGCTAGGATAGAGAATATAGAGAAAGAATTACTGTCTGTGTATTATCATAGGCTGATTATAGGCTGTTATCCTCTCACAGTAATGCGATTGGTCCTCTGGTGGCCCTGTGGCTCGTGTTTGAGAGTGGCTCTGTGGTGTCCGATGCCCCCACACCCATCTGGCTGCTGTTGTATGGAGGAGTGGGCATCACTGTTGGGCTCTGGGTGTGGGGACGCAGAGTGATCCAGACCATGGGCAAGGACCTCACCCCAATCACCCCCTCCAGGTATGCCATGCACTGAAACTATCACCCCCTCCAGGTATACCATGCACTGAAAGTAAATATCTGAGTTTTACAGAAGTCTTTGGGCCAATACAACAATATATCACATTGTTCAAACTCCCAATGTTTATTCAGTATGAATATCATTCACTGTACTCTTGTTTCTTATTACACAGTATACTGTATAACCTCTTGCGAATCTTATTTGCTTCCTCCAGTGGATTTAGCATTGAACTGTCCTCAGCACTCACAGTGGTAGTGGCCTCCAATATTGGTCTCCCTGTCAGCACAACTCACTGCAAGGTAATTCAAGTTTAAATGTATAGATGAGTCTGTCCAATTTCTTAGCCTAACGAGAAACTGTCTATAGTGCTATAACACTGTTATAAAATATTTTGGAAAATGTGTGTTTTATAACACCATACCGGAGGAGTCGCATGACACGTTAATAAGTAACAATTCATTCATTCATTCATTGACCAGTGTGAAACGGTAGAAACCAGTGTGAACCTGTGCATAGTGTTGAGTAAAGTTTCTGTTATGCATTCTCAGGTGGGCTCTGTGGTTGCTGTTGGATGGCTGCGCTCCAGGAAGGCTGTTGACTGGCATCTGTTCAGGAACATCTTCATCGCCTGGTTTGTAACCGTCCCCATCTCTGGGCTCATCAGTGCTGCCATCATGGCTCTCTTCACCTATGTTATCCTGTGAGGTTCGAATGGACCTGGGATGACCTTGCCTTCACCCCTGACGAGGGTCTACTACGCTGCAGCCGGGGATACTGTTGTTGCCTCACTGACCATAGTTACAAATTGTGTTGAAAAATATGTTTCAGCATGTTTATGTTATCTGTACATACCAAGTCCCGACTCTGTTATTTTGTTTCTTTATACACTTGTGTTTAATACACAGTATCCAGCATCATTGAAGTTGATTACTATGTAATGTTGATAATCTATCTATCATGTAATGAATTGTTTGAAAAATTGTAAAATGTCTAGTTTACAGCAGAACTAGGAGGTGTACCTCCAAAGGCGTTTCTAATTCAATTTTTGATTCAAAATAAAATGACATTACCAACCCATTTGTTGTTATAATGTCAGTACACATTTACCAGCAAGAAAATACAATGCAGTAAAAACGTCAATTCATTTTGAATAGTCAAATAATAGATCAATACCCTCTGTCATGGTTTGCGGAGGCACATACAATACAGAGACATTGAAATCCTCATAAAATCTAGATTATTCTAGTCTTTCATTCACTTAATCAAGGTTGCCATTCACTCTAGATTACAATGATAGAAACATTTATGCTATGTGCGGCACTTGGGTGACAAAAATCTATAGGATAATAATGAAATTGTGGATACCACTGGACAGTATTTAAAATGTATATGTAGGCTAGTGTGTGTGTGTGTCCAGATAATTTGACACTGGGTGGGACTGAGGTGATCTGCCGCACAGGTATGGAAGTATTTAGGGATGGAAAAGATCCAGGAGATGATACACACACTAGCCTACATATAGATTTAAAATACAATCCAGCATTTCATTGGCAATGAAATAGGCTATGCGATAGAGATTAGGCTATACACTACAACTATATTATTATATTGCAGTGTGTACAAACACAAAGCGAATTGAGCAACTGCAGGCAATTTCATAACCAATTTTTTAAAGAATGGCTCAGCAGCCTAATTATTAGCTATGCCTTTGTTGGGCAGTATTCACAAACCTATTTGACCTCTTGTCATTATATAATTGGCACCAAAGCCCAGCCTGCGAATAATACAGTCAGTGCTGGTTGAGGAGGAACAGTCTGGGGTTTGGACCATGGACACTGTGCTGAGTGTGTTCGTGGGGCGAGTGCAATACCGCATGTGCAATAAAATAAAGCATTTCTTAGCAGATGCAGCACTGACATATTGGGAGGCTACATCCACTTAACAGAGTTTAGATTCTAGAAAACTATATCTTTGCAATAATGAAGTTGGCCAGAGCGGTGATGCTTCATCGAGTCAATAGAGAGCACTGTAAAAAAAAAAACGAACCTCGAATTTGACCTATAACACGGACAGAAGCGGAAGTAGTGACTGATTCGGTGCTTGTAGTTGGAGAGTGTTTGCCGGAACGGATGACCAACGCTTTTATTTACAAAAAGTACATCACGTATTGCTAAGTGTGTATTGATACAGAGGATTTCTGCTTAACGTTACCTGTATTTATTGTTCCATTGTTGAACAACAAAAGTGCGGTAACGTTAATTCAACAATGGCAGATGTTACTGCACGTAGCTTGCAGTATGAGTACAAAGCGGTGAGAATGAAATTGAACTAAGTTAGCTAACGTTAGCTTCTTGGAAATATGTTCACTGTTTTGTTGCGCCTAGGTAGCTAGTTCGCAGTGTCTAACGTTAGTTAGCGTAGCTGGACACAACCGTGTAACGTTAACTACCAAAACTGACAAAAGTTACGGGTTACTAACCAGCCGCGTTTGCACGACCAGTTACTAGCTAGTTAGCGAGATAAGTTAACTAACTAGTCTGCTAGTTAGACAGTTGATTGTCCAATGTTGGGAAACACGAATTCCTCAAAATAAGTAGTTTTTGGGCCTCAGTAACTCTGTATAATCAGCCAGCATAAGAATAACTTGGTGTAGGCAAGTTTACATTGCATTACAGTTCCTCCTTTTAACATTTGTCTCTTGTCCAATAATAGAACTCCAACTTGGTCTTACAAGCGGACCGTTCGCTCATTGACCGCACAAGGCGTGATGAGCCCACAGGAGAGGTGCTGTCCCTGGTGGGGAAGCTGGGGGGAACCAAGATGGGTGACAAGTCCCAGAGGACCAAACCTTCAATGCTGGAGGAGAGACGGGCAAAGTAACTACAAGTGCCTCTTCATGTCTATTTCCTGGTGCATGTCTGAATCACTTCTTGACTAACTAACCCATGTATGACTCTTCCCTCCACCTTTGTCTTTTAAACTGTGCAGGAGGAGGAAGAGAGATGAGGACAGGCACGACATGAACAAGATGAAGGGCTTCACCCTCCTGTCAGAGGGCATTGATGAGATGGTGGGCATCGTGTACAAGCCTAAGACCAAGGAGACCAGGGAGACATATGAGGTCCTTCTCAGCTTCATCCAGGCTGCCCTGGGAGATCAGGTCAGAGAAACAATCATTAAGGCACTTGTGCAATTATGCGTCTGTCTCAAGAGTCATTGATTTGAAAAGTTTGAAGAACACTATGCAGACAATATATAATGGTGGAATTAACAACGTTATATTCAAATCAATGATGACTTGAATATGCCTGTGATGTGTATCTGTCTCTGCAGCCGAGAGATATCCTGTGTGGAGCAGCTGACGAGGTGCTGGCTGTGCTGAAGAATGACAAGATGAGGGACAAGGAGAGACGGCGTGAAGTGGAGCAGTTACTAGGGCCTGCAGATGACACACGCTACCACGTGCTGGTCAACCTGGGCAAGAAGATCAGTGACTACGGGGGTGACAAAGAGCTCCAGAACATGGGTAAGGAAACAAACACAATGTTAAAGGAATGTTTACATCATGTTCACTCAACTCGACCATGCCTTCATTTCTAGGCTAGTATTATGCACTCAAACGAATACATTTTTCGTCGTACAGATGACAACATTGATGAAACATACGGGGTGAATGTCCAGTTTGAATCTGATGAGGAAGAGGGTGATGAGGACCAGTTTGGGGAGGTGCGAGATGATGGCTCAGATGAAGAGAGTGAAGGAGAGGAAGCAGACTTGGGCTGCACCCTGACGGCCAACGTAAGACCCCTCGTTCACATGACAACACACACCTGTGTTCATACTAAACTACTATGTATTTTTTAACCGTTGCACTAATAAACATGTATCTCTATGTTCCCCTGTAGCTTGGTGTGACAGGTGATGTGATGACTGCCAAAAAGAAGGAGCTGCACCCTCGTGACATCGATGCCTTCTGGCTCCAGCGTCAGCTCAGCCGTTTCTATGACGATGCCATAATCTCTCAGAAGAAAGCAGATGAGGTTCTGGAGATCCTAAAGGTGTGTGTTTATTTGTTTCAGTGTGTCTGCCTGTGTCTGTGTGGATACCTTGGGCTCTGACTGTCTCTGTGTTCCACAGACGGCCAGTGATGACAGAGAATGTGAGAACCAGCTGGTCTTACTGTTGGGATTCAACACTTTCGATTTCATCAAAATCCTTCGGCAGCATCGCCGGATGAGTGAGTAGCTGTCATTTTCACAACGGAGACAATCACAGCTTGCATTACCAAATTTGAAAGGTCACTCATAATCAATTTCTCTCCTCCTTCACAGTCCAGTACTGTACCATGTTGGCAAGTGCTCAGAGCGAAGCAGAGAAGGAGAAGATCATAGGTAAGATGGAGGCAGATCCAGACTTGTCCAAAGTTCTTTACCAGCTGCAGGAGACTGAGAAGGAGGATATTATTAGGGTAAGACGCCATCTTCATTGTTGCATTAATCACTGGATAAATCATTGTTTCTATACTGTGCAATATAAACTATATGGAACAGACTGAAATACATAAACAAATGATCAGCTAAACATTTAATGTTGGTTCCCTTGGTCTCAAACAATGGCTGGTGTTCATGTCTTTAGGAGGAGCGATCTCGCAGGGAGAGAGTGAGGAAGTCTCGCGTGGACAATGACTTGGAGTCTATGGACATCGACCATGGAGAGGTGAGGAGGAGAACCATGAATAATGCACTCATGAATATAGCCCGTCAACCCACTGTGTAGTCCACAGGCGATTTGCGCATACATTGCAAACATGACACACGTTGCAATGCCACTCACGCATTTAATATGAATACATTGATGCTAAATACTAACTTGAATCATTTACCCCCTCTCAGACCATGACCCCTAAACAACTGCTGGACCTGGAGGACCTGGCCTTCACCCAGGGAAGCCACTTCATGGCCAACAAGAGGTGCCAACTACCAGACGGCTCCTTCCGCAAGCAGCGGAAAGGCTACGAGGAGGTGCACGTTCCTGCCCTCAAGCCCAAGCCCTTCGCTGACGATGAGGTTTGTGTGTGCGCCTGTGTATGTGTTTTTTTTACTGTAGTCAGTACTGAGGCTTTTAGCAAGTGAATGGTCTCGTTTTCAAGAACTGTCAGCCAAGCCTCGTAATTGATTATCTGTGTTATTAGGTGCTGGTGACCATTGAGAAGCTTCCCAAGTATGCCCAGGCAGGTTTCGAAGGGTTCAAAACCCTGAACCGCATCCAGAGCAAACTGTTCAAGACTGCTATGGAGACCGACGAGAACCTGCTGGTGTGCGCTCCTACGGTTAGTAAATAAACCACGGTCAACTATAATACTTCTCTCCCAAGACCTCTGCTCAGCATGCTGTCATGTTGCATATGTTCGAAAGTGCCACTGTCAAACTTTCTTTGTTTTGTTTTCTAATTTATCCCTATGTATGGTCTCCCTCTGTCTTTTTCCCTGGGTGCCTCCAGGGGGCAGGCAAGACCAACGTGGCCCTGATGGCAATGCTGAGGGAGATCGGCAAGCACATCAACCTGGACGGAACCATCAACTTGGACGATTTCAAGATAATTTACGTTGCTCCTATGCGCTCGCTGGTACAGGAGATGGTGGGGAGCTTTAGTAAGGTGAGACTTGTTGTCCTTTCTATGGGGTCAGAACTCAGTGTTAGATGCTGTCAAGGGTTTGAATTGCCAATTAAGCTGTGTTTGTATAATAAATCATAATACGGCATAATGTCCTGTTGTTTGATCCGTTTTGCTTGTCTCCCTCCCAGCGTCTGGCCAGTTACGGCATCACAGTGTCTGAGCTGACAGGAGACCACCAGCTGTGTAAAGAGGAGATCAACGCCACCCAGGTCATCGTCTGCACCCCAGAGAAATGGGACATCATCACGCGCAAAGGAGGCGAGCGCACCTACACCCAGCTAGTGCGCCTCATCATCATTGTAAGTACAGACACTCTCAAACAGTCCTCTTGTGGACTTAATGCAAGATCCTTTGAGTGTTTAGTCAAACATCCCATTACTTTCCCAAGCATTTACATTCTTTAACATTCTTTTTAAAACTGTAGTTCTAAACTCCTTGGGTGTAAGTACTGTGTGTAACTGAGTGTGTCTTATGGTCAGGATGAGATCCATCTGCTCCATGACGACCGTGGGCCAGTCCTGGAGTCTCTGGTGGCCAGGACCATCCGCAACGTGGAGCTGACCCAGGAGGACGTGCGTCTGCTGGGTCTCAGTGCCACCCTGCCCAACTACGAGGACGTGGCCACCTGCCTGCGCGTGGACCCCGCCAAGGGACTCTTCTACTTCGACAACAGGTCAGCCAGGGCTCAGGAAGGAGGGACAATCTCTCCACACTCTTACTTATCATCCTACTTCAGGTTAACAGGTTTTGACTTGTGAGTGGTTGCATTGTAAGCAGAAGTATAATGGTATTTTCTGTCCTGTAGTTTCCGCCCAGTGCCTCTGGAGCAGACATACGTGGGCATCACTGAGAAGAAGGCCATCAAGCGCTTCCAGATCATGAATGAGATCGTCTATGAGAAGATCATGGAGCATGCTGGGAAGAACCAGGTGAGGCCAGCTCAGCCTAGTGCTATTATTATTAATTTTTTGTATTTTACCTCCTGTTTCTCCCCAATTTCGATCTTGTCTCATTGCTGCAACTCCCCAACGGGCTCGGGAGGCGAAGGTCGAGTCATGCGTCCTCCGAAACATGACCCGCCAAACCACGCTTCTTAACACCCGCCCGCTTAACCCGGAAGCCAGCCGCACCATGTTGGAGGAAACACAGTTCAATTGACGACCTAGGTCAGCCTGCAGGCACCCGGCCAACCACAAGTCGTTAGAGCGCGATGTGCCAAGTAAAGCCTCCCCGAAACCCTCCCCTAACCCGGACGACGCTGGGCCAATTGAGTCTAGTGTTCTTTAACCATCATCTGACTCCGCATTGCGACCAACACAAAACATGAGCTCTAGAAAATCCCAATGTCTGTTTATCAGAGGAAGAGCAACAGACAGTACCACACAATCTAGTATCCCTGTGCTAACTTGTGTCCGTGTTTCTCAGGTGCTGGTGTTTGTCCACTCCAGGAAGGAGACGGGGAAGACGGCCCGGGCCATCAGGGACATGTGTCTGGAGAAGGACACTCTGGGGCTGTTCCTGAGGGAGGGCTCGGCCTCCACCGAGGTCCTCAGGACTGAAGCAGAGCAGTGCAAGGTGAGCTCTAATGATTCTGACCTGGAGACTGATTTTAGCTGTCAGTCTATTTAAACTCTGGAAATGTCCAGAATTTTATGGATATCATTGAAAACCAAATCTTACCAAAATCTGATTATTTAAAAAAACATTTCCCTAAACATTACATCCATTTTTTTCATCCCCCAGAACCTTGAGCTGAAGGACTTGCTACCCTACGGTTTTGCCATCCATCATGCTGGTATGACCAGAGTGGACCGTACCTTGGTAGAAGATCTCTTTGCTGATCGCCATATCCAGGTATTTTCTTTGCTCTAATACAGTCAGTTATTGTTACAATGTCACCGGACCTGTTTCACTGAAAGGGCTCTGTCCGTCTGTTTCAGGTGCTGGTGTCCACAGCCACATTGGCCTGGGGAGTGAATCTGCCTGCACATACTGTCATCATCAAAGGCACCCAGGTGTACAGCCCAGAGAAAGGCCGATGGACAGAGCTGGGAGCCCTGGACATTCTACAGGTTAGTCTGCACTGGCAGGATTAGACTACTGAGATACATACACAGGGCTAGACTTCATTGTAGCACAGTGTAATTTCTTAGCTAAATAATCCTCAAAGTCTGGCCGTATTTGTGAGTTTGAATGACACCTCGCTGTGTTCAGATGCTTGGTCGAGCCGGGCGTCCTCAGTACGACACCAAGGGAGAGGGCATCCTGATCACATCCCACGGGGAGCTGCAGTACTACCTGTCTCTGCTCAACCAGCAGCTGCCCATCGAGAGCCAGATGGTGTCCAAGCTGGCGGACATGCTCAACGCTGAGATAGTACTGGGCAATGTGCAGAATGCTAAGGTGAGCGTATAACTGGAGTTACACCCCCCCCCACACACACACAACTCACCACTAATAACCATACAGACATGCTGTGGTGTGCTGTTGAGACTGCACTTTACCTGTACAGAAACTGGTCAGCTAGAATCATTAGTGCTCACTCCTCTCTCGTTGTCTCCTCATCAGGACGCAGTGAACTGGCTGGGTTACACCTACCTGTACGTGCGTATGCTCCGTAACCCCACCCTGTACGGGGTCTCCCATGACGACCGCAGCTCTGACCCCCTGCTGGAGCGCCGCAGGATGGACCTGATCCACACTGCAGCCAACGTGCTGGACAAGAACAGCCTGGTAAAGTACGACAAGAGGACCGGCGCCTTCCAGGTACACACCGCTCTACACATTCTCTGTTTGTCCAGGTTGATCAATGCAATGATGCTGACCAATTGAGAACTCTCTTCAAGATTCTAAGATGGTGAAAACAAAGATTATGTTATTGATATGAATGAGTCAAATTGATGTGCATGATGGATTATATTTTGGGCAACATTTTCGCATCCCTCCCTGAAGGTTACTGACCTGGGTCGCATCGCCAGTCACTTCTATATAACCCACGACTCCATCCAGACCTACAACCAGCTGCTGAAGCCCACCCTTAGTGAGATCGAGCTGTTCCGCGTCTTCTCCCTCTCCTCAGAGTTCAGGAACATCACTGTCAGAGAGGTATGCACCACTTTGGGATACTATATCAACTACTAAAGGCCACACATTTTTGGGGGGGAGCTTTTGGTTGGATCTACACAAAACTAGTTACTAGTAAAAGGCTACAGATACATAAATGCTCACGTGGGGATTTATTTCAGGAAGAGAAGCTGGAGCTGCAGAAGCTGCTGGAGAGAGTTCCCATTCCAGTGAAGGAGAGCATTGAGGAGCCCAGTGCCAAGGTATGCTACATGTGTCAATGATCAGACCTGGGTTCAAATACTATTTAGGGTATTTCAATTACTTTCAAAGACATTTGGAAGTAAGTATTTAGATGTTTTTTGTTTGTTGAAAAGACAAGCACTTAAATATTGGAATGTATTTGGAAATACACAAATACACTGACTCAAATACACTCCCATGCATTTAACCTAGATAGTTGAAATAAGAAGATACTTTCAAATAGTAGGCTATTTATAGGAAATCCAATAGAAGTAGTTGATTTGGGCCACATTATTAGAAAATACACAGAAATGATATTAAATGATCAAATACAGATATATATTTGAGCCTAGGTCTAACACTGATCAATGATATGGTACACCACTGCAGTATGTATTACTATGAACCAGTTCTGAGGTGTGTGTTCTTATTAAAGATCAACGTGCTGCTCCAGGCTTACATCTCTCAGCTCAAACTGGAGGGCTTTGCTCTGATGGCTGACATGGTCTATGTGACACAGGTAAGCCCAAGTCTGTTTATTTGATTTGATGTAAGTATGTTACCAGCCTCTGACTATTAAAGGTAGAATCCTTAGTTGCAACATCCAATTTTGGTTGTTATTATTATTATATATACCCATTGATTCTTGAAGAATATAACTTATCAATACCTCATGAGCTTAGTTCAACTGTTGTACCCCATCAGAACCCCAAATATAATCTTGTTTTACTCCAATGATTGTAAACAGCATAAATGTAAACAAACACTGTATATCCTCAACATGGTTAACTATCATTTTGATATCATGGATGGTCAGTCCTTCCATCCATAGCTCCATCTATGAATTTGAGTATGGTTGCATTTCTCCAGGCCCATCACTCACCTTTTGACCAAAACAGGCGGGGTGAATGCTTTATTGTTTCAACTTCTGATTCTAGCTTCAATTGTGTCCTTCCTCAGAGTGCTGGAAGACTGATGCGGGCAATCTTTGAGATCGTCCTGAGCAGGGGATGGGCACAGCTCACAGACAAGACCATGAACCTCTGCAAGATGATTGACAAGAGGATGTAAGTTAACCGTTGCTGTTTATTCCTAGTTTTCACTTATTAACACCTTAGTCTACAGTCCTAGTGAATTACATGACGAGGCTAGAATGAAATGTGATGTTCTTCCCTGTGTGAATGTGTCCCTCCTACACAGGTGGCAGTCCATGTCTCCTCTGCGTCAGTTCAGGAAACTCCCAGAGGAAGTCATCAAGAAGATTGAGAAGAAGAACTTCCCCTTCGAGCGCCTCTATGACCTCAACCACAATGAGATTGGTGAGTCTGCTCTGCAGTCCACTCCAAATGCCCCACCTCAGACTTGCACCCACTAACACTACATTCTCATTGATTCATTCCCGGTTGTTGATGTTGTCATTAAAGTCCTTCTGTCCCTCAGGTGAGTTGATCCGCATGCCCAAGATGGGGAAGACCATCCACAAGTACGTGCACCAGTTCCCCAAACTGGACCTGGCCGTCCACCTGCAGCCCATCACCCGTTCCACACTGAAGGTGGAACTCACCATCACACCAGACTTCCAGTGGGATGACAAGGTTAGTGGTTTCTATATGTGGATCTGTTTTAGTACCCTCAAGCTATAGTAGTTTAACAGGATTCAGATTACATTTGGTCTTTCTTACTGTGTAACACACTGTGGCCATTACAGGTGCATGGCTCGTCAGAGGCCTTCTGGATACTGGTGGAGGATGTGGACAGTGAGGTCATCCTACACCACGAGTACTTCCTGCTCAAGGCCAAGTACGCCCAGGACGAGCACCTGGTCACCTTCTTTGTGCCCGTGTTCGAGCCTCTGCCCCCACAGTACTTCATCCGTGTGGCCTCGGACCACTGGCTGTGTGAGTGACAATCCTCTGGCTAGCTATTATTAGTAAATGAGTTTTTTTTTTTTTTTTTATAGTTAAGAGCGTTGGGCCAGTAACCGAAGGGTCGCTGGTTCGAGTCCCGGAGCCGACTAGGCAAAAAAAAAAAATGCCGGCGTGCCCTTGAGCAAGGCACTTAAACCTGTTTTCTCCTGTAAGTCGCTCTGGATAAGGGCATCTGCTAAATATGTCAAATGTAGTTAATTAAACTGTATAAGAAAATATAGTTTAGAGGATGTTCATTGAAAATGTATCTCTCTCTCCTCCTCTCAGCCTGTGAGACCCAGCTGCCGGTGTCTTTCCGCCACCTGATCCTGCCAGAGAAGTACCCCCCTCCCACTGAGCTGCTGGACCTGCAGCCCCTGCCTGTGACCGCCCTCCGTAATGCTGCCTTCGAGACCCTCTACCAGAACAAGTTCCCCTTCTTCAACCCCATCCAGACGCAGGGTAAGACACACTCTGAGACTCTCTTTAAGTGTCACCATGTAGGGTAACAGTTTCTAACTTCACCCATCTGACCTCTAAGATCTATGTGGCCCATTCAATGACTTCGATCAGGCACATGCCTCTATATCTTTGGTGCTTAAATTGTGAATAAACTGTGGTATTGTCTGTCTTCCTCTAGTGTTCAACGCTGTGTACAATAGTGACGACAACGTGTTTGTGGGAGCCCCCACCGGCAGTGGGAAGACCATCTGTGCTGAGTTTGCCATCCTGAGGATGCTGCTGCACAACGCAGAGGGACGCTGTGTCTACATCACACCCATGGAGGCCCTGGCTGAACAGGTACAGTTATCAATATGGAGTGTTTTCAACTTTAAAAGTTGCTGAAGAAAAGTACCCACCCTCAAATATCACAATTATAGTTTTAATCATGTTTTGAGGCTATACATACTTTGTTTACAAACATTGGAATAAAACAAGCTTATATTTGGGGTTCTGGTGGGGTATGACAGATGACGAATATAAGTTATGAGCTTAGTTCAAGAATCAATGGGTACATTCATTTGGATGTAGCAACTGCAGATTGCCCCTTTCAACATAATGTTGTTTTCATCTGACTTCTAATTGTTCACACTGTTACCCATTCCTTACACCTCCGTTGACCATCTTCCTTTGTGTGTCTAGGTGTTTGTTGACTGGCACCAGAAGTTCCAGGATGCTCTGAATAAGAAGGTGGTGTTGCTGACGGGAGAGACTAGCACTGACCTGAAGCTGCTGGGGAAGGGTGACATCATCGTGAGCACCCCGGACAAATGGGACATCCTGTCGCGCCGCTGGAAGCAGAGGAAGAACGTCCAAAACGTCAGTCTCTTCATCGTGGACGAGACTCACCTCATTGGAGGAGAGAATGGAGTAAGGCCATGAATCCAAACTGATAAAACCTATATATACACCTGCCTAGTGCTTTGATTAGATAGCAACTATACAATACTTGTTTGACGTGAAGTAAAATACATTGATATTCACACTCATTGTCTTGCTTGCAGCCCGTGTTGGAGGTGATCTGCTCCAGGATGAGGTACATCTCATCTCAGATTGAGCGTCCCATCCGCATCGTGGCCCTCAGCTCCTCCCTATCCAACGCCAAAGACGTGGCCCACTGGCTGGGCTGCAGCACCACAGCAACCTTCAACTTCCACCCGAACGTCAGGCCTGTCCCTCTGGAGCTGCACATCCAGGTCTGAACCATGATTTTAATGTCCTCTCAACATGTTACATCATCATCAACCTGCCCTTATCAGATATAACACCAGTAAGGATTTGTCCATAAAATATGTTATTGTTTGGCTGGGTAATATCATCTTCTCAATTGAACCTCATTGTAATGGCTGTCTCTCTTCAGGGCTTCAATGTGAGTCACACCCAGACTCGCCTGCTTTCGATGGCCAAGCCAGTGTACCACGCCATCATGAAGCACTCCCCCTCCAAACCGGCCGTGGTGTTCGTCCCGTCCCGCCGACAGACCCGCCTCACCGCCATCGACATCCTCACCTTCTGTGCTGCTGACGTGGTCCCTCAGAGGTCAGACCCATAACCTCACCCTTTAATCTCTGAGTGGTGCAAGGGGTTAAAACTCTTAATAGGTATCCAATAATGATAGGTGTTGTAACCTGAGGTCTCAGAGCAGTAACAGATGTCCCTATCTCCCTGTAGGTTCCTGCACTGCACTGAGAAGGACCTGGCTCCCTTCCTGGAGAAGGTGACGGACGGCACCCTGAAGGAGACGCTGGCCAATGGGGTGGGCTACCTGCACGAGGGCCTGTCCACCACAGAGCGCAGGATCGTGGAGCAGCTCTTCAACTCAGGTACAACTGGCCACGCCATTAGACCTGCTGATGCCTAGTTAGAGGAATTATGGGGTGTGGTTGTTAAATGACATGCTGTGGCTGGTCCTCTGTCTGCAGGTGCAGTCCAGGTTGTGGTGGCTTCACGCTCCCTCTGCTGGGGCACCAACATCTCTGCTCACCTGGTTGTTGTCATGGACACCCAGTACTACAATGGCAAAATCCATGCGTAAGTAGCTACGACACTGGTTTTGGTGACGACTACATTTCCAAATCGTTACCAGTCAGAACCTCCTCCTGCCTCAGGTTGAGTGTGTTAGTGACCATGTCCTCTCTGTCCCCAGCTATGTGGACTACCCTATCTACGATGTCCTCCAGATGGTGGGCAAAGCCAACCGGCCCCTGCAGGACGATGAGGGACGCTGTGTCATCATGTGTCAGGGTTCCAAAAAGGTACATTGGCAATATCCTCTTTTACTCTCCCTCTCCATTTTCACTCCCTCTCTGTCTCGCACATTCCATCATTCTGTCATTTATAACCTACTCTCTTTTTGTCAAATGTAGGATTTCTTCAAGAAGTTCCTGTATGAGCCCCTGCCGGTGGAATCTCACCTGGACCACTGCATGCACGACCACTTCAACGCTGAGATCGTCACCAAGACGGTGGAGAACAAACAGGACGCGGTGGACTACCTGACCTGGACCTTCCTGTACCGTCGCATGACCCAGAACCCCAACTACTACAACCTGCAGGGTGAGACAGACACTTACAGCAATCTGACTGCTCTCTACTGTTGACACTCTTACAGATGGGCTATAAAGATGTTGGACGATATGCTTTTAAGTTGAAGTTGACTTATTTTCCAGACATACAGGAAACTGCCAAAATAAAGGAAACACCAATAAAGTGTCTTAATAGAGCGTTGGGCAACCACGAGCCAGAACAGTTCAATGCACCTTGGCATAGATTCTACAAATGTCTGGAAATCTATTGGAGGGATGCAACACCATTCTTTCACGAGAAATTCCATCACTTGGTGTTTTGTTAATGGTGGTGGAAAACGCTTTCTCAGGCACTGCTCCAGAATCTACCATAAGTGTTCAGTTGGGTTGAGATCTGGTGACTGAAACGGCCATGGCATATTGTTTTCATGCTCATCAAACAATTTTGACCACTTGTGCCCTGTGGATCGGGGCATTGTCATCCTATGGGGGCATAGCCATGGCAGCCAAAATAATATCCTGCCCAGCATTTGTATACATGGCTCTAAGCATGATGGGATGTTAATTACTTAATTAACTCAGGAACCACCTGCTTTCAATATACTTTGTATCCCTCATTTACTTGAGTGTTTGCTTTATTTAGGCAGTTACCAGTATATGTGTAGTCTAATGTTAAACTGCTGCTCTCCATCCCTCCCCTGCAGGCATGTCTCACCGTCACCTATCAGACCACCTGTCAGAGCTTGTGGAGAACACCCTGCATGATCTGGAGCAGTCCAAGTGCATCAGCATCGAGGATGAGATGGACGTGGCACCGCTTAACTTGGGCATGATCGCTGCCTACTACTATATCAACTACACCACCATTGGTGAGAACTACCACAACCAACTATCACTAAATATGGCTGTATCAGTCACATCACCTATACTGTGAACCACCGCATAGACTAAACAACTGTTGAAATAGAATACATCCATCATTGAGTTTATAACGTGTTGCTAGGTACAACAATTGTGGCGTTACTGACATATTTTATTTGTGTTTGTATCAGAGTTGTTCAGCATGTCCCTGAATGCCAAGACCAAGATCCGTGGATTGATTGAGATCATCTCCAATGCTGCCGAGTACAAGAACATCCCCATCAGACACCATGAGGACAACCTGCTCAGACAGGTAAACATACTAATGCACATCAATAATCATAATATGAATTTATAACCCACTCAAATACCCATGTAGAACTGGAGGAAATGGAAAGTGTGAATTCATTGCTCACAAATACTCATCCGGAAACACTTGTCATTAATCAAGTTATATATGTGGTATTTTCAGCTGGCCCAAAAGGTGCCACACAAACTGAACAACCCCAAGTTCAACGACCCCCACGTGAAGACCAACCTGCTGCTGCAGGCTCACTTGTCCAGGATGCAGCTGAGCGCTGAGCTCCAGTCAGACACAGAGGAGATCCTCAGCAAGGTGAGGAGGACCAGCTAACAGCTCCCTGAATGAGATATTAATAGATACTTGGTTGGAATCTTAGCTGTGGTAAATGGAATCTGTAGAGCAGTAAAGTAGTCTGCATATATTATGACAACATTTTGTGACGTTTTGGACTTAATTTAGCTGTTCGGGCACACTAAATGTTTTCTTGAGGCAAGCCGAAGTCTATGACCCCCCGTTGGCGATTGGTCAACAGTAGGGATTCTTCAATGAAGTGCCTGTTGTCATTCAACGAGAGACAACTCGTCCTCATGCAAAAAAAAATCCTTGAGAAATACTGCACCAAACATCCTAGTCAGATGCAAAATTGCGCAACTAAGATCTCTGCAAAAACGTGTAAATGAATTACAGATACCTTGAGTTCTCTTTCTGACTTTTGAGGATGTGTATACTGGCTATGGCAGGAATCATCAACTAGATTCAGCCGCGGGCCGATATATTTTCTTAAGCGGATGGTTGGGGGGCCAGAACATTATTACAAATAATCTGTAGACTGCAAATTGACCGCAAGAATCCCAAACATATATAATATTTGACTAAAACATCAATTTCAAACCTTGCTTACATTTGTATATGATCACGTGTCTCTCTATTATGCATGGGAATACTTGGGAATAGATTTCCCAAATTAAAATCATTTGGAGCTGATTTCCTGGTGTTTTATACAGTGTATTCAGACCCCTTCCCTTTTCCCACATTTTGTTACGTTACAGCCTTATTCTAAAATTGATTAAAATAATTTTCCCCCTCATCAATCTACACACAATACCCCATTATGACTAAGCGAAAACAGGTTTTTAGAAATGTTTGCAAATGTATATAAAAAATAAAAAACAGAAATACCTAATTTGCATAAGTATTCAGACCTTTTGCCATGAGACTCAAGATTGAGCTCAGGTGCATCCTGTTTCCATTGGTCATCCTTGAGATGTGGGGAAGGGTACCAAAACATTTCTGCAGCATTGAAGGTCCAAGAACACAGTGACCTCCGTCATTCTTAAATGGAAGAAGTTTGGAACCACCAAGACTGAGAAATCGGGGGAGAAGGCCTTGGTCAGGGAGGTGACCAAGAACCCGATGGTCACTCTGACAGAGCTCCAGAGTTCCTCTGTGGAGATGTGAGAACCCTCCAGAAGGACAACCATCTCTGCAGCACTCCACCGATCAGGCCTTTATGGTAGAGTGGCCAGGCGGAAGCCACTCCTCAGTAAAAGGCACATGACAGCCCGCTTGGAGTTTGCCAAACGGCACCTAAAGGACTCTCAGACCATGAGAAACAAGATTCTCTGGTTTGATGAAACCAAGATTGAACTCTTTGGCCTGAATGCCAAGTGTCACGTCTGGAGGAAACCTGGCACTATCCCTACGGTGAAGCATGTTAGTGGCAGAATCATGCTGTGGGGATGTTTTTCAGCGACAGGGACACGGAGAGACTAGTCAGGATCGAGGGAAAGGTGAACGAAGCAAAATACAGAGAAATCCTTGATGAAAACCTGCTCCAGAGAGCTCAGGACCTCCGACTGGGGCGAAGGTTCACCTTCCAACAGGACAACGACCCTAAGCACACAGCCAAGACAACGCAGGAGTGGACATTCAAACAGTGCAGCAACGCTTCCCATCCAACCTGACAGAGCTTGAGTGGATATGCAGAGAAGAATGGAAGAAACTCCCCAAATACAGGTGTGCCAAGCTTGTAGCGTCATACCCAAGAAGACTTGAGGCTGTAATCGCTGCCAAAGGTGCTTCAACAAAGTACTGCGTAAAGGGTCTGAATACTTACGTAAATGTGATATTTAAGTTGTTTTATTTAGTATAAATTAGCAAACAAATTGCTTTGTCATTATGGGGTACTGTGTGTAGATTGATGAGGGGAAAAAATACAATCTAATCCATTTTAGAATAAGGCTGTAATGTAACAAAATGTCAAAAGTCAAGGTCTGAATTCTTTCTGAGTGCACTGTATGTCCCAAAAAGAATATTATTTTTTGCTCCGAAAACTTGTGGGGCCAAATAGGCTGCCAGTTGGGTAACCCTGGCTACGGGTTCTCAAAATGGACAAACAGTACTATTGCCGCTTTTTTGTTCTCGTTCTTTTAAGGGACTATGCGAGCACACTCGTTTGGTTCGGCTCGGCGCCAGCCGAACTGAAGAATGCTGACCACTTAAGACTGATATGACATAGTGTTGAACTCATTGTGCTAGTTTTAAAAATCTGTGTATGGTTGTGTCTTGTCCAGGCTGTGCGTCTGATCCAGGCCTGTGTAGATGTGCTATCCAGTAACGGCTGGCTGAGCCCTGCGCTGGCTGCTATGGAGCTGGCTCAGATGGTCACCCAGGCCATGTGGTCCAAGGACTCCTACCTCAAACAGCTGCCTTACTTCACCTCAGAGCACATCAAACGCTGCACAGACAAGGTAACACATCCACTACTGCCTGTTATTCTATCCATTTGTAACACTTTCATTTACCAGACAAGGGATGGCCATCTTGCTCGGGTGTGTATCTTGAAGCTGATCTCTCAATGTATTTCTCAGGGTGTGGAGAGTATCTTTGACATCATGGAGATGGAGGATGAGGATCGTAGTGGGCTGCTGCAGCTCTCAGACACCCAGATAGCTGACGTGGCTCGCTTCTGTAACCGCTACCCCAACATTGAACTGTCTTACGAGGTGGCAGAGAAGGAGAACATCAAGAGGTGATTTAAATGGGGGCTGTTATAGGTATAGGGGATCGTTGTGGGGAAATAGCTTGACCAAATATAAAAACATCAGTTCCACAGGAAACTATCCCTTTGCTTAGGGGTTTGATAATGATAATGTTTTTACTAGTTACTACTACTGCCCAGTGAATCTATAGAACATTGAGAATGAGAGAGAAACGGAGTAGGTGAAGGTGTCTGATCATATCTTTGTGTTCACAGTGGAGGTCCAGTTTTGGTTCTGGTCCAGTTGGAGAGAGAAGAGGAGGTGACTGGGCCCGTTATTGCCCCACTCTTCCCCCAAGTACGTATCATCCCCACCAGCTTGTGTCAGAACTCCACTACTGATTCGTTCAAAAAGCCCAAACTCAACAATGGCCATGTTTAACATTTGATTGTTCTGTTATTGTTCCAGAAACGTGAGGAGGGCTGGTGGGTGGTGATTGGAGACCCCAAGTCCAACAGCCTGATCTCGATCAAGAGGCTGACCCTGCAGCAGAAGGCCAAGGTCAGTTAAATACCACACATCAATCTGATCTTGTGGAGCCAATGAATAACTGCAGCAACTGTATATATTTGAAAGTTCCCTACATATAGTGCAAAATTGTTGCAAATGGCTTGTAGGTGTAAAAACAAAGTACAAAAATAATCTTAAAGGTGAATGCCCTCTGTCAGCATTGCTTGGCCTCACTCTGTGCCCTTTTCTCCCACTGCAGGTGAAGCTGGACTTTGTTGCACCAGTGCTGGGCGTTCACAACTACACACTATACTTCATGAGCGATGCCTACATGGGCTGTGATCAGGAGTATAAGTTCAGTGTGGACGTGAAGGAGGCAGAAAGCGATGGAGACAGTGACTCAGACTAATCAGGGATTTATAGATGGAAAGGAGTCATTTCTCAATGCATACTGGGATCAGTAGGGATTGTTGGTTTTGCTTTAGATAAGGCATACACGGGTTAGCTGAGAACGTCACAAATGATGCGCACGCTTCAATGGAGCAGAGGTCTGTGTTGGGATTCTGGATGGCCAGATGGCTAGCAACAATGACAAGAAGCTACCATGTGGGGAATCATAAGTGGCTTGTTTCAGCTAGTTTTAACTTGTTCTTGATACCATGTCTTGTTTCGAGGTGTTTTGACTGTCATGTCTATGCTAATATGGCTAAAATTCACTAGCTAACCAACAACTGTAACTATGTATTTAAGACAAATGCTCATATAGTTTATAGTTTACAATCTTAGCCAACCCTATCTTTTTTGCCCATACTTGTGCATGCATCGGTTTTGTTGCTAAACAATCAAGTCACGTTTTTCCCCCTTGAATGTCTTTGGACTTATCTTCTCATGCATTTGAGGTAATGGTCAATATTTTTGTATGTCTACTATTGTTTTTGAATTGGGTTTAAATGTGAATTTACATAAGTTGAGAATAATGATGTATATAGTACCTAATTAGAGATGTGTACATGGGGGGGGGAAAGCATGCTTACTATTTTAGTGAACAGTTGTTGAATATCAAAGATATGTCTCAATTTGTCTACTATAACCGTTTCAACAACTGCAATTAAATGTGATTCATGGATTGACCTGCTAGGTTTTTTTTAGTAAAATGCTTTTTTTTACAATAAAAAATTAACAACATTGACTTGACTGTAAATGTAATGGTAGACTAAGCGTAATGATGTTGCCACGAGCAGCACCGCAGATATTGCGATGAGTGAGATGCAAAGACTTCGCTCTCACACACACACAGTATCTGTGCTTGTGCCTGGGTAGCCACAGGACCAAAACAGCTGAGAAACTCATGCTCTTCGTTGCGGAAATTGACCCACTATGCCATTTTACTTTGTGCATTTACGTCATAGAGCCGAGTCTAAGGACAATCATCCTTACGAACAATTAATGTAATTTCTTTATGCAATGGTGTTCAAAGCTAAGGCACTTTCAATCATAGCTTACAATGAAGTGCTTTCTTCCTCTTACAAGGTTTCTGGAAACTTTTAGCTGGCACCAGACCTAGACATCCAAATGTACCGAACCCCTCAACTTTGATTAAATAGTTAACATTGCCCATGTATACATTTTTTTTTTTATATTACAAAATGCCTTTGGAATATGTGTAAATTGTATTGTTATTTAAATACATAATTATGACAATAATACACATTTGGGACCCTTGAAGACCACATTCATTTATGAAGCACAAAACAAGTGCACAGGCAGGAGTCTTATCAGTATTACATGAGACCAAGAAACCTCCAGTTAAACTCATAACCACTAACTTAATTAAAACAGGAAATTGCAAGAGAAAGACTATCTAAACAAAATACATGACTATTTCAGTGCTGGTAGCACCCTTGATTGTACAAGGTAAATTCAGTACTGTTAAACACTGGATCTGGAAGTCCAAACTGGCCCAGCATACTGTACATTTTCTCAGACCTCAGACTGGTAGTTCCATACTGCTATCTCCCCGTTGTCACTGCAGGAGACAAGGAGCCCAGCCTCCTTGGGGTGCCAGGCAATACAGTTGACATCCTGGGTGTGGGCCTTGGGTACATGGGCAGACAGGGAGAAAACAGGCTGGTCTGGGTCAGCGGTCTCATCCTCCTTAAACACACGCACTCCGTCATCACCACATGCAGTCGCCAGGGCACCAGTCAACGGACACCTGAGAACAACATAAGTACTGACTTGGATCTGTGGCTGCATTTTATTAATATATATTTTTTATATAAAGCGGAGGATGCTCACCATGCAATATCATACACTGTCCGTCCATGAAACCCTGAAAGGGTGCAAACACATTTCCAAGCCGCGTCTGTGCCTTCTGTAAAAAATAAATAATAATTGGCCGTTTATCCTTACCTTCCTTTTCCCCACACATTCCTGCATCTATGGAGCATCTTGCTCACCCTGCCCACCTTCAGGCTGACATTCTTTCCAGATCTTCACAGTACGGTCATCACTGCAGGAGGCCAGTCTCTGGCCACTTGGGTCAAAGGTCAAACCCCAGACAGTGGCTGTGTGACCCTCCAGGGTTGCCCTGCACTCCCAGTCATCATCCTCTTCTTTATAGACACACACATTGTTGTCGTAGCTACATGAGGCCAGGAGCTGCATAGAGAACATAATTTAGCTTCAGTGGGGAAAGACACAATGCAGAGTACAGAATACTGAAACGATTAGTCCAGAGAAGCCTTGCAATAGCGTTGGGGTGTGAAAGGATTATATAATGTTGCTATTTAGTACAAGGAGTGAAACAGCATATGAAATAGGCAGTACCTCCTGTGTTGGGTGCCAGACAACATGCTTGACATCCTGTGTATGAGAGTTTACCACACTCACACACTCATACTCATCCTCCTCATCCACTGAGAAAGACAGAAACAGACATGGTGAGAGACTGTTCAAAACTACATACAGATACACAACAGATGAATGTTATGTGGAACACAAGTAATAACTTGTGAAACAAGCAATGTGATAAAAATGTATTTTATTCCTGTGTTAATGCAGCACTAACCCTCCCAGATCCAGACGCTCTTGTCTCTGCTACATGTGGCCAGCAGGTTACCGGATGGGGCCCAGGCCACACATTTGACCTCATTCTCATGTCCTTCCAACACAGTCAAGCACTGAAAGAAACAGAGACAGTGTGATGCTCTCAAGGGCCATATCTTACTATCATCATCATAAAGCGTTTGGTATGATGTCCGTGGTCGAGAAGCACAGTCCCCTCACCTCAAAGTCATCATTCTTCTTCTTCCAGATGCAGGTTGTGGCATCAAAGCTTGCTGAGGCCAGGTAGTTCCCACATGGGGACCATGCCACCTTTCTGACAGTTCTCTGGTGTCCATCCTGGAGCACTGTCTTGCATTCCCAAGAGTCACCTACACAGACAATCAAAGGGGGTAATTTGTTCTGGTTTCTGCAGGTACATGCTTCTGATAAGGTTATTTTCACACTTCTGATAAGGTTCATTTCACACAGTGGATTTGTGATATTTACCTTCCTTTCCCCATATCCGAATGGCCCGGTCACCACCACATGAGGCCAGCAATGTGCCCTTGGGGTTCCACGCAACATACCAACAGCGGGAATCTGGATGAGCGTTGAATTTCTGTAGAAGGGCCAAAGTGTCCTTCATTGCTAGCAAGCTTGCTATCTAGCGGCTACTTGCTGCTGGGAACTGATAAGCACAATGTGCAACCACCAAGCTAGTCGTAGCTATGAATTATATCAACAAAACCGTATCTTCAAGGGGATAATGCAAATATCATACATAGGAAAATATAAACAAGGAAGATAGCTAATATGCACTTAAAATATGATATTGTTATCCGGTATATGTAAATACATTTACCAACCACATTTTATTGAAAACGCTCAACCGCAACTTCCTACTTTTTCTTCCTCTCTGTATCTTTGTTAGTGCTGGCTGCCGATCTAAAGTCCATCTGGCTCCTTACCGCCCCCATCAGTACAGGATGAACATTGCATGTGTTTTCTGGACACCCGGTTCCAAATCGGCCAACGTGTAGCTGCACAATATCCCAGTAGGCGGCGGTAATAACCACAAAAGTACCTTGGTCTGCTGTACATCTAAAAAGAAGAAGTGATGAAGTGCAAAGAAGGGTGGTCCACATGCCAGTCCAGTTGGTGGCGGTAATGCACCTTAAAGTTGGTTGCCAACCGCTATATAAATCCACAGAAGAACAAGAACAAGAACAAGGAAGGAAACTATTTTACAGGAAGCTAGCTAGCGAATTGGCTGCCTTTTGTTTTTAGCTTAAGGGCTAGTATAAATCCTGATTTGGGCGTTTTAGATACATTTCTTGGCCAGATTGTGAGTATCATATCATCAGATTTTATTTATTATGCCAATTCACGTTACTGTTTTGTTTGAAGTGATTCAATTAGGATTTTAGACTTAGCAAGCTAACGTTATACGGTTAAAACTAAGTAACGTTAGATAGCTAACTTCTGCTGCTAACAGGCCTAGATCGAGATCTTAGCTAGTTAGACTGAAAATTATCGGTCTATTTTTGAGTAATTTATCATATCACACATTGGGACTCAACAGTTGAAACCAATTATACAAATAATGTAACCATTTGACCGTCACTATCGGTTTTGGTGAGTTGATTATAAGGGCGCATTGTCAAACGAAAGCTGTCCGTCCTTTGAGTGACATATCATAGATATACATCAGGCACTGAGTCCTGGTTGAAGACAAATAGGAAACTGAATGACAATGTATGCACCACCTGGTGCCACTGTCCCTGGAAGCCGACGAAGGAGAGGGGGTACCGCACTTCCCAAGCAGCCAGAGCGAAGCCTGGCATCTGCCCTCCCCGGAGCACTCTCCATCACGGCTCTATGTACGGCCTTGGCCGAACCAGCTTGGGTCCGAGTTCACGGAGGGACGTGTCCCAGACAGGAGCTTGGAGTGGCTGATGTCCTGGGATACATTGACCCAAAACTCATGGAGGGTAAGTAATGATTTTGTCAATAGTGTCTCGAAGCACCGAATGTGAAATCACATTGGCATGTTTACACATACGACCTGTGGTTTGTGTTAACTATCACGAACTTCTCCTAAAGATTACTGCGTGAACTCCCAGACCATCTTGCTGATAAGGGTCATTGCTGCCTTCTGCTTCCTGGGCATCCTGTGCAGCCTGACAGCTTTCCTGTTGGATGTCTTTGGGCCCAAGCACCCTGCCCTCAAGATCACCCGCAGATATGCATTTGCACACATTCTCACAGGTATGAAGGGGTTTGGGTGGTGAACAAGAGAGGGAATCAGCTTTTCAGCTGAGTGTGAAAACAATTGCAAGGCAAGGTAGAAACAATGGAAATCTAAGAATAAAATGTTTCTTCTTTCTCTGCCTGCTGTTATTTTGTATGGTTTCAGTGCTGCAGTGTGCCACAGTGATAGGGTTCTGCTACTGGGCCTCAGAGCTCATCTTGTCACTACAGCAGCAGCACAAGAAGTACCACGGATCCCTCATCTACGTCACTTTTGCCGTCAGCTTCTACCTGGTGGCGGGTGCTGGTGGAGCCTCCATTCTGGCCACAGCTGCCAACCTGCTGCGCCACTACCCCACAGAGGAGGAAGAGCAGGCTCTGGAGCTTCTCTCAGAGATGGAGGAGAGCAGTGAAACATATCCTGCTGATTATGACATTGCCAACCAGTTCCAGCCGCCTCCTGCGTACATGCCTTAATGTAGCCAGCCCGGCCGCTTCTTTCTCTTACATCCATGCTTCTCTATGAGCACCACTATTGGCCTCATAACAAACATACATACATATACAGATATGTGATCCAATAATTGTACCAAATGGAAATTCTCTGCAAATAGCCTACTCTCCTTTCCATAATCAACATACACTAATGAACACACTTATTTCTTGATTGTGGGTGCTTGAGTGCATGAAAGCTTCCTTTTACGATGGCAGAGATTCAATACTTGAATCTTATTTTCACCACTGAAGCTTTTAGCAATTTACATGTAAATGGCATTAAGGACATGATCCTTACATGTAAAGCAAGAGAAAGTGGTAATATATGGTGTGTTAATTCATGCACTACTGTGCGGTTTGGGTCTACACCTGGTTTTTGAATGACGAGATATGGGTTGAGACTCAACTTGGTATATGACAGTCATGGCTTGACAAAGGTCAAGTTTTGAACAGAGTTTGGAGTTCAAGTCCATTACACAAGGACCTTAAGGGACATACACAGATGTATCATTCTAACAGCTTTTTTGTTGGTAGAGTATTTAATTGTCTTAAAATATAGTTCAATTTATTTTTGTAAGGTAAGAAAATTTGGTGTTTTGTTTGTTCATTTACATTTGTGACTATGAAATTTGGCCAAAAGAATAATGAAATTAATTACATTAAATTGTTTCAATTTATTTATATCATAGGTAAAGAATCCAAGTAGTACATCTCTCCATAATAGTGTAACATCTTCATAAATGTGTTCAATTATAAATCTACTGATGTCTTGTCACAGATTTCTTACATGAATACAATGCCAAAAAAGATGTAACACCGTTTCTGGGTGGTCATTACAAAAGGTACAATTTGAATTTGTTTTTCTTGAACTTCTTCATATAGTGGTTGGCAGGATAATATTTATAAATAATTTTAAACGAAACTTCCTACATTTTGTTAATAAGTAGGTATGTGTGTAGCAGCATCCAAACGTTTTCCCAACAGATATTATCAATAAAACATTTCCAATAGGGCATGACATTACAACATCCCACTGAAACAAGGCTTGTATAGCTCTATTGTTGTTGAATAGACCAAAATAACAAATCTTTCCTACTGATGAGTCAACAGGGTTAATCGGTAGGTATGTTCTGAGGGTCAGGTCTTGACACGTTCCTGAATAATAAAGCAACACCTGAGGGAATGGCATCTAAAACAATTGCAAAATCTTTAGGTGTTACAGGGATCTTGTAAAGTGATAAGAATTCATTATAATTAAGTAAAAAACGTCACAAAATGGCGTCATAATATATGCACTTACTCTTCCGAACTGTTTCGGCTGGACTCAACTTGGTATATGACAGTCATGGCTTGACAAAGGTCAAGTTTTGAACAGAGTTTGGATTTTCCACAGTGGCAGTAGTATTTGGCCCTTGGTTTGAAACTTTAAATGCCCACTGAACATCCAAAACTTGGTGACTTGCCTGCCATGTGAATATTATTTAACATTTTATCAGTTAAACCCAATAAAAGGCACCAAGATTACATAGACACTGAATTGTGGACATTTATTTTTCAATTGAAATGGACCATTATGTATTAACTGCCTGTCCCTGGTGTGGTAAATGTTTTTTTTATATGTGTATGAAAGGCACTGTTTTGCATTTTATTTAGTCTTGCAGTTGTGAACTTGGAAATTAATAGGTTTTCAATATTCTGTAAGATTGGTTCGTCATGGAAGTAAAAAAATGTTTTACATAAACATGGCTAGTGATTGAGGCACTCATTGCTGTGAAAGAAATTGATGGAAAACCATGAGAAATGTGAAGTGTCTCATCATTTTGCAATGCACGTTATTCAAAACGTTCCTATGTTGGACAAATAGAGGAACATTATTTTCTCATTATAACAATGGGCAATATGGGTAGAACTTCATTGTAGAATCATCTATCCACAATGCATTGGTAATTTCATAAATTAAGTCATTTCACTTAAATATACACAACTGATTGACAACTCTTATTTGTACTTTGTGATTACTTGGCTTGAGTTATGTGACAGTAGTGTGTTGTCTGTGCATGAGTTCTTCCCCCTTGATCCTCAAGATTGTGAGAATCTGATTGTAATCATTTGGGATGGAATCCTACACACACCTATCAACTTGTGTTCAGATTCAGCCCTGTACTGCTTAACGTGGTTAATAATGTAGTTGTACCACTGGTGATTTGTTGCTCTATTGTTTCTTTTATTTTAGCCTTTCCCCTCATTGCATTGTTGCTTTACTTTCATCAGTCTGTAAACATGTATGGTGGAGTGTTTATACAAAAGCTGGTCATATTCGAAATAAAAAGAAATGTCCAATTTTGTTTTAGATAATTGCTTTCTGCAAATGTAGGCTCTTACCCGGCTCCACGAGGGTACTAAAGGGGGCATGCTTCAGTTCGGCTAGCGCCTAGCCTAGGCGAACAGAACAAGTGTGCTCGCATACTCTCTTAAAAGTCCTTAGCTTGAAAAACGAGAAAAAAAGCGGCAATAGTACTGTTTGTCCATTTCGAGACGCCGTAGCCAGTAATACGCTTCCTCAAAATAGTCAGTATTGATTTAAAATAACTCAAGAAATCTGTAATTAATTCTGACGTTTTCGCCGAGGAGATCTTAGTAGCGCAGTATTTTCAATGAAAAAATGACGACGAAGGGGCATAGACTTTGGCTTGCCTCGAGAAAAATCATGTGTGCCCAAACAGCCGACAACCCCCTTTTTATTATTATTATAAAATATGTTATTATTAAAAATAGATCAATACAAAAAGTATATGGTGGAACACAAGTGTATATATAAAGAATATACAAAGGACATTTGGGCTAGGGGTACAATATCACATTGCACAAGGACCTTAAGGGACATACACACATTTATAATTCTAACAGCTTTTTTGTTGGTAGAGTATTTAATTGTCATAAAATATAGTTCAATTTATTTTTGTAAGGTAAGAAAATGTGGTGTTTTGTTTGTAAATTTACATTTGTGAATCTGAAATTTGGCCAAAAGAATTAAATTAATTACATTAAATTGTTTCAATTTATTTATATCGTAGGTAAAGAATCCAAGTAGTACATCTCTCCATAATAGTGTAACATCTTCATAAATGTGTTCAATTATAAATCTACTGATGTCTTGTCACAGATTTCTTACATGAATACAATGCCCAAAAAAGATGCAACACCGTTTCTGGGTGGTCATTACAAAAGGTACAATTTGAATTTATGTTTTTCTTGAACTTCTTCATATAATGATTGGCAGGATAATATTTATAAATAATTTTAAACGAAACTTCCTACATTTTGTTAATAAGTAGGTATGTGTGTAGCAGCATCCAAACGTTTTCCCAACAGATATTATCAATAAAACATTTCCAATAGGGCATGACATTACAACATCCCGCTGAAACAAGGCTCGAATAGCTATATTGTTGTTGAATAGACCAAAATAACAAATCTTTCCAACTGATAGGTATGTTCTGAGGGTCTTGACACGTTCCTGAATAATAAAGCAACACCTGAGGGAATGGAATCTAAAACAATTGCAAAAATCTTTAGGCGTTACAGGGATCTTGTAAAGTGATAAGAATTCATTATAATTAAGTAAAAAACGAACAAAAACGTCATAATATATGCACTTACTCTTCCGAACGGTTTCGTCTGGAAGCATAAGGACGCCAAAAATTTGCCCCCTCAGTTCAAACTAATGCCAAAGATATTTATAACTAATCCAGGATAGTTCATCTGTATCGTTTACAGTGGGAGCAAACGGGAAGCATAGTGGGCAGAACCTATATAAAAATAGCAAAACAGTTCAAATGATTAAACAGGTTTCCATCCAACAACCTTTTTATGCGAGTAGAGTACATGTCTGATAAAAAATGTCATGATAGGCCTGATGGAAACAGAACTATGAGGCGTTATGTGTCTATACTTCAATTGTAAAATGTTATATTCAACTAACAACTGATAAGGCAATACCGCAATAGAGTGATTATTGGAAGACTCCAACTGCTCATGCAACGAGAACCGGAAATGCCGACTGCTAAGGGGAGAGTGGACATTTCATTGCAAACTTTCAAACTTATTTGGAAGACTGTTGCGGAGAAGTGGAGGGAGGGAGACAGTAGGGGGCAGCTCAGACTGCTATGGAATGTTGAGTGGAAACTTATGTTATGTGGAATGACTAGCTAGTGTAACGGAAAGGAAGGTAAAAGGTCGGATGTTGTGATCGTGTGCTAAAATTGCTTAATTGTTTTGGTTGGTTGCTTCAGCATTGTAATTCATTGGTACTGGTATTGCTAGATAGCTAGCTAATGAGCTAACTGTTGCAAACTATATGCTAACAAGAGCTAATTAAACTAAAGGGGGTCAATGTAAATAGTCCAGGTGGCCATTTTATTAATTGTTCAGCAGTCTTATGGCTTGGGGGTAGAAGCTGTTGAGGAGCCTTTTGGACCTAGACTTGGAGCTCCGGTACTGCTTGCTCTGTGGTAGCAGAGAGAACAGTCTATGACCTGGGTGACTGGAGTCTTTGACAATTTTTTGGGCCTTCCTCTGACACCACCTAGTATATAGGTCCTGGATGGCAGGAAGCTTGGCCCCAGTGATGTACTGGGCCGTATGCACCACCCTCTGTAGTGCCTTACGGTCCGATGCCGTGCAGTTGCCATACCAGGCGGTGATGCAACCGGTCAGGATGCTCTCGATGGTGCAGCTGTGATCTGGGGACCCATGCCAAATCTTTTCAGTCTCCTGAACAACTGTCTTGGTGTGTTTGGACCATGATAGTTTGTTGGTGATGTGGACACCAAGGAACTTGAAACTCTCGACCCGCTCCACTACAGCCCTGTAGATGTGAATGGGGGCATGTTCGGCCCTCCTTTTCCTGTAGCCCACGATCATCTCCTTTGTCTTGCTCACGTTGAGGGAATAGGTTGTTGTCCTGGCACCACACTGCCAGGTCTCTGACCTCCTCCCTATAGGCTGTCTTATCTTTGTCAGTTGTATTCCTGGTCGTAATGCTGGTGAGTTACTGCCGCTCTGATGTCCAATAGTTTCCCCCGGCTGTATGTAATGATACAAAACACTTGCTGAGTTAATAATGTAAAAAAATACATAAAAAAACAAAATACTGCAAAGTTTCCTAAGAGCTAGTCGCGAGGCCGCCATCTTCGTCGGCGGCAGGTAAACTGTTTGCTATAGAGCTACCTAGGTTAGCTAGAAAAGCGAAGTGGCCCATCTGGTCAGCATCTAAAACAGCTAGTTAGCTAGCCAAGCTAACTCAACTCCATGATTTACAATAAACTTGAGTTTAGCTTGGTTGGCTAGCTAACGTTTGTGAGAGAGAGCTAGATAGATACTGTAGCCACAATGGAGCAGAATTCAATGTAATCTATCTAGCTAACTAGTTAGTTTAACTAGCTGCTGTTAGCATACAGCTAGCTTACTACAGTTAGCTCGTTAGCTAGCTATCTAGCAATACCAACTAATTACAATGCTGAACTAACCAACCAAAACGATTAAGCAATTTTAGCAGCACGCGATCACATCAGACCTCATATCTTCCATTTCGTCCCCTGGACTACACTAGCTAGTCATTCCATTCCATTCCATAGCAGTCTGAGCTGTAGCTACACATTGTGCCCCCTACAGTCTCCCTCCCTCCACTTCTCCACAACAGTCTTTCTAAGAAGTTTGAACTGACATTTCCACTTAAAATCGTCCACTCTCCTCCCCTTAGCAGTCGTCACTTCCGGGTCTCGTTGCATGAGCAGTTCGAGTCTTCCAATAATCACTCTACTGCGGCATTGCCTTATCAGTTGTTAGTTGAATATTACATTTTACAATCGAGGTAGACACGTATAACGCCCCAAACCCTAGCGCCGATTGGCATGAGAGAAAGATTGATCTTCGGTCATCAAACAGAGCATAAACTCCAAAATAGAAGAGAGACAGAAGGCACAAGCTGTGCTGAAATCCCGTCTGAGAAGAGTTGTGCTGTAGGACGCAGCATTATAATCATAAATTATGCATCACTCCGTTTTGAACCCAGTTCACTGAATGCTGACCTCGTGTAAAGTCTGTGAAATAAGTAAAGGTGTAAAGTCTGTGAATGATTCACTCTGAGTTCCATCTCACTTACTATGACCAATAAAATGAACATGGGTGCAAACTGGATAGTTCAGGACCCTGTTCAAGACTTTTCAATGTCAAATCATAACGTCACATTCTGGTACATTCAGAATATATTTTTTTTATTCAATACAAAAAAAAATCGACAATGACAACACCCAAATGAGCAGATATTGAAAAACATCCAGTTTGTACAAAACATCAAACTTAATAAAAAAATGCCAATGTACTCCAAATTTACAGATACAACTGCTCCTTAAGTAGAATACTGGCTTAAATTATTTCCTTTTTTTATTTTATGAAATTGTATTAGAAATATCTCTCTTGGTTACTGTAAAACAGTTCCATTATAATGTACAGTTTTGTCATTAAATGACAAATGTCAGGACACAATTTTGGCCATAAAATGTAGAACAGTAAATGGGGACTACTTATTCCAGCAGAACTCAGCTTAATGGAGTACATTCACAGTGTGCTTTTCACATCAATAATGTGAACTTGCATGTAAACATTGCTGCATATCAAAACGCATGTTAATAAATATACAATAATGTTCAATAATGCTTGTAGTACAAAAGGTGATGATATACATTATATACAGTACTTAATCTCAAGCCTTATTGTGATTCTTGAATTCCAATAATTTAATATAGGCTTAATTTGGGAATAATGTTCAACCATTTGTGAATGGTGAACTACCGTTCTTTTGGACAAAGGTAAAGCAAAGATGATACACAACCTTTCCCTGTCATGGACAACTTTATAACATATTTTTCATATGATCAAGGATTAAGATGTTGAGTCGCTATGGTACCAAAAATACAAGGTGTAATTGTCTAGGGCTACAGTACATGAAAACATTGACACATAACTTACAGCAATCACTCAACACTTTCCTGTTAGTCTGAAATACTCTGCTGAGAAAACTGAGTACGATTACAAACGCATCAATGAGGGAGATTTACCTGTGTAATTGGGAAATTAATAAACACGTCTTTCTACTCAGGTAATGGTGAGCTAGCTACCCACTCACTGTAACAATGCAATACAAAGATGAAGGCTCGCTCACTCAAAGCACATGCAATTTAGGTGGCTAAAGACAAAATACTGTTTGTGTTGAGTACTTTACTAAATCTTCATATTCAATGTTTTCACATACAGATCCATACATTGTCATAAACTGACTGATGTTTTCACCAATTTTCATAAAAGGGTGGTGGTAGCAAAAAGACTGTCCTTGATGCAGTGGCGGCTGGGAGATAGAGGAGGCGCGAGGGCGCCATAAAAAAAAAATTATTTTTTAAAAAAAAAAAAAAATAAAAAAAAAAAAAAAAAAAAAAAAAAATATGTCAATATTTGTGTGTTTGAAATATGGAATGCACACAGTAATATGTGTAAGATATGATAGAAAATCATATTCGCAACCTTTCCTCTGCCTGTCAAACGCCTCGTCAGCTCTGGGCGATACAGAAAGTGCCCCGAGGAGGCGGGTCTACGTAGCAGTTAAGCCAATTGCTAATTTAAGATATGAATGTATGACATAAAATGTAGTCAATAAGCGATCTTAAATCGAATCCAAGGAGGGCGATTATTTTACCCCCAAGCTCGTCCCTGATAAAATAAGGACCGGGGTCCAGTGACGCCATTTTACTAGACAACAATGGCGAACGCAAACGTTACTCCTCCAAGACCCAACCCTAACTCGGTGAAATCTCTCCTCCAAGATCCGTTTGAGAGGAGAACTTTGTCAGAGAAAGTTCGGGTGAAAGAGCTGGGCCCAGATCAACCTGACCTCTCAATCAGACAGCAGGCTAGCGAGAAAGGGAAGCAGTATATGCGCGGGCTTCTCCCGTAGCTGGTACACCAGGAAGGCTTGGCTAGCTGGGTGCACTGATGCTAATGCTTTATTTTGCTTTCCGTGCTTGCTTTTTAAAACGACGGGGGTCAGATTCAGCATGGACAGGTACCGGAGTGAGGGATATGAAGCACCTGTCAGAGAAGGTAAAGAAACATGAGAACACCAGGGCACACATGGACAACTCTGTAAAGCTAGCTGTATTAGGAAGGGTGAACATTGCTACGCAGCTGGATGACGGCCACAGGATTGCGGTGAGGAAACACAATGAGGAGGTGGATAAAAACAGGCACATTCTATCCAAAATTATCGATTGTGTGAAGTTCTGTGGGGCTTTTTTGAGTTGGCTGCGTGGGCACGAGGAGACTGACTCCTCAGACAACCCCGGCATTTTCCGGGGGCTTAGTGGATTTTGTTGCCTCCCTCGACAGTGTGCTGGAGGAGCACCTGAAGACAGCTACCGTTTTTAAGGGCACGTCAAAGACGATACAGAACGAGCTGTTGGACTGTATGCTGTCAATGCTTAAGGATTACATCCTGGAGGAAGTAAAGAGTGCTGATTTTATCGCCATTCAAGCTGACGAGACGACTGACGTTTTCCACCCACTGCCAGTTGGTGCTTGTGTGAGTGATTATCATAGAGCCGTCACAATTATATTTGTTTTAGTATTTTAAAAGGAAAGAGAAGACACAATCAGACGTTGATAATAATGCAGGAAAGTACTACACAGTTTGTAATAATTATTCAGGTGTCCACCAGGTCAATTTCTAGAAGAGGCCTAGTTGTTATTGAATATTAACTTTATTGCTAAGTGAACAGCAGAACAAAATTATGTTGCATCCCTCTCACAAATGTAATAGAAAAAGGCTTTAAAACGTAATAACATCAGTTAATTATGTACATCACAGGTTAAAAGCAGTTACTAGACATAGTTTGTGTGTATATACACACTGTCTGTCTGTCTGTCTGTCTGTCTGTCTGTCTATATATATATATATAAGTCACTGGTTGTGTGTTGAGGGGGAATTACAGTGAGTTAAGAAGTCTGATTGCAAGTTATCAAATTAAACTTTATTTTTTGGACCCAGGGCCTCAATTCCCTCTTTGTGTGGGGACAGCGCATCTGACGAGCAGCAACAGCCCATCAAGCGACGGAGGATGCTGGGACCAGGAGAACAACAGAGGTTGGCTATAGAGGTAAGTTGTGATGTAATTGTCAGTGTTTCCCACCTAGAACTTTTTTCAGGCCTGGTAGTATGTAGCCAAAACCCTGAACAATCAGCACCTTGGTAATCATATACTTGAGTTGGACATAGGCATGTGTCAGTCAGGATCACTTGCATCAAAAATAGCTTAATTGCAAATTAAAGCTGATGATGTATCTTTTACAGGTATGTGATACCATCCTGAGTCATGCCAAAGAGAGGTTCTCCTTCACCCAGCACCTCATCAGCGCAACACTATTGCACGGAGAGTTGTTCCCACAACACAGTGTGAAGTTCCCCGATACAGCGCTTGAAACAACCGTGGAGGCGTACCCCATGTTGAACAAGGCCAAGCTCAAAACCAAACTGTCCCTCATCTATGAGAACAGTGAGTTCAAGGCTTGTAGTGGTGCAGTGCCCCTGTACCAGTTCTTCATGGAGAACAACCTTCAGAGCACTTTCACAGAGACTGCCAGCCTCCTCAAGATCCTCATCACCACACCCATGACAACTGCTGAGTCAGAAAGGTGCTTCTCTACACTGAAAAGGATCAAGACCTTCCTGAGAAACAGCATGACACAGGATCGCCTGAACGCTCTGGCCATGCTCTCCATGGAGAAGAAACTTGTCAGGGACATTCCTGACTTTAATCAAAGGGTCATTGAGAGGTTTTGCCACTCAGAAGGACAGACGGGCAAAATTCCTGTACAAATAAGATGACAGACACACACACACAGAGCAGCTCTGGCCGCATGTTTCTTTGTATATAGTTGACCTTAGCATAAAAATCCAGTTATATATGGTACTCTAGAAAGTCTTAATAGTGTCTTTGCTAATATTACTGTATATATGTTGTTTTGTATCAATTAATTGTTGCAGTTCTGGAGCACATTAACAATTAGTCACATTTAGTATGATCATAAAATACTGTATGCTATTCTTCCAGTCAAAGGTTTGAGTTCATCCACTTGATATCCATTTCTATATTATACATCCTTTCATACAGTGTAAGATTTCCTATAAACTTTATAATAATTTCATGTTATTGTCCACTTTCCACTCTGTTCTGACAGCATGCCTGTTGCGTTGCCTGTTTACTACCAATGGTGAAAAGTTCACTTTAAATGCAAATGAAAGGCTTGGGTTTGTGTAATATGTTTTTGTGTAAGAATGCCTCAACTTTTTAATATTGGCATTAAATAATTACTGAATGTTTCACTGAGCACTGCTGTCCTTTAAGGAAAAAAAAGGACTCACCCTT